>NC_140169.1:9626180-9943415 GCF_963971535.1 Notolepis coatsorum
TTGCATCCTGTATGATAAGGTGGGTTAGTATTATCTAGCAGAGAGGTGAAATAGGCATTGGTGTGGATCTGTTTATCTTTAAGACCATTGATGGAAGATTGCCACCATATATCAATATCACAATAATGCTAGATTGGAATTATGGACCTTATCTGACCTGCTCAAATGATTGGCCCACACTTGAGGTCCCACAAGTTCAGTCTGAACCTGGTCAGTCTGTCTTTTGTTCTGATGCACCAGCTTCCTGGAATCATCTTCAACTCACACTAAAAATCAATACTATCATAATCAATACCCCACTATCCTGTGGACAATTTAAAACATGATCACAAACCTCCCTACCTCAGTGTGTAACTGTTTTTAATTCAAGAACATGATCACAAACCTCCCTACCTCAGTATGTAACTGTTTTTCATTTAAAACATGATCACAAATCTCCCTACCTCAGTATGTAACTGTTTTTAATTTAAAACATGATCACAAACCTCTCTACCTCAGTATGTAACTGTTTTTAATATAAAACATGATCACAAACCTCCCTACCTCAGTGTGTAACTGTTTTTTATTTAAAACATGATCACAAACCTCCCTACCTCAGTATGTAACTGTTTTTCATTTAAAACATGATCACTAACCTCTCTACCTCAGTATGTAACTGTTTTTAATTTAAAACATGATCACAAACCTCTCTACCTCAGTATGTAACTGTTTTTCATTTAAAACATGATCACAAACCTCCCTACCTCAGTATGTAACTGTTTTTAATTTAAGAACATTATCACAAACCTCTCTACCTCAGTATGTAACTCTTTTTAATTTAAAACATGATCACAAACCTCTCTACCTCAGTATGTAACTGTTTTTAATTTAAAACATGATAACAAACCTCTCTACCTCAGTATGTAACTGTTTTTAATATAAAACATGATCACAAACCTCCCTACCTCAGCGTGTAACTGTTTTTTATTTAAAACATGATCACTAACCTCTCTACCTCAGTATGTAACTGTTTTTCATTTAAAACATGATCACAAACCTCCCTACCTCAGTATGTAACTGTTTTTAATTTAAGAACATTATCACAAACCTCTCTACCTCAGTATGTAACTGTTTTTAATTTAAGAACATTATCACAAACCTCTCTACCTCAGTATGTAACTGTTTTTAATTTAAGAACATTATCACAAACCTCTCTACCTCAGTATGTAACTGTTTTTAATATAAAACATGATCACAAACCTCTCTACCTCAGTATGTAACTGTTTTTTATTTAAAACATGATCACAAACCTCTCTACCTCAGTGTGTAACTGTTTTTTATTTAAAACATGATCACAAACCTCTCTACCTCAGTATGTAACTGCTTTTAATTTAAAACATGATCACAAACCTCCCTACCTCAGTATGTAACTGTTTTTTAATATAAAACATGATCACAAACCTCTCTACCTCAGTATGTAACTGTTTTTTATTTAAAACATGATCACAAACCTCTCTACCTCAGTGTGTAACTGTTTTTTTATTTAAAACATGATCACAAACCTCCCTACCTCAGTATGTAACTGTTTTTTATTTAAAACATGATCACAAACCTCCCTAGCTCAGTGTGTAACTATTTTTTATTTAAAACATGATCACAAACCTCCCTACCTCAGTATGTAACTGTTTTTTATTTAAAACATGATCACAAACCTCCCTACCTCAGTATGGAACTGTTTTTAATTTAAAACATGATCACAAACCTCCCTACCTCAGTGTGTAACTGTTTTTAATTTAAAACATGATCACAAACCTCTCTACCTCAGTATGTAACTGTTTTTAATATAAAACATGATCACAAACCTCCCTACCTCAGTATGTAACTGTCTTTAATTTAAAACATGATCACAAACCTCTCTACCTCAGTGTGTAACTGTTTTTAATTTAAAACATGATCACAAACCTCTCTACCTCAGTGTGTAACTGTTTTTAATATAAAACATGATCACAAACCTCCCTACCTCAGTATGTAACTGTTTTTCATATAAAACATGATCACAAACCTCCCTACCTCAGTATGTAACTGTTTTTCATTTAAAACATGATCACAAACCTCCCTACCTCAGTATGTAACTGTTTTTAATATAAAACATGATCACAAACCTCCCTACCTCAGTATGTAACTGTCTTTAATTTAAAACATGATCACAAACCTCTCTACCTCAGTGTGTAACTGTTTTTAATTTAAAACATGATCACAAACCTCCCTACCTCAGTGTGTAACTGTTTTTAATATAAACATGATCACAAACCTCCCTACCTCAGTATGTACAGTAACTGATTTTAATTTAAAACATGATCACAAACCTCCCTACCTCAGTATGTAACTGTTTTTCATTTAAAACATGATCACAAACCTCCCTACCTCAGTATGTAACTGTTTTTTATTTAAAACATGATCACAAACCTCCCTACCTCAGTGTGTAACTGTTTTTCATTTAAAACATGATCACAAACCTCTCTACCTCAGTATGTAACTGTTTTTAATTTAAGAACATGATCACAAACCTCTCTACCTCAGTGTATAACTGTTTTTAATTTAAGAACATGATCACAAACATCTCTACCTCAGTATGTAACTGTTTTTAATATAAAACATGATCACAAACCTCCCTACCTCAGTGTGTAACTGTTTTTTAATTTAAAACATGATCACAAACCTCCCTACCTCAGTATGTAACTGTTTTTAATTTAAGAACATTATCACAAACCTCTCTACCTCAGTATGTAACTCTTTTTAATTTAAAACATGATCACAAACCTCTCTACCTCAGTATGTAACTGTTTTTAATTTAAAACATGATAACAAACCTCTCTACCTCAGTATGTAACTGTTTTTAATATAAAACATGATCACAAACCTCCCTACCTCAGCGTGTAACTGTTTTTTATTTAAAACATGATCACTAACCTCTCTACCTCAGTATGTAACTGTTTTTCATTTAAAACATGATCACAAACCTCCCTACCTCAGTATGTAACTGTTTTTAATTTAAGAACATTATCACAAACCTCTCTACCTCAGTATGTAACTGTTTTTAATTTAAGAACATTATCACAAACCTCTCTACCTCAGTATGTAACTGTTTTTAATTTAAGAACATTATCACAAACCTCTCTACCTCAGTATGTAACTGTTTTTAATATAAAACATGATCACAAACCTCTCTACCTCAGTATGTAACTGTTTTTTATTTAAAACATGATCACAAACCTCTCTACCTCAGTGTGTAACTGTTTTTTATTTAAAACATGATCACAAACCTCTCTACCTCAGTATGTAACTGCTTTTAATTTAAAACATGATCACAAACCTCCCTACCTCAGTATGTAACTGTTTTTTAATATAAAACATGATCACAAACCTCTCTACCTCAGTATGTAACTGTTTTTTATTTAAAACATGATCACAAACCTCTCTACCTCAGTGTGTAACTGTTTTTTTATTTAAAACATGATCACAAACCTCCCTACCTCAGTATGTAACTGTTTTTTATTTAAAACATGATCACAAACCTCCCTAGCTCAGTGTGTAACTATTTTTTATTTAAAACATGATCACAAACCTCCCTACCTCAGTATGTAACTGTTTTTTATTTAAAACATGATCACAAACCTCCCTACCTCAGTATGGAACTGTTTTTAATTTAAAACATGATCACAAACCTCCCTACCTCAGTGTGTAACTGTTTTTAATTTAAAACATGATCACAAACCTCTCTACCTCAGTATGTAACTGTTTTTAATATAAAACATGATCACAAACCTCCCTACCTCAGTATGTAACTGTCTTTAATTTAAAACATGATCACAAACCTCTCTACCTCAGTGTGTAACTGTTTTTAATTTAAAACATGATCACAAACCTCTCTACCTCAGTGTGTAACTGTTTTTAATATAAAACATGATCACAAACCTCCCTACCTCAGTATGTACAGTAACTGATTTTAATTTAAAACATGATCACAAACCTCCCTACCTCAGTATGTAACTGTTTTTCATTTAAAACATGATCACAAACCTCCCTACCTCAGTATGTAACTGTTTTTAATATAAAACATGATCACAAACCTCCCTACCTCAGTATGTAACTGTCTTTAATTTAAAACATGATCACAAACCTCTCTACCTCAGTGTGTAACTGTTTTTAATTTAAAACATGATCACAAACCTCCCTACCTCAGTGTGTAACTGTTTTTAATATAAACATGATCACAAACCTCCCTACCTCAGTATGTACAGTAACTGATTTTAATTTAAAACATGATCACAAACCTCCCTACCTCAGTATGTAACTGTTTTTCATTTAAAACATGATCACAAACCTCCCTACCTCAGTATGTAACTGTTTTTTATTTAAAACATGATCACAAACCTCCCTACCTCAGTGTGTAACTGTTTTTCATTTAAAACATGATCACAAACCTCTCTACCTCAGTATGTAACTGTTTTTAATTTAAGAACATGATCACAAACCTCTCTACCTCAGTGTATAACTGTTTTTAATTTAAGAACATGATCACAAACATCTCTACCTCAGTATGTAACTGTTTTTAATATAAAACATGATCACAAACCTCCCTACCTCAGTGTGTAACTGTTTTTTAATTTAAAACATGATCACAAACCTCCCTACCTCAGTGTGTAACTGTTTTTAATTTAAAACATGATCACAAACCTCCCTACCTCAGTATGTAACTGTTTTTAATTTAAAACATGATCAAAAACATCTCTACCTCAGTGTGTAACTGTTTTTAATTTAAAACATGATCACAAACCTCCCTACCCCAGTATGTAACTGTTTTTAATATAAAACATGATCACAAACCTCCCTACCTCAGTATGTAACTGTTTTTAATTTAAAACATGATCACAAACCTCTCTACCTCAGTATGTAACTGTTTTTAATATAAAACATGATCACAAACCTCCCTACCTCAGTGTGTAACTGTTTTTCATTTAAAACATGATCACAAACCTCTCTACCTCAGTATGTAACTGTTTTTAATTTAAGAACATGATCACAAACCTCTCTACCTCAGTGTGTAACTGTTTTTAATTTAAGAACATGATCACAAACATCTCTACCTCAGTATGTAACTGTTTTTAATATAAAACATGATCACAAACCTCCCTACCTCAGTGTGTAACTGTTTTTTAATTTAAAACATGATCACAAACCTCCCTACCTCAGTGTGTAACTGTTTTTAATTTAAAACATGATCACAAACCTCCCTACCTCAGTATGTAACTGTTTTTAATTTAAAACATGATCACAAACCTCCCTACCTCAGTATGTAACTGTTTTTAATATAAAACATGATCACAAACCTCCCTACCTCAGTATGTAACTGTTTTTAATTTAAAACATGATCACAAACCTCTCTACCTCAGTATGTAACTGTTTTTAATATAAAACATGATCACAAACCTCCCTACCTCAGTATGGAACTGTTTTTAATTTAAAACATGATCACAAACCTCCCTACCTCAGTGTGTAACTGTTTTTAATTTAAAACATGATCACAAACCTCTCTACCTCAGTATGTAACTGTTTTTAATATAAAACATGATCACAAACCTCCCTACCTCAGTATGTAACTGTCTTTAATTTAAAACATGATCACAAACCTCTCTACCTCAGTGTGTAACTGTTTTTAATTTAAAACATGATCACAAACCTCTCTACCTCAGTGTGTAACTGTTTTTAATATAAAACATGATCACAAACCTCCCTACCTCAGTATGTACAGTAACTGATTTTAATTTAAAACATGATCACAAACCTCCCTACCTCAGTATGTAACTGTTTTTCATTTAAAACATGATCACAAACCTCCCTACCTCAGTATGTAACTGTTTTTTATTTAAAACATGATCACAAACCTCCCTACCTCAGTGTGTAACTGTTTTTCATTTAAAACATGATCACAAACCTCTCTACCTCAGTATGTAACTGTTTTTAATTTAAGAACATGATCACAAACCTCTCTACCTCAGTGTATAACTGTTTTTAATTTAAGAACATGATCACAAACATCTCTACCTCAGTATGTAACTGTTTTTAATATAAAACATGATCACAAACCTCCCTACCTCAGTGTGTAACTGTTTTTTAATTTAAAACATGATCACAAACCTCCCTACCTCAGTGTGTAACTGTTTTTAATTTAAAACATGATCACAAACCTCCCTACCTCAGTATGTAACTGTTTTTAATTTAAAACATGATCAAAAACATCTCTACCTCAGTGTGTAACTGTTTTTAATTTAAAACATGATCACAAACCTCCCTACCCCAGTATGTAACTGTTTTTAATATAAAACATGATCACAAACCTCCCTACCTCAGTATGTAACTGTTTTTAATTTAAAACATGATCACAAACCTCTCTACCTCAGTATGTAACTGTTTTTAATATAAAACATGATCACAAACCTCCCTACCTCAGTGTGTAACTGTTTTTCATTTAAAACATGATCACAAACCTCTCTACCTCAGTGTGTAACTGTTTTTAATTTAAAACATGATCACAAACCTCCCTACCTCAGTGTGTAACTGTTTTTAATATAAACATGATCACAAACCTCCCTACCTCAGTATGTACAGTAACTGATTTTAATTTAAAACATGATCACAAACCTCCCTACCTCAGTATGTAACTGTTTTTCATTTAAAACATGATCACAAACCTCCCTACCTCAGTATGTAACTGTTTTTTATTTAAAACATGATCACAAACCTCCCTACCTCAGTGTGTAACTGTTTTTCATTTAAAACATGATCACAAACCTCTCTACCTCAGTATGTAACTGTTTTTAATTTAAGAACATGATCACAAACCTCTCTACCTCAGTGTATAACTGTTTTTAATTTAAGAACATGATCACAAACATCTCTACCTCAGTATGTAACTGTTTTTAATATAAAACATGATCACAAACCTCCCTACCTCAGTGTGTAACTGTTTTTTAATTTAAAACATGATCACAAACCTCCCTACCTCAGTGTGTAACTGTTTTTAATTTAAAACATGATCACAAACCTCCCTACCTCAGTATGTAACTGTTTTTAATTTAAAACATGATCAAAAACATCTCTACCTCAGTGTGTAACTGTTTTTAATTTAAAACATGATCACAAACCTCCCTACCCCAGTATGTAACTGTTTTTAATATAAAACATGATCACAAACCTCCCTACCTCAGTATGTAACTGTTTTTAATTTAAAACATGATCACAAACCTCTCTACCTCAGTATGTAACTGTTTTTAATATAAAACATGATCACAAACCTCCCTACCTCAGTGTGTAACTGTTTTTCATTTAAAACATGATCACAAACCTCTCTACCTCAGTATGTAACTGTTTTTAATTTAAGAACATGATCACAAACCTCTCTACCTCAGTGTGTAACTGTTTTTAATTTAAGAACATGATCACAAACATCTCTACCTCAGTATGTAACTGTTTTTAATATAAAACATGATCACAAACCTCCCTACCTCAGTGTGTAACTGTTTTTTAATTTAAAACATGATCACAAACCTCCCTACCTCAGTGTGTAACTGTTTTTAATTTAAAACATGATCACAAACCTCCCTACCTCAGTATGTAACTGTTTTTAATTTAAAACATGATCACAAACCTCCCTACCTCAGTATGTAACTGTTTTTAATATAAAACATGATCACAAACCTCCCTACCTCAGTATGTAACTGTTTTTAATTTAAAACATGATCACAAACCTCTCTACCTCAGTATGTAACTGTTTTTAATATAAAACATGATCACAAACCTCCCTACCTCAGTATGGAACTGTTTTTAATTTAAAACATGATCACAAACCTCCCTACCTCAGTGTGTAACTGTTTTTAATTTAAAACATGATCACAAACCTCTCTACCTCAGTATGTAACTGTTTTTAATATAAAACATGATCACAAACCTCCCTACCTCAGTATGTAACTGTCTTTAATTTAAAACATGATCACAAACCTCTCTACCTCAGTGTGTAACTGTTTTTAATTTAAAACATGATCACAAACCTCTCTACCTCAGTGTGTAACTGTTTTTAATATAAAACATGATCACAAACCTCCCTACCTCAGTATGTACAGTAACTGATTTTAATTTAAAACATGATCACAAACCTCCCTACCTCAGTATGTAACTGTTTTTCATTTAAAACATGATCACAAACCTCCCTACCTCAGTATGTAACTGTTTTTAATATAAAACATGATCACAAACCTCCCTACCTCAGTATGTAACTGTCTTTAATTTAAAACATGATCACAAACCTCTCTACCTCAGTGTGTAACTGTTTTTAATTTAAAACATGATCACAAACCTCCCTACCTCAGTGTGTAACTGTTTTTAATATAAACATGATCACAAACCTCCCTACCTCAGTATGTACAGTAACTGATTTTAATTTAAAACATGATCACAAACCTCCCTACCTCAGTATGTAACTGTTTTTCATTTAAAACATGATCACAAACCTCCCTACCTCAGTATGTAACTGTTTTTTATTTAAAACATGATCACAAACCTCCCTACCTCAGTGTGTAACTGTTTTTCATTTAAAACATGATCACAAACCTCTCTACCTCAGTATGTAACTGTTTTTAATTTAAGAACATGATCACAAACCTCTCTACCTCAGTGTATAACTGTTTTTAATTTAAGAACATGATCACAAACATCTCTACCTCAGTATGTAACTGTTTTTAATATAAAACATGATCACAAACCTCCCTACCTCAGTGTGTAACTGTTTTTTAATTTAAAACATGATCACAAACCTCCCTACCTCAGTGTGTAACTGTTTTTAATTTAAAACATGATCACAAACCTCCCTACCTCAGTATGTAACTGTTTTTAATTTAAAACATGATCAAAAACATCTCTACCTCAGTGTGTAACTGTTTTTAATTTAAAACATGATCACAAACCTCCCTACCCCAGTATGTAACTGTTTTTAATATAAAACATGATCACAAACCTCCCTACCTCAGTATGTAACTGTTTTTAATTTAAAACATGATCACAAACCTCTCTACCTCAGTATGTAACTGTTTTTAATATAAAACATGATCACAAACCTCCCTACCTCAGTGTGTAACTGTTTTTCATTTAAAACATGATCACAAACCTCTCTACCTCAGTATGTAACTGTTTTTAATTTAAGAACATGATCACAAACCTCTCTACCTCAGTGTGTAACTGTTTTTAATTTAAGAACATGATCACAAACATCTCTACCTCAGTATGTAACTGTTTTTAATATAAAACATGATCACAAACCTCCCTACCTCAGTGTGTAACTGTTTTTTAATTTAAAACATGATCACAAACCTCCCTACCTCAGTGTGTAACTGTTTTTAATTTAAAACATGATCACAAACCTCCCTACCTCAGTATGTAACTGTTTTTAATTTAAAACATGATCACAAACCTCCCTACCTCAGTATGTAACTGTTTTTAATATAAAACATGATCACAAACCTCCCTACCTCAGTATGTAACTGTTTTTAATTTAAAACATGATCACAAACCTCTCTACCTCAGTATGTAACTGTTTTTAATATAAAACATGATCACAAACCTCCCTACCTCAGTATGTAACTGTTTTTCATTTAAAACATGATCACTAACCTCTCTACCTCAGTATGTAACTGTTTTTCATTTAAAACATGATCACAAACCTCTCTACCTCAGTATGTAACTGTTTTTCATTTAAAACATGATCACAAACCTCCCTACCTCAGTATGTAACTGTTTTTAATTTAAGAACATTATCACAAACCTCTCTACCTCAGTATGTAACTGTTTTTAATATAAAACATGATCACAAACCTCCCTACCTCAGTATGTAACTGTTTTTAATTTAAAACATGATCACAAACCTCTCTACCTCAGTATGTAACTGTTTTTAATATAAAACATGATCACAAACCTCCCTACCTCAGTATGTAACTGTTTTTCATTTAAAACATGATCACTAACCTCTCTACCTCAGTATGTAACTGTTTTTCATTTAAAACATGATCACAAACCTCTCTACCTCAGTATGTAACTGTTTTTCATTTAAAACATGATCACAAACCTCCCTACCTCAGTATGTAACTGTTTTTAATTTAAGAACATTATCACAAACCTCTCTACCTCAGTATGTAACTCTTTTTAATTTAAAACATGATCACAAACCTCTCTACCTCAGTATGTAACTGTTTTTAATTTAAAACATGATAACAAACCTCTCTACCTCAGTATGTAACTGTTTTTAATATAAAACATGATCACAAACCTCCCTACCTCAGCGTGTAACTGTTTTTTATTTAAAACATGATCACTAACCTCTCTACCTCAGTATGTAACTGTTTTTCATTTAAAACATGATCACAAACCTCCCTACCTCAGTATGTAACTGTTTTTAATTTAAGAACATTATCACAAACCTCTCTACCTCAGTATGTAACTGTTTTTAATTTAAGAACATTATCACAAACCTCTCTACCTCAGTATGTAACTGTTTTTAATTTAAGAACATTATCACAAACCTCTCTACCTCAGTATGTAACTGTTTTTAATATAAAACATGATCACAAACCTCTCTACCTCAGTATGTAACTGTTTTTAATTTAAGAACATGATCACAAACCTCTCTACCTCAGTGTGTAACTGTTTTTAATTTAAGAACATGATCACAAACATCTCTACCTCAGTATGTAACTGTTTTTAATATAAAACATGATCACAAACCTCCCTACCTCAGTGTGTAACTGTTTTTTAATTTAAAACATGATCACAAACCTCCCTACCTCAGTGTGTAACTGTTTTTAATTTAAAACATGATCACAAACCTCCCTACCTCAGTATGTAACTGTTTTTAATTTAAAACATGATCACAAACCTCCCTACCTCAGTATGTAACTGTTTTTAATATAAAACATGATCACAAACCTCCCTACCTCAGTATGTAACTGTTTTTAATTTAAAACATGATCACAAACCTCTCTACCTCAGTATGTAACTGTTTTTAATATAAAACATGATCACAAACCTCCCTACCTCAGTATGGAACTGTTTTTAATTTAAAACATGATCACAAACCTCCCTACCTCAGTGTGTAACTGTTTTTAATTTAAAACATGATCACAAACCTCTCTACCTCAGTATGTAACTGTTTTTAATATAAAACATGATCACAAACCTCCCTACCTCAGTATGTAACTGTCTTTAATTTAAAACATGATCACAAACCTCTCTACCTCAGTGTGTAACTGTTTTTAATTTAAAACATGATCACAAACCTCTCTACCTCAGTGTGTAACTGTTTTTAATATAAAACATGATCACAAACCTCCCTACCTCAGTATGTACAGTAACTGATTTTAATTTAAAACATGATCACAAACCTCCCTACCTCAGTATGTAACTGTTTTTCATTTAAAACATGATCACAAACCTCCCTACCTCAGTATGTAACTGTTTTTAATATAAAACATGATCACAAACCTCCCTACCTCAGTATGTAACTGTCTTTAATTTAAAACATGATCACAAACCTCTCTACCTCAGTGTGTAACTGTTTTTAATTTAAAACATGATCACAAACCTCCCTACCTCAGTGTGTAACTGTTTTTAATATAAACATGATCACAAACCTCCCTACCTCAGTATGTACAGTAACTGATTTTAATTTAAAACATGATCACAAACCTCCCTACCTCAGTATGTAACTGTTTTTCATTTAAAACATGATCACAAACCTCCCTACCTCAGTATGTAACTGTTTTTTATTTAAAACATGATCACAAACCTCCCTACCTCAGTATGTAACTGTTTTTAATTTAAGAACATGATCACAAACCTCTCTACCTCAGTGTATAACTGTTTTTAATTTAAGAACATGATCACAAACATCTCTACCTCAGTATGTAACTGTTTTTAATATAAAACATGATCACAAACCTCCCTACCTCAGTGTGTAACTGTTTTTTAATTTAAAACATGATCACAAACCTCCCTACCTCAGTGTGTAACTGTTTTTAATTTAAAACATGATCACAAACCTCCCTACCTCAGTATGTAACTGTTTTTAATTTAAAACATGATCAAAAACATATCTACCTCAGTGTGTAACTGTTTTTAATTTAAAACATGATCACAAACCTCCCTACCCCAGTATGTAACTGTTTTTAATATAAAACATGATCACAAACCTCCCTACCTCAGTATGTAACTGTTTTTAATTTAAAACATGATCACAAACCTCTCTACCTCAGTATGTAACTGTTTTTAATATAAAACATGATCACAAACCTCCCTACCTCAGTGTGTAACTGTTTTTCATTTAAAACATGATCACAAACCTCTCTACCTCAGTATGTAACTGTTTTTAATTTAAGAACATGATCACAAACCTCTCTACCTCAGTGTGTAACTGTTTTTAATTTAAGAACATGATCACAAACATCTCTACCTCAGTATGTAACTGTTTTTAATATAAAACATGATCACAAACCTCCCTACCTCAGTGTGTAACTGTTTTTTAATTTAAAACATGATCACAAACCTCCCTACCTCAGTGTGTAACTGTTTTTAATTTAAAACATGATCACAAACCTCCCTACCTCAGTATGTAACTGTTTTTAATTTAAAACATGATCACAAACCTCCCTACCTCAGTATGTAACTGTTTTTAATATAAAACATGATCACAAACCTCCCTACCTCAGTATGTAACTGTTTTTAATTTAAAACATGATCACAAACCTCTCTACCTCAGTATGTAACTGTTTTTAATATAAAACATGATCACAAACCTCCCTACCTCAGTATGTAACTGTTTTTCATTTAAAACATGATCACTAACCTCTCTACCTCAGTATGTAACTGTTTTTCATTTAAAACATGATCACAAACCTCTCTACCTCAGTATGTAACTGTTTTTCATTTAAAACATGATCACAAACCTCCCTACCTCAGTATGTAACTGTTTTTAATTTAAGAACATTATCACAAACCTCTCTACCTCAGTATGTAACTGTTTTTAATATAAAACATGATCACAAACCTCCCTACCTCAGTATGTAACTGTTTTTAATTTAAAACATGATCACAAACCTCTCTACCTCAGTATGTAACTGTTTTTAATATAAAACATGATCACAAACCTCCCTACCTCAGTATGTAACTGTTTTTCATTTAAAACATGATCACTAACCTCTCTACCTCAGTATGTAACTGTTTTTCATTTAAAACATGATCACAAACCTCTCTACCTCAGTATGTAACTGTTTTTCATTTAAAACATGATCACAAACCTCCCTACCTCAGTATGTAACTGTTTTTAATTTAAGAACATTATCACAAACCTCTCTACCTCAGTATGTAACTGTTTTTAATATAAAACATGATCACAAACCTCCCTACCTCAGTGTGTAACTGTTTTTTAATTTAAAACATGATCACAAACCTCCCTACCTCAGTGTGTAACTGTTTTTAATTTAAAACATGATCACAAACCTCCCTACCTCAGTATGTAACTGTTTTTAATTTAAAACATGATCAAAAACATCTCTACCTCAGTGTGTAACTGTTTTTAATTTAAAACATGATCACAAACCTCCCTACCCCAGTATGTAACTGTTTTTAATATAAAACATGATCACAAACCTCCCTACCTCAGTATGTAACTGTTTTTAATTTAAAACATGATCACAAACCTCTCTACCTCAGTATGTAACTGTTTTTAATATAAAACATGATCACAAACCTCCCTACCTCAGTGTGTAACTGTTTTTCATTTAAAACATGATCACAAACCTCTCTACCTCAGTATGTAACTGTTTTTAATTTAAGAACATGATCACAAACCTCTCTACCTCAGTGTGTAACTGTTTTTAATTTAAGAACATGATCACAAACATCTCTACCTCAGTATGTAACTGTTTTTAATATAAAACATGATCACAAACCTCCCTACCTCAGTGTGTAACTGTTTTTTAATTTAAAACATGATCACAAACCTCCCTACCTCAGTGTGTAACTGTTTTTAATTTAAAACATGATCACAAACCTCCCTACCTCAGTATGTAACTGTTTTTAATTTAAAACATGATCACAAACCTCCCTACCTCAGTATGTAACTGTTTTTAATATAAAACATGATCACAAACCTCCCTACCTCAGTATGTAACTGTTTTTAATTTAAAACATGATCACAAACCTCTCTACCTCAGTATGTAACTGTTTTTAATATAAAACATGATCACAAACCTCCCTACCTCAGTATGTAACTGTTTTTCATTTAAAACATGATCACTAACCTCTCTACCTCAGTATGTAACTGTTTTTCATTTAAAACATGATCACAAACCTCTCTACCTCAGTATGTAACTGTTTTTCATTTAAAACATGATCACAAACCTCCCTACCTCAGTATGTAACTGTTTTTAATTTAAGAACATTATCACAAACCTCTCTACCTCAGTATGTAACTGTTTTTAATATAAAACATGATCACAAACCTCCCTACCTCAGTATGTAACTGTTTTTAATTTAAAACATGATCACAAACCTCTCTACCTCAGTATGTAACTGTTTTTAATATAAAACATGATCACAAACCTCCCTACCTCAGTATGTAACTGTTTTTCATTTAAAACATGATCACTAACCTCTCTACCTCAGTATGTAACTGTTTTTCATTTAAAACATGATCACAAACCTCTCTACCTCAGTATGTAACTGTTTTTCATTTAAAACATGATCACAAACCTCCCTACCTCAGTATGTAACTGTTTTTAATTTAAGAACATTATCACAAACCTCTCTACCTCAGTATGTAACTCTTTTTAATTTAAAACATGATCACAAACCTCTCTACCTCAGTATGTAACTGTTTTTAATTTAAAACATGATAACAAACCTCTCTACCTCAGTATGTAACTGTTTTTAATATAAAACATGATCACAAACCTCCCTACCTCAGCGTGTAACTGTTTTTTATTTAAAACATGATCACTAACCTCTCTACCTCAGTATGTAACTGTTTTTCATTTAAAACATGATCACAAACCTCCCTACCTCAGTATGTAACTGTTTTTAATTTAAGAACATTATCACAAACCTCTCTACCTCAGTATGTAACTGTTTTTAATTTAAGAACATTATCACAAACCTCTCTACCTCAGTATGTAACTGTTTTTAATTTAAGAACATTATCACAAACCTCTCTACCTCAGTATGTAACTGTTTTTAATATAAAACATGATCACAAACCTCTCTACCTCAGTATGTAACTGTTTTTTATTTAAAACATGATCACAAACCTCTCTACCTCAGTGTGTAACTGTTTTTTATTTAAAACATGATCACAAACCTCTCTACCTCAGTATGTAACTGCTTTTAATTTAAAACATGATCACAAACCTCCCTACCTCAGTATGTAACTGTTTTTAATATAAAACATGATCACAAACCTCTCTACCTCAGTATGTAACTGTTTTTTATTTAAAACATGATCACAAACCTCTCTACCTCAGTGTGTAACTGTTTTTTTATTTAAAACATGATCACAAACCTCCCTACCTCAGTTTGTAACTGTTTTTCATTTAAAACATTATCACAAACCTCCCTACCTCAGTGTGTAACTGTTTTCCATTTAAAACATGATCACTAACCTCTCTACCTCAGTGTGTAACTGTTTTTTTATTTAAAACATGATCACTAACCTCTATACCTCAGTGTGTAACTGTTTTTTAATTTAAAACATGATCACTAACCTCCCTACCTCAGTATGTAACTGTTTTCTATTTAAAACATGATCACAAACGTCTCTACCTCAGTATGTAACTGTATTTAATATAAAACATGATCACAAACCTCCCTACCTCAGTGTGTAACTGTTTTTAATTTAAAACATGATCACAAACCTCCCTACCTCAGTATGTAACTGTTTTTAATTCAAGAACATGATCACAAACCTCCCTACCTCAGTATGTAACTGTTTTTAATTTAAAACATGATCACAAACCCCCCTACCTCAGTGTGTAACTGTTTTTCATTTAAAACATGATCACAAACCTCTCTACCTCAGTATGTAACTGTTTTTAATTTAAGAACATGATCACAAATCTCTCTACCTCAGTGTGTAACTGTTTTTAATTTAAGAACATGATCACAAACATCTCTACCTCAGTATGTAACTGTTTTTAATATAAAACATGACCACAAACCTCCCTACCTCAGTGTGTAACTGTTTTTTAATTTAAAACATGATCACTAACCTCTCTACCTCAGTGTGTAACTGTTTTTAATATAAAACATGATCACAAACCTCCCTACCTCAGTGTGTAACTGTTTTTTAATTTAAAACATGATCACTAACCTCTCTACCTCAGTGTGTAACTGTTTTTAATTTAAAACATGATCACTAACCTCTCTACCTCAGTGTGTAACTGTTTTTAATATAAAACATGATCACAAACCTCCCTACCTCAGTGTGTAACTGTTTTTTAATTTAAAACATGATCACTAACCTCTCTACCTCAGTGTGTAACTGTTTTTAATTTAAAACATGATCACTAACCTCTCTACCTCAGTGTGTAACTGTTTTTTAATTTAAAACATGATCACTAACCTCCCTACCTCAGTATGTAACTGTTTTCTATTTAAAACATGATCACAAACGTCTCTACCTCAGTATGTAACTGTTTTTAATATAAAACATGATCACAAACCTCCCTACCTCAGTGTGTAACTGTTTTTAATTTAAAACATGATCACAAACCTCCCTACCTCAGTATGTAACTGTTTTTAATTTAAAACATGATCACAAACCTCCCTACCTCAGTGTGTAACTGTTTTTCATTTAAAACATGATCACAAACCTCTCTACCTCAGTATGTAACTGTTTTTAATATAAAACATGATCACAAACCTCCCTACCTCAGTATGGAACTGTTTTTAATTTAAAACATGATCACAAACCTCCCTACCTCAGTGTGTAACTGTTTTT
Source organism: Notolepis coatsorum (assembly GCF_963971535.1). Lineage (NCBI taxonomy): Eukaryota > Metazoa > Chordata > Actinopteri > Aulopiformes > Paralepididae > Notolepis > Notolepis coatsorum. The sequence continues at coordinate 9,643,255 of NC_140169.1, forward strand.
AATTTAAAACATGATCACAAACCTCTCTACCTCAGTATGTAACTGTTTTTAATATAAAACATGATCACAAACCTCCCTACCTCAGTATGTAACTGTCTTTAATTTAAAACATGATCACAAACCTCTCTACCTCAGTGTGTAACTGTTTTTAATTTAAAACATGATCACAAACCTCTCTACCTCAGTGTGTAACTGTTTTTAATATAAAACATGATCACAAACCTCCCTACCTCAGTATGTACAGTAACTGATTTTAATTTAAAACATGATCACAAACCTCCCTACCTCAGTATGTAACTGTTTTTCATTTAAAACATGATCACAAACCTCCCTACCTCAGTATGTAACTGTTTTTAATATAAAACATGATCACAAACCTCCCTACCTCAGTGTGTAACTGTTTTTAATTTAAAACATGATCACAAACCTCCCTACCTCAGTATGTAACTGTTTTTAATTTAAAACATGATCAAAAACATCTCTACCTCAGTGTGTAACTGTTTTTAATTTAAAACATGATCACAAACCTCCCTACCCCAGTATGTAACTGTTTTTAATATAAAACATGATCACAAACCTCCCTACCTCAGTATGTAACTGTTTTTAATTTAAAACATGATCACAAACCTCTCTACCTCAGTATGTAACTGTTTTTAATATAAAACATGATCACAAACCTCCCTACCTCAGTGTGTAACTGTTTTTCATTTAAAACATGATCACAAACCTCTCTACCTCAGTATGTAACTGTTTTTAATTTAAGAACATGATCACAAACCTCTCTACCTCAGTGTGTAACTGTTTTTAATTTAAGAACATGATCACAAACATCTCTACCTCAGTATGTAACTGTTTTTAATATAAAACATGATCACAAACCTCCCTACCTCAGTGTGTAACTGTTTTTTTATTTAAAACATGATCACAAACCTCCCTACCCCAGTATGTAACTGTTTTTAATATAAAACATGATCACAAACCTCCCTACCTCAGTATGTAACTGTTTTTAATTTAAAACATGATCACAAACCTCTCTACCTCAGTATGTAACTGTTTTTAATATAAAACATGATCACAAACCTCCCTACCTCAGTGTGTAACTGTTTTTCATTTAAAACATGATCACAAACCTCTCTACCTCAGTATGTAACTGTTTTTAATTTAAGAACATGATCACAAACCTCTCTACCTCAGTGTGTAACTGTTTTTAATTTAAGAACATGATCACAAACATCTCTACCTCAGTATGTAACTGTTTTTAATATAAAACATGATCACAAACCTCCCTACCTCAGTGTGTAACTGTTTTTTAATTTAAAACATGATCACAAACCTCCCTACCTCAGTGTGTAACTGTTTTTAATTTAAAACATGATCACAAACCTCCCTACCTCAGTATGTAACTGTTTTTAATTTAAAACATGATCACAAACCTCCCTACCTCAGTATGTAACTGTTTTTAATATAAAACATGATCACAAACCTCCCTACCTCAGTATGTAACTGTTTTTAATTTAAAACATGATCACAAACCTCTCTACCTCAGTATGTAACTGTTTTTAATATAAAACATGATCACAAACCTCCCTACCTCAGTATGTAACTGTTTTTCATTTAAAACATGATCACTAACCTCTCTACCTCAGTATGTAACTGTTTTTCATTTAAAACATGATCACAAACCTCTCTACCTCAGTATGTAACTGTTTTTCATTTAAAACATGATCACAAACCTCCCTACCTCAGTATGTAACTGTTTTTAATTTAAGAACATTATCACAAACCTCTCTACCTCAGTATGTAACTCTTTTTAATTTAAAACATGATCACAAACCTCTCTACCTCAGTATGTAACTGTTTTTAATTTAAAACATGATAACAAACCTCTCTACCTCAGTATGTAACTGTTTTTAATATAAAACATGATCACAAACCTCCCTACCTCAGCGTGTAACTGTTTTTTATTTAAAACATGATCACTAACCTCTCTACCTCAGTATGTAACTGTTTTTCATTTAAAACATGATCACAAACCTCCCTACCTCAGTATGTAACTGTTTTTAATTTAAGAACATTATCACAAACCTCTCTACCTCAGTATGTAACTGTTTTTAATTTAAGAACATTATCACAAACCTCTCTACCTCAGTATGTAACTGTTTTTAATTTAAGAACATTATCACAAACCTCTCTACCTCAGTATGTAACTGTTTTTAATATAAAACATGATCACAAACCTCTCTACCTCAGTATGTAACTGTTTTTTATTTAAAACATGATCACAAACCTCTCTACCTCAGTGTGTAACTGTTTTTTATTTAAAACATGATCACAAACCTCTCTACCTCAGTATGTAACTGCTTTTAATTTAAAACATGATCACAAACCTCCCTACCTCAGTATGTAACTGTTTTTAATATAAAACATGATCACAAACCTCTCTACCTCAGTATGTAACTGTTTTTTATTTAAAACATGATCACAAACCTCTCTACCTCAGTGTGTAACTGTTTTTTTATTTAAAACATGATCACAAACCTCCCTACCTCAGTTTGTAACTGTTTTTCATTTAAAACATTATCACAAACCTCCCTACCTCAGTGTGTAACTGTTTTCCATTTAAAACATGATCACTAACCTCTCTACCTCAGTGTGTAACTGTTTTTTTATTTAAAACATGATCACTAACCTCTATACCTCAGTGTGTAACTGTTTTTTAATTTAAAACATGATCACTAACCTCCCTACCTCAGTATGTAACTGTTTTCTATTTAAAACATGATCACAAACGTCTCTACCTCAGTATGTAACTGTATTTAATATAAAACATGATCACAAACCTCCCTACCTCAGTGTGTAACTGTTTTTAATTTAAGAACATGATCACAAATCTCTCTACCTCAGTGTGTAACTGTTTTTAATTTAAGAACATGATCACAAACATCTCTACCTCAGTATGTAACTGTTTTTAATATAAAACATGACCACAAACCTCCCTACCTCAGTGTGTAACTGTTTTTTAATTTAAAACATGATCACTAACCTCTCTACCTCAGTGTGTAACTGTTTTTAATATAAAACATGATCACAAACCTCCCTACCTCAGTGTGTAACTGTTTTTTAATTTAAAACATGATCACTAACCTCTCTACCTCAGTGTGTAACTGTTTTTAATTTAAAACATGATCACTAACCTCTCTACCTCAGTGTGTAACTGTTTTTAATATAAAACATGATCACAAACCTCCCTACCTCAGTGTGTAACTGTTTTTTAATTTAAAACATGATCACTAACCTCTCTACCTCAGTGTGTAACTGTTTTTAATTTAAAACATGATCACTAACCTCTCTACCTCAGTGTGTAACTGTTTTTTAATTTAAAACATGATCACTAACCTCCCTACCTCAGTATGTAACTGTTTTCTATTTAAAACATGATCACAAACGTCTCTACCTCAGTATGTAACTGTTTTTAATATAAAACATGATCACAAACCTCCCTACCTCAGTGTGTAACTGTTTTTAATTTAAAACATGATCACAAACCTCCCTACCTCAGTATGTAACTGTTTTTAATTTAAAACATGATCACAAACCTCCCTACCTCAGTGTGTAACTGTTTTTCATTTAAAACATGATCACAAACCTCTCTACCTCAGTATGTAACTGTTTTTAATTTAAGAACATGATCACAAACATCTCTACCTCAGTATGTAACTGTTTTTCATATAAAACATGATCACAAACCTCCCTACCTCAGTGTGTAACTGTTTTTAATTTAAAACATGATCACAGACCTCCCTACCTCAGTATGTAACTGTTTTTAATATAAAACATGATCACAAACCTCCCTACCTCAGTATGTACAGTAACTGTTTTTAATTTAAAACATGATCACAAACCTCCCTACCTCAGTATGTAACTGTTTTTAATTTAAAACATGATCACAAACCTCCCTACCTCAGTGTGTAACTGTTTTTAATTTAAAACATGATCACAAACCTCCCTACCTCAGTATGTAACTGTTTTTAATTTAAAACATGATCAAAAACATCTCTACCTCAGTGTGTAACTGTTTTTAATTTAAAACATGATCACAAACCTCCCTACCTCAGTATGTAACTGTTTTTAATTTTAAACATGATCACAAACATCTCTACCTCAGTGTGTAACTGTTTTTAATTTAAAACATGATCACATGCATCTCTACCTCAGTGTGTAACTGTTTTTAATTTAAAACATGATCACAGACCTCCCTACCTCAGTATGTAACTGTTTTTAATATAAAACATGATCACAAACCTCCCTACCTCAGTATGTACAGTAACTGTTTTTAATTTAAAACATGATCACAAACCTCCCTACCTCAGTATGTAACTGTTTTTAATTTAAAACATGATCACACACCTCCCTACCTCAGTGTGTAACTGTTTTTAATTTAAAACATGATCACAAACCTCCCTACCTCAGTATGTAACTGTTTTTAATTTAAAACATGATCAAAAACATCTCTACCTCAGTGTGTAACTGTTTTTAATTTAAAACATGATCACAAACCTCCCTACCTCAGTATGTAACTGTTTTTAATTTAAAACATGATCACAAACCTCCCTACCTCAGTATGTAACTGTTTTTAATTTAAAACATGATCACAAACCTCCCTACCTCAGTGTGTAACTGTTTTTAATTTAAAACATGATCACAAACCTCCCTACCTCAGTATGTAACTGTTTTTAATTTAAAACATGATCACAAACCTCCCTACCTCAGTGTGTAACTGTTTTTCATTTAAAACATGATCACAAACCTCTCTACCTCAGTATGTAACTGTTTTTAATATAAAACATGATCACAAACCTCCCTACCTCAGTGTGTAACTGTTTTTCATTTAAAACATGATCACAAACCTCTCTACCTCAGTATGTAACTGTTTTTAATTTAAGAACATGATCACAAACCTCTCTACCTCAGTGTGTAACTGTTTTTAATTTAAGAACATGATCACAAACATCTCTACCTCAGTATGTAACTGTTTTTAATATAAAACATGATCACAAACCTCCCTACCTCAGTGTGTAACTGTTTTTTAATTTAAAACATGATCACAAACCTCCCTACCTCAGTGTGTAACTGTTTTTAATTTAAAACATGATCACAAACCTCCCTACCTCAGTATGTAACTGTTTTTAATTTAAAACATGATCACAAACCTCCCTACCTCAGTATGTAACTGTTTTTAATATAAAACATGATCACAAACCTCCCTACCTCAGTATGTAACTGTTTTTAATTTAAAACATGATCACAAACCTCTCTACCTCAGTATGTAACTGTTTTTAATATAAAACATGATCACAAACCTCCCTACCTCAGTATGTAACTGTTTTTCATTTAAAACATGATCACTAACCTCTCTACCTCAGTATGTAACTGTTTTTAATTTAAAACATGATCACAAACCTCTCTACCTCAGTATGTAACTGTTTTTCATTTAAAACATGATCACAAACCTCCCTACCTCAGTATGTAACTGTTTTTAATTTAAGAACATTATCACAAACCTCTCTACCTCAGTATGTAACTGTTTTTAATATAAAACATGATCACAAACCTCCCTACCTCAGCGTGTAACTGTTTTTTATTTAAAACATGATCACTAACCTCTCTACCTCAGTATGTAACTGTTTTTCATTTAAAACATGATCACAAACCTCCCTACCTCAGTATGTAACTGTTTTTAATTTAAGAACATTATCACAAACCTCTCTACCTCAGTATGTAACTGTTTTTAATTTAAGAACATTATCACAAACCTCTCTACCTCAGTATGTAACTGTTTTTAATTTAAGAACATTATCACAAACCTCTCTACCTCAGTATGTAACTGTTTTTAATATAAAACATGATCACAAACCTCTCTACCTCAGTATGTAACTGTTTTTTATTTAAAACATGATCACAAACCTCTCTACCTCAGTGTGTAACTGTTTTTTATTTAAAACATGATCACAAACCTCTCTACCTCAGTATGTAACTGCTTTTAATTTAAAACATGATCACAAACCTCCCTACCTCAGTATGTAACTGTTTTTAATATAAAACATGATCACAAACCTCTCTACCTCAGTATGTAACTGTTTTTTATTTAAAACATGATCACAAACCTCTCTACCTCAGTGTGTAACTGTTTTTTTTATTTAAAACATGATCACAAACCTCCCTACCTCAGTTTGTAACTGTTTTTCATTTAAAACATTATCACAAACCTCCCTACCTCAGTGTGTAACTGTTTTCCATTTAAAACATGATCACTAACCTCTCTACCTCAGTGTGTAACTGTTTTTTAATTTAAAACATGATCACTAACCTCTATACCTCAGTGTGTAACTGTTTTTTAATTTAAAACATGATCACTAACCTCCCTACCTCAGTATGTAACTGTTTTCTATTTAAAACATGATCACAAACGTCTCTACCTCAGTATGTAACTGTATTTAATATAAAACATGATCACAAACCTCCCTACCTCAGTGTGTAACTGTTTTTAATTTAAAACATGATCACAAACCTCCCTACCTCAGTATGTAACTGTTTTTAATTCAAGAACATGATCACAAACCTCCCTACCTCAGTATGTAACTGTTTTTAATTTAAAACATGATCACAAACCCCCCTACCTCAGTGTGTAACTGTTTTTCATTTAAAACATGATCACAAACCTCTCTACCTCAGTATGTAACTGTTTTTAATTTAAGAACATGATCACAAATCTCTCTACCTCAGTGTGTAACTGTTTTTAATTTAAGAACATGATCACAAACATCTCTACCTCAGTATGTAACTGTTTTTAATATAAAACATGACCACAAACCTCCCTACCTCAGTGTGTAACTGTTTTTTAATTTAAAACATGATCACTAACCTCTCTACCTCAGTGTGTAACTGTTTTTAATATAAAACATGATCACAAACCTCCCTACCTCAGTGTGTAACTGTTTTTTAATTTAAAACATGATCACTAACCTCTCTACCTCAGTGTGTAACTGTTTTTAATTTAAAACATGATCACTAACCTCTCTACCTCAGTGTGTAACTGTTTTTAATATAAAACATGATCACAAACCTCCCTACCTCAGTGTGTAACTGTTTTTTAATTTAAAACATGATCACTAACCTCTCTACCTCAGTGTGTAACTGTTTTTAATTTAAAACATGATCACTAACCTCTCTACCTCAGTGTGTAACTGTTTTTTAATTTAAAACATGATCACTAACCTCCCTACCTCAGTATGTAACTGTTTTCTATTTAAAACATGATCACAAACGTCTCTACCTCAGTATGTAACTGTTTTTAATATAAAACATGATCACAAACCTCCCTACCTCAGTGTGTAACTGTTTTTAATTTAAAACATGATCACAAACCTCCCTACCTCAGTATGTAACTGTTTTTAATTTAAAACATGATCACAAACCTCCCTACCTCAGTGTGTAACTGTTTTTCATTTAAAACATGATCACAAACCTCCCTACCTCAGTATGTAACTGTTTTTAATTTAAGAACATTATCACAAACCTCTCTACCTCAGTATGTAACTGTTTTTAATTTAAGAACATTATCACAAACCTCTCTACCTCAGTATGTAACTGTTTTTAATTTAAGAACATTATCACAAACCTCTCTACCTCAGTATGTAACTGTTTTTAATATAAAACATGATCACAAACCTCTCTACCTCAGTATGTAACTGTTTTTTATTTAAAACATGATCACAAACCTCTCTACCTCAGTGTGTAACTGTTTTTTATTTAAAACATGATCACAAACCTCTCTACCTCAGTATGTAACTGCTTTTAATTTAAAACATGATCACAAACCTCCCTACCTCAGTATGTAACTGTTTTTAATATAAAACATGATCACAAACCTCTCTACCTCAGTATGTAACTGTTTTTTATTTAAAACATGATCACAAACCTCTCTACCTCAGTGTGTAACTGTTTTTTTTATTTAAAACATGATCACAAACCTCCCTACCTCAGTTTGTAACTGTTTTTCATTTAAAACATTATCACAAACCTCCCTACCTCAGTGTGTAACTGTTTTCCATTTAAAACATGATCACTAACCTCTCTACCTCAGTGTGTAACTGTTTTTTAATTTAAAACATGATCACTAACCTCTATACCTCAGTGTGTAACTGTTTTTTAATTTAAAACATGATCACTAACCTCCCTACCTCAGTATGTAACTGTTTTCTATTTAAAACATGATCACAAACGTCTCTACCTCAGTATGTAACTGTATTTAATATAAAACATGATCACAAACCTCCCTACCTCAGTGTGTAACTGTTTTTAATTTAAAACATGATCACAAACCTCCCTACCTCAGTATGTAACTGTTTTTAATTCAAGAACATGATCACAAACCTCCCTACCTCAGTATGTAACTGTTTTTAATTTAAAACATGATCACAAACCCCCCTACCTCAGTGTGTAACTGTTTTTCATTTAAAACATGATCACAAACCTCTCTACCTCAGTATGTAACTGTTTTTAATTTAAGAACATGATCACAAATCTCTCTACCTCAGTGTGTAACTGTTTTTAATTTAAGAACATGATCACAAACATCTCTACCTCAGTATGTAACTGTTTTTAATATAAAACATGACCACAAACCTCCCTACCTCAGTGTGTAACTGTTTTTTAATTTAAAACATGATCACTAACCTCTCTACCTCAGTGTGTAACTGTTTTTAATATAAAACATGATCACAAACCTCCCTACCTCAGTGTGTAACTGTTTTTTAATTTAAAACATGATCACTAACCTCTCTACCTCAGTGTGTAACTGTTTTTAATTTAAAACATGATCACTAACCTCTCTACCTCAGTGTGTAACTGTTTTTAATATAAAACATGATCACAAACCTCCCTACCTCAGTGTGTAACTGTTTTTTAATTTAAAACATGATCACTAACCTCTCTACCTCAGTGTGTAACTGTTTTTAATTTAAAACATGATCACTAACCTCTCTACCTCAGTGTGTAACTGTTTTTTAATTTAAAACATGATCACTAACCTCCCTACCTCAGTATGTAACTGTTTTCTATTTAAAACATGATCACAAACGTCTCTACCTCAGTATGTAACTGTTTTTAATATAAAACATGATCACAAACCTCCCTACCTCAGTGTGTAACTGTTTTTAATTTAAAACATGATCACAAACCTCCCTACCTCAGTATGTAACTGTTTTTAATTTAAAACATGATCACAAACCTCCCTACCTCAGTGTGTAACTGTTTTTCATTTAAAACATGATCACAAACCTCTCTACCTCAGTATGTAACTGTTTTTAATTTAAGAACATGATCACAAACATCTCTACCTCAGTATGTAACTGTTTTTCATATAAAACATGATCACAAACCTCCCTACCTCAGTGTGTAACTGTTTTTAATTTAAAACATGATCACAGACCTCCCTACCTCAGTATGTAACTGTTTTTAATATAAAACATGATCACAAACCTCCCTACCTCAGTATGTACAGTAACTGTTTTTAATTTAAAACATGATCACAAACCTCCCTACCTCAGTATGTAACTGTTTTTAATTTAAAACATGATCACAAACCTCCCTACCTCAGTGTGTAACTGTTTTTAATTTAAAACATGATCACAAACCTCCCTACCTCAGTATGTAACTGTTTTTAATTTAAAACATGATCAAAAACATCTCTACCTCAGTGTGTAACTGTTTTTAATTTAAAACATGATCACAAACCTCCCTACCTCAGTATGTAACTGTTTTTAATTTTAAACATGATCACAAACATCTCTACCTCAGTGTGTAACTGTTTTTAATTTAAAACATGATCACATGCATCTCTACCTCAGTGTGTAACTGTTTTTAATTTAAAACATGATCACAGACCTCCCTACCTCAGTATGTAACTGTTTTTAATATAAAACATGATCACAAACCTCCCTACCTCAGTATGTACAGTAACTGTTTTTAATTTAAAACATGATCACAAACCTCCCTACCTCAGTATGTAACTGTTTTTAATTTAAAACATGATCACACACCTCCCTACCTCAGTGTGTAACTGTTTTTAATTTAAAACATGATCACAAACCTCCCTACCTCAGTATGTAACTGTTTTTAATTTAAAACATGATCAAAAACATCTCTACCTCAGTGTGTAACTGTTTTTAATTTAAAACATGATCACAAACCTCCCTACCTCAGTATGTAACTGTTTTTAATTTAAAACATGATCACAAACCTCCCTACCTCAGTATGTAACTGTTTTTAATTTAAAACATGATCACAAACCTCCCTACCTCAGTGTGTAACTGTTTTTAATTTAAAACATGATCACAAACCTCCCTACCTCAGTATGTAACTGTTTTTAATTTAAAACATGATCACAAACCTCCCTACCTCAGTGTGTAACTGTTTTTCATTTAAAACATGATCACAAACCTCTCTACCTCAGTATGTAACTGTTTTTAATTTAAGAACATGATCACAAACCTCTCTACCTCAGTGTGTAACTGTTTTTAATTTAAGAACATGATCACAAACATCTCTATCTCAGTATGTAACTGTTTTTAATATAAAACATGATCACAAACCTCCCTACCTCAGTGTGTAACTGTTTTTAATTTAAAACATGATCACAGACCTCCCTACCTCAGTATGTAACTGTTTTAATATAAAACATGATCACAAACCTCCCTACCTCAGTATGTACAGTAACTGTTTTTAATTTAAAACATGATCACAAACCTCCCTACCTCAGTATGTAACTGTTTTTAATTTAAAACATGATCACAAACCTCCCTACCTCAGTGTGTAACTGTTTTTAATTTAAAACATGATCACAAACCTCCCTACCTCAGTATGTAACTGTTTTTAATTTAAAACATGATCGAAAACATCTCTACCTCAGTGTGTAACTGTTTTTAATTTAAAACATGATCACAAACCTCCCTACCTCAGTATGTAACTGTTTTTAATTTAAAACATGATCACAAACCTCCCTACCTCAGTATGTAACTGTTTTTAATTTAAAACATGATCACAAACATCTCTACCTCAGTGTGTAACTGTTTTTAATTTAAAACATGATCACAAACATCTCTACCTCAGTGTGTAACTGTTTTTAATTTAAAACATGATCACAAACCTCCCTACCTCAGTATGTAACTGTTTTTCATTTAAAACATGATCACAAACCTCCCTACCTCAGTATGTAACTGTTTTTAATTTAAAACATGATCACAAACCTCCCTACCTCAGTTTGTAACTGTTTTTCATTTAAAACATTATCACAAACCTCCCTACCTCAGTGTGTAACTGTTTTTCATTTAAAACATGATCACAAACGTCTCTACCTCAGTATGTAACTGTTTTTAATATAAAACATGATCACAAACCTCCCTACCTCAGTGTGTAACTGTTTTTAATTTAAAACATGATCACAAACCTCCCTACCTCAGTATGTAACTGTTTTTAATTCAAGAACATGATCACAAACCTCCCTACCTCAGTATGTAACTGTTTTTAATTTAAAACATGATCACAAACCTCCCTACCTCAGTGTGTAACTGTTTTTCATTTAAAACATGATCACAAACCTCTCTACCTCAGTATGTAACTGTTTTTAATTTAAGAACATGATCACAAATCTCTCTACCTCAGTGTGTAACTGTTTTTAATTTAAGAACATGATCACAAACATCTCTACCTCAGTATGTAACTGTTTTTAATATAAAACATGACCACAAACCTCCCTACCTCAGTGTGTAACTGTTTTTTAATTTAAAACATGATCACTAACCTCTCTACCTCAGTGTGTAACTGTTTTTAATATAAAACATGATCACAAACCTCCCTACCTCAGTGTGTAACTGTTTTTTAATTTAAAACATGATCACTAACCTCTCTACCTCAGTGTGTAACTGTTTTTAATTTAAAACATGATCACTAACCTCTCTACCTCAGTGTGTAACTGTTTTTAATATAAAACATGATCACAAACCTCCCTACCTCAGTGTGTAACTGTTTTTTAATTTAAAACATGATCACTAACCTCTCTACCTCAGTGTGTAACTGTTTTTAATTTAAAACATGATCACTAACCTCTCTACCTCAGTGTGTAACTGTTTTTTAATTTAAAACATGATCACTAACCTCCCTACCTCAGTATGTAACTGTTTTCTATTTAAAACATGATCACAAACGTCTCTACCTCAGTATGTAACTGTTTTTAATATAAAACATGATCACAAACCTCCCTACCTCAGTGTGTAACTGTTTTTAATTTAAAACATGATCACAAACCTCCCTACCTCAGTGTGTAACTGTTTTTCATTTAAAACATGATCACAAACCTCTCTACCTCAGTATGTAACTGTTTTTAATTTAAGAACATGATCACAAACCTCTCTACCTCAGTGTGTAACTGTTTTTAATTTAAAAACATGATCACAAACATCTCTATCTCAGTATGTAACTGTTTTTAATATAAAACATGATCACAAACCTCCCTACCTCAGTGTGTAACTGTTTTTAATTTAAAACATGATCACAGACCTCCCTACCTCAGTATGTAACTGTTTTTAATATAAAACATGATCACAAACCTCCCTACCTCAGTATGTACAGTAACTGTTTTTAATTTAAAACATGATCACAAACCTCCCTACCTCAGTATGTAACTGTTTTTAATTTAAAACATGATCACTAACCTCCCTACCTCAGTATGTAACTGTTTTCTATTTAAAACATGATCACAAACGTCTCTACCTCAGTATGTAACTGTTTTTAATATAAAACATGATCACAAACCTCCCTACCTCAGTGTGTAACTGTTTTTAATTTAAAACATGATCACAAACCTCCCTACCTCAGTATGTAACTGTTTTTAATTTAAAACATGATCACAAACCTCCCTACCTCAGTGTGTAACTGTTTTTCATTTAAAACATGATCACAAACCTCTCTACCTCAGTATGTAACTGTTTTTAATTTAAGAACATGATCACAAACATCTCTACCTCAGTATGTAACTGTTTTTCATATAAAACATGATCACAAACCTCCCTACCTCAGTGTGTAACTGTTTTTAATTTAAAACATGATCACAGACCTCCCTACCTCAGTATGTAACTGTTTTTAATATAAAACATGATCACAAACCTCCCTACCTCAGTATGTACAGTAACTGTTTTTAATTTAAAACATGATCACAAACCTCCCTACCTCAGTATGTAACTGTTTTTAATTTAAAACATGATCACAAACCTCCCTACCTCAGTGTGTAACTGTTTTTAATTTAAAACATGATCACAAACCTCCCTACCTCAGTATGTAACTGTTTTTAATTTAAAACATGATCAAAAACATCTCTACCTCAGTGTGTAACTGTTTTTAATTTAAAACATGATCACAAACCTCCCTACCTCAGTATGTAACTGTTTTTAATTTTAAACATGATCACAAACATCTCTACCTCAGTGTGTAACTGTTTTTAATTTAAAACATGATCACATGCATCTCTACCTCAGTGTGTAACTGTTTTTAATTTAAAACATGATCACAGACCTCCCTACCTCAGTATGTAACTGTTTTTAATATAAAACATGATCACAAACCTCCCTACCTCAGTATGTACAGTAACTGTTTTTAATTTAAAACATGATCACAAACCTCCCTACCTCAGTATGTAACTGTTTTTAATTTAAAACATGATCACAAACCTCCCTACCTCAGTGTGTAACTGTTTTTAATTTAAAACATGATCACAAACCTCCCTACCTCAGTATGTAACTGTTTTTAATTTTAAACATGATCACAAACATCTCTACCTCAGTGTGTAACTGTTTTTAATTTAAGAACATGATCACAAATCTCTCTACCTCAGTGTGTAACTGTTTTTAATTTAAGAACATGATCACAAACATCTCTACCTCAGTATGTAACTGTTTTTAATATAAAACATGACCACAAACCTCCCTACCTCAGTGTGTAACTGTTTTTTAATTTAAAACATGATCACTAACCTCTCTACCTCAGTGTGTAACTGTTTTTAATATAAAACATGATCACAAACCTCCCTACCTCAGTGTGTAACTGTTTTTTAATTTAAAACATGATCACTAACCTCTCTACCTCAGTGTGTAACTGTTTTTAATTTAAAACATGATCACTAACCTCTCTACCTCAGTGTGTAACTGTTTTTAATATAAAACATGATCACAAACCTCCCTACCTCAGTGTGTAACTGTTTTTTAATTTAAAACATGATCACAAACCTCTCTACCTCAGTGTGTAACTGTTTTTAATTTAAAACATGATCACTAACCTCTCTACCTCAGTGTGTAACTGTTTTTTAATTTAAAACATGATCACTAACCTCCCTACCTCAGTATGTAACTGTTTTCTATTTAAAACATGATCACAAACGTCTCTACCTCAGTATGTAACTGTTTTTAATATAAAACATGATCACAAACCTCCCTACCTCAGTGTGTAACTGTTTTTAATTTAAAACATGATCACAAACCTCCCTACCTCAGTATGTAACTGTTTTTAATTTAAAACATGATCACAAACCTCCCTACCTCAGTGTGTAACTGTTTTTCATTTAAAACATGATCACAAACCTCTCTACCTCAGTATGTAACTGTTTTTAATTTAAGAACATGATCACAAACATCTCTACCTCAGTATGTAACTGTTTTTCATATAAAACATGATCACAAACCTCCCTACCTCAGTGTGTAACTGTTTTTAATTTAAAACATGATCACAGACCTCCCTACCTCAGTATGTAACTGTTTTTAATATAAAACATGATCACAAACCTCCCTACCTCAGTATGTACAGTAACTGTTTTTAATTTAAAACATGATCACAAACCTCCCTACCTCAGTATGTAACTGTTTTTAATTTAAAACATGATCACAAACCTCCCTACCTCAGTGTGTAACTGTTTTTAATTTAAAACATGATCACAAACCTCCCTACCTCAGTATGTAACTGTTTTTAATTTAAAACATGATCAAAAACATCTCTACCTCAGTGTGTAACTGTTTTTAATTTAAAACATGATCACAAACCTCCCTACCTCAGTATGTAACTGTTTTTAATTTAAAACATGATCACAAACCTCCCTACCTCAGTATGTAACTGTTTTTAATTTTAAACATGATCACAAACATCTCTACCTCAGTGTGTAACTGTTTTTAATTTAAAACATGATCACATGCATCTCTACCTCAGTGTGTAACTGTTTTTAATTTAAAACATGATCACAGACCTCCCTACCTCAGTATGTAACTGTTTTTAATATAAAACATGATCACAAACCTCCCTACCTCAGTATGTACAGTAACTGTTTTTAATTTAAAACATGATCACAAACCTCCCTACCTCAGTATGTAACTGTTTTTAATTTTAAACATGATCACAAACATCTCTACCTCAGTGTGTAACTGTTTTTAATTTAAAACATGATCACATGCATCTCTACCTCAGTGTGTAACTGTTTTTAATTTAAAACATGATCACAAACCTCTCTACCTCAGTATGTAACTGTTTTTAATTTAAGAACATGATCACAAACATCTCTACCTCAGTATGTAACTGTTTTTCATATAAAACATGATCACAAACCTCCCTACCTCAGTGTGTAACTGTTTTTAATTTAAAACATGATCACAGACCTCCCTACCTCAGTATGTAACTGTTTTTAATATAAAACATGATCACAAACCTCCCTACCTCAGTATGTACAGTAACTGTTTTTAATTTAAAACATGATCACAAACCTCCCTACCTCAGTATGTAACTGTTTTTAATTTAAAACATGATCACAAACCTCCCTACCTCAGTGTGTAACTGTTTTTAATTTAAAACATGATCACAAACCTCCCTACCTCAGTATGTAACTGTTTTTAATTTAAAACATGATCAAAAACATCTCTACCTCAGTGTGTAACTGTTTTTAATTTAAAACATGATCACAAACCTCCCTACCTCAGTATGTAACTGTTTTTAATTTAAAACATGATCACAAACCTCCCTACCTCAGTATGTAACTGTTTTTAATTTTAAACATGATCACAAACATCTCTACCTCAGTGTGTAACTGTTTTTAATTTAAAACATGATCACATGCATCTCTACCTCAGTGTGTAACTGTTTTTAATTTAAAACATGATCACAGACCTCCCTACCTCAGTATGTAACTGTTTTTAATATAAAACATGATCACAAACCTCCCTACCTCAGTATGTACAGTAACTGTTTTTAATTTAAAACATGATCACAAACCTCCCTACCTCAGTATGTAACTGTTTTTAATTTAAAACATGATCACAAACCTCCCTACCTCAGTGTGTAACTGTTTTTAATTTAAAACATGATCACAAACCTCCCTACCTCAGTATGTAACTGTTTTTAATTTAAAACATGATCAAAAACATCTCTACCTCAGTGTGTAACTGTTTTTAATTTAAAACATGATCACAAACCTCCCTACCTCAGTATGTAACTGTTTTTAATTTTAAACATGATCACAAACATCTCTACCTCAGTGTGTAACTGTTTTTAATTTAAAACATGATCACATGCATCTCTACCTCAGTGTGTAACTGTTTTTAATTTAAAACATGATCACAAACCTCCCTACCTCAGTATGTAACTGTTTTTCATTTAAAACATGATCACAAACCTCCCTACCTCAGTATGTAACTGTTTTTAATTTAAAACATGATCACAAACCTCCCTACCTCAGTTTGTAACTGTTTTTCATTTAAAACATTATCACAAACCTCCCTACCTCAGTGTGTAACTGTTTTTTTTATTTAAAACATGATCACAAACCTCTCTACCTCAGTGTGTAACTGTTTTCTATTTAAAACATGATCACAAACCTCTCTACCTCAGTGTGTAACTGTTTTTTATTTAAGAACATGATCACAAACCTCTCTACCTCAGTGTGTAACTGTTTTCTATTTAAAACATGATCACAAACATCTCTACCTCAGTATGTAACTGTTTTTTATTTAAAACATGATCACAAACCTCCCTACCTCAGTATGTAACTGTTTTTAATTTAAAACATGATCACAAACCTCCCTACCTCCGTTTGTAAATGTTTTTCATTTAAAACATGATCACAAACCTCCCTACCTCAGTATGTAACTGTTTTTTATTTAAAACATGATCACAAACATCTCTACCTCAGTGTGTAACTGTTTTCTATTTAAAACATGATCACAAACATCTCTACCTCAGTGTGTAACTGTTTTTCATTTAAAACATGATCACAAACCTCTCTACCTCAGTATGTAACTGTTTTTTATTTAAAACATGATCACAAACCTCTCTACCTCAGTATGTAACTGTTTTCTATTTAAAACATGATCACAAACATCTCTACCTCAGTATGTAACTGTTTTTATTTAAAACATGATCACAAACCTCTCTACCTCAGTGTGTAACTGTTTTCTATTTAAAACATGATCACAAACATCTCTACCTCAGTATGTAACTGTTTTTTATTTAAAACATGATCACAAACCTCCCTACCTCAGTATGTAACTGTTTTTAATTTAAAACATGATCACAAACCTCCCTACCTCAGTTTGTAACTGTTTTTTTCATTTAAACATTATCACAAACCTCCCTACCTCAGTGTGTAACTGTTTTTTTTTAATTTAAAACATGATCACAAACCTCTCTACCTCAGTGTGTAACTGTTTTCTATTTAAAACATGATCACAAACATATCTACCTCAGTATGTAACTGTTTTTTATTTAAGAACATGATCACAAACCTCTCTACCTCAGTGTGTAACTGTTTTCTATTTAAAACATGATCACAAACATCTCTACCTCAGTATGTAACTGTTTTTTATTTAAAACATGATTACAAACCTCCCTACCTCAGTATGTAACTGTTTTTTAATTTAAAACATGATCACAAACCTCTCTACCTCAGTGTGTAACTGTTTTTAATTTAAAACATGATCACTAACCTCTCTACCTCAGTGTGTAACTGTTTTTTAATTTAAAACATGATCACTAACCTCCCTACCTCAGTATGTAACTGTTTTCTATTTAAAACATGATCACAAACGTCTCTACCTCAGTATGTAACTGTTTTTAATATAAAACATGATCACAAACCTCCCTACCTCAGTGTGTAACTGTTTTTAATTTAAAACATGATCACAAACCTCCCTACCTCAGTATGTAACTGTTTTTAATTTAAAACATGATCACAAACCTCCCTACCTCAGTGTGTAACTGTTTTTCATTTAAAACATGATCACAAACCTCTCTACCTCAGTATGTAACTGTTTTTAATTTAAGAACATGATCACAAACATCTCTACCTCAGTATGTAACTGTTTTTCATATAAAACATGATCACAAACCTCCCTACCTCAGTGTGTAACTGTTTTTAATTTAAAACATGATCACAGACCTCCCTACCTCAGTATGTAACTGTTTTTAATATAAAACATGATCACAAACCTCCCTACCTCAGTATGTACAGTAACTGTTTTTAATTTAAAACATGATCACAAACCTCCCTACCTCAGTATGTAACTGTTTTTAATTTAAAACATGATCACAAACCTCCCTACCTCAGTGTGTAAATGTTTTTAATTTAAAACATGATCACAAACCTCCCTACCTCAGTATGTAACTGTTTTTAATTTAAAACATGATCAAAAACATCTCTACCTCAGTGTGTAACTGTTTTTAATTTAAAACATGATCACAAACCTCCCTACCTCAGTATGTAACTGTTTTTAATTTAAAACATGATCACAAACCTCCCTACCTCAGTATGTAACTGTTTTTAATTTTAAACATGATCACAAACATCTCTACCTCAGTGTGTAACTGTTTTTAATTTAAAACATGATCACATGCATCTCTACCTCAGTGTGTAACTGTTTTTAATTTAAAACATGATCACAGACCTCCCTACCTCAGTATGTAACTGTTTTTAATATAAAACATGATCACAAACCTCCCTACCTCAGTATGTACAGTAACTGTTTTTAATTTAAAACATGATCACAAACCTCCCTACCTCAGTATGTAACTGTTTTTAATTTAAAACATGATCACAAACCTCCCTACCTCAGTGTGTAACTGTTTTTAATTTAAAACATGATCACAAACCTCCCTACCTCAGTATGTAACTGTTTTTAATTTAAAACATGATCAAAAACATCTCTACCTCAGTGTGTAACTGTTTTTAATTTAAAACATGATCACAAACCTCCCTACCTCAGTATGTAACTGTTTTTAATTTTAAACATGATCACAAACATCTCTACCTCAGTGTGTAACTGTTTTTAATTTAAAACATGATCACATGCATCTCTACCTCAGTGTGTAACTGTTTTTAATTTAAAACATGATCACAAACCTCCCTACCTCAGTATGTAACTGTTTTTCATTTAAAACATGATCACAAACCTCCCTACCTCAGTATGTAACTGTTTTTAATTTAAAACATGATCACAAACCTCCCTACCTCAGTTTGTAACTGTTTTTCATTTAAAACATTATCACAAACCTCCCTACCTCAGTGTGTAACTGTTTTTTTTATTTAAAACATGATCACAAACCTCTCTACCTCAGTGTGTAACTGTTTTCTATTTAAAACATGATCACAAACCTCTCTACCTCAGTGTGTAACTGTTTTTTATTTAAGAACATGATCACAAACCTCTCTACCTCAGTGTGTAACTGTTTTTAATTTAAAACATGATCACAAACCTCCCTACCTCAGTTTGTAAATGTTTTTCATTTAAAACATGATCACAAACCTCCCTACCTCAGTATGTAACTGTTTTTTATTTAAAACATGATCACAAACATCTCTACCTCAGTGTGTAACTGTTTTCTATTTAAAACATGATCACAAACATCTCTACCTCAGTGTGTAACTGTTTTTCATTTAAAACATGATCACAAACCTCTCTACCTCAGTATGTAACTGTTTTTTATTTAAAACATGATCACAAACCTCTCTACCTCAGTATGTAACTGTTTTCTATTTAAAACATGATCACAAACATCTCTACCTCAGTATGTAACTGTTTTTATTTAAAACATGATCACAAACCTCTCTACCTCAGTGTGTAACTGTTTTCTATTTAAAACATGATCACAAACATCTCTACCTCAGTATGTAACTGTTTTTTATTTAAAACATGATCACAAACCTCCCTACCTCAGTATGTAACTGTTTTTAATTTAAAACATGATCACAAACCTCCCTACCTCAGTTTGTAACTGTTTTTTTCATTTAAACATTATCACAAACCTCCCTACCTCAGTGTGTAACTGTTTTTTTTATTTAAAACATGATCACAAACCTCTCTACCTCAGTGTGTAACTGTTTTCTATTTAAAACATGATCACAAACATATCTACCTCAGTATGTAACTGTTTTTTATTTAAGAACATGATCACAAACCTCTCTACCTCAGTGTGTAACTGTTTTCTATTTAAAACATGATCACAAACATCTCTACCTCAGTATGTAACTGTTTTTTATTTAAAACATGATTACAAACCTCCCTACCTCAGTATGTAACTGTTTTTAATTTAAAACATGATCACAAACCTCCCTACCTCAGTTTGTAACTGTTTTTCATTTAAAACATGATCACAAACCTCCCTACCTCAGTATGTAACTGTTTTTTATTTAAAACATGATCACAAACATCTCTACCTCAGTGTGTAACTGTTTTCTATTTAAAACATGATCACAAACATCTCTACCTCAGTGTGTAACTGTTTTTTCTATTTAAAACATGATCACAAACCTCCCTACCCCAGTGTGTAACTGTTTTTCATTTAAAACATGATCACAAACCTCCCTACCTCAGTATGTAACTGTTTTCCATTTAAAACATGATCACAAACCTCCCTACCTCAGTATGTAACTGTTTTTTATTTAAAACATGATCACAAACATCTCTACCTCAGTGTGTAACTGTTTTATATTTAAAACATGATCACAAACATCTCTACCTCAGTGTGTAACTGTTTTTAATTTAAAACATGATCACATGCATCTCTACCTCAGTGTGTAACTGTTTTTCATTTAAAACATGATCACAAACCTCCCTACCTCAGTATGTAACTGTTTTCCATTTAAAACATGATCACAAACCTCCCTACCTCAGTATGTAACTGTTTTTCATTTAAAACATGATCACAAACCTCCCTACCTCAGTTTGTAACTGTTTTTCATTTAAAACATTATCACAAACCTCCCTACCTCAGTGTGTAACTGTTTTTTTTATTTAAAACATGATCACAAACATCTCTACCTCAGTATGTAACTGTTTTTTATTTAAAACATGATCACAAACCTCCCTACCTCAGTATGTAACTGTTTTTAATTTAAAACATGATCACAAACCTCCCTACCTCAGTTTGTAAATGTTTTTAATTTAAAACATGATCACAAACCTCCCTACCTCAGTATGTAACTGTTTTTTATTTAAAACATGATCACAAACATCTCTACCTCAGTGTGTAACTGTTTTCTATTTAAAACATGATCACAAACATCTCTACCTCAGTGTGTAACTGTTTTTCATTTAAAACATGATCACAAACCTCTCTACCTCAGTATGTAACTGTTTTTTATTTAAAACATGATCACAAACCTCTCTACCTCAGTATGTAACTGTTTTCTATTTAAAACATGATCACAAACATCTCTACCTCAGTGTGTAACTGTTTTTTTTTTTTTTAAACATGATCACAAACCTCCCTACCTCAGTGTGTAACTGTTTTTCATTTAAAACATGATCACAAACCTCCCTACCTCAGTATGTAACTGTTTTTTATTTAAAACATGATCACAAACGTCTCTACCTCAGTATGTAACTGTTTTTATTTAAAACATGATCACAAACCTCTCTACCTCAGTGTGTAACTGTTTTTTATTTAAAACATGATCACAAACCTCTCTACCTCAGTGTGTAACTGTTTTCTATTTAAAACATGATCACAAACATCTCTACCTCAGTATGTAACTGTTTTTTATTTAAAACATGATCACAAACCTCCCTACCTCAGTTTGTAACTGTTTTTTCATTTAAACATTATCACAAACCTCCCTACCTCAGTGTGTAACTGTTTTTTTTTATTTAAAACATGATCACAAACCTCTCTACCTCAGTGTGTAACTGTTTTCTATTTAAAACATGATCACAAACATATCTACCTCAGTATGTAACTGTTTTTTATTTAAGAACATGATCACAAACCTCTCTACCTCAGTGTGTAACTGTTTTCTATTTAAAACATGATCACAAACATCTCTACCTCAGTATGTAACTGTTTTTTATTTAAAACATGATTACAAACCTCCCTACCTCAGTATGTAACTGTTTTTAATTTAAAACATGATCACAAACCTCCCTACCTCAGTTTGTAACTGTTTTTCATTTAAAACATGATCACAAACCTCCCTACCTCAGTATGTAACTGTTTTTTATTTAAAACATGATCACAAACATCTCTACCTCAGTGTGTAACTGTTTTCTATTTAAAACATGATCACAAACATCTCTACCTCAGTGTGTAACTGTTTTTCATTTAAAACATGATCACAAACCTCTCTACCTCAGTATGTAACTGTTTTCTATTTAAAACATGATCACAAACATCTCTACCTCAGTGTGTAACTGTTTTTTCTATTTAAAACATGATCACAAACCTCCCTACCTCAGTGTGTAACTGTTTTTCATTTAAAACATGATCACAAACCTCCCTACCTCAGTATGTAACTGTTTTCCATTTAAAACATGATCACAAACCTCCCTACCTCAGTATGTAACTGTTTTT
Organism: Notolepis coatsorum; assembly: GCF_963971535.1. Lineage (NCBI taxonomy): Eukaryota > Metazoa > Chordata > Actinopteri > Aulopiformes > Paralepididae > Notolepis > Notolepis coatsorum. Next base: position 9,666,181 of record NC_140169.1, read on the forward strand.
CATTTAAAACATGATCACAAACCTCCCTACCTCAGTGTGTAACTGTTTTTTTATTTAAAACATGATCACAAACGTCTCTACCTCAGTATGTAACTGTTTTTATTTAAAACATGATCACAAACCTCTCTACCTCAGTGTGTAACTGTTTTTAATTTAAAACATGATCACAAACCTCCCTACCTCAGTATGTAACTGTTTTTAATTCAAGAACATGATCACAAACCTCCCTACCTCAGTATGTAACTGTTTTTAATTCAAGAACATGATCACAAACCTCCCTACCTCAGTATGTAACTGTTTTTAATTTAAAACATGATCACAAACCTCCCTACCTCAGTGTGTAACTGTTTTTCATTTAAAACATGATCACAAACCTCCCTACCTCAGTATGTAACTGTTTTTAATTTAAAACATGATCACAAACCTCCCTACCTCAGTGTGTAACTGTTTTTAATTTAAGAACATGATCACAAACATCTCTACCTCAGTATGTAACTGTTTTTAATATAAAACATGATCACAAACCTCCCTACCTCAGTGTGTAACTGTTTTTTAATTTAAAACATGATCACTAACCTCTCTACCTCAGTGTGTAACTGTTTTTAATATAAAACATGATCACAAACCTCCCTACCTCAGTGTGTAACTGTTTCTTAATTTAAAACATGATCACTAACCTCTCTACCTCAGTGTGTAACTGTTTTTAATTTAAAACATGATCACTAACCTCTCTACCTCAGTGTGTAACTGTTTTTAATATAAAACATGATCACAAACCTCCCTACCTCAGTGTGTAACTGTTTTTTAATTTAAAACATGATCACTAACCTCTCTACCTCAGTGTGTAACTGTTTTTAATTTAAAACATGATCACTAACCTCTCTACCTCAGTGTGTAACTGTTTTTTAATTTAAAACATGATCACTAACCTCCCTACCTCAGTATGTAACTGTTTTTTATTTAAAACATGATTACAAACCTCCCTACCTCAGTATGTAACTGTTTTTAATTTAAAACATGATCACAAACCTCCCTACCTCAGTTTGTAACTGTTTTTCATTTAAAACATGATCACAAACCTCCCTACCTCAGTATGTAACTGTTTTTTATTTAAAACATGATCACAAACATCTCTACCTCAGTGTGTAACTGTTTTCTATTTAAAACATGATCACAAACATCTCTACCTCAGTGTGTAACTGTTTTTCATTTAAAACATGATCACAAACCTCTCTACCTCAGTATGTAACTGTTTTCTATTTAAAACATGATCACAAACATCTCTACCTCAGTGTGTAACTGTTTTTTCTATTTAAAACATGATCACAAACCTCCCTACCTCAGTGTGTAACTGTTTTTCATTTAAAACATGATCACAAACCTCCCTACCTCAGTATGTAACTGTTTTCCATTTAAAACATGATCACAAACCTCCCTACCTCAGTATGTAACTGTTTTTCATTTAAAACATGATCACAAACCTCCCTACCTCAGTGTGTAACTGTTTTTTATTTAAAACATGATCACAAACGTCTCTACCTCAGTATGTAACTGTTTTTATTTAAAACATGATCACAAACCTCTCTACCTCAGTGTGTAACTGTTTTTAATTTAAAACATGATCACAAACCTCCCTACCTCAGTATGTAACTGTTTTTAATTCAAGAACATGATCACAAACCTCCCTACCTCAGTATGTAACTGTTTTTAATTTAAAACATGATCACAAACCTCCCTACCTCAGTGTGTAACTGTTTTTCATTTAAAACATGATCACAAACCTCTCTACCTCAGTATGTAACTGTTTTTAATTTAAGAACATGATCACAAATCTCTCTACCTCAGTGTGTAACTGTTTTTAATTTAAGAACATGATCACAAACATCTCTACCTCAGTATGTAACTGTTTTTAATATAAAACATGATCACAAACCTCCCTACCTCAGTGTGTAACTGTTTTTTAATTTAAAACATGATCACTAACCTCTCTACCTCAGTGTGTAACTGTTTTTAATATAAAACATGATCACAAACCTCCCTACCTCAGTGTGTAACTGTTTCTTAATTTAAAACATGATCACTAACCTCTCTACCTCAGTGTGTAACTGTTTTTAATTTAAAACATGATCACTAACCTCTCTACCTCAGTGTGTAACTGTTTTTAATATAAAACATGATCACAAACCTCCCTACCTCAGTGTGTAACTGTTTTTTTATTTAAAACATGATCACTAACCTCTCTACCTCAGTGTGTAACTGTTTTTAATTTAAAACATGATCACTAACGTTAGGTTATGACTATAACCAAGTTCTGTTAGTTAGGGGCGATGCTTGGCATCGCTACTGCACTATCTCGCGTACGTGCACGCGTACTGAATAAACCACAAATGTACCTCTAATACCAGTATTAGTCTGACCACACCCCTCATCAGCTTACCTTCATAAGCAGGTGTGTGGTCACCTGCTCTCCTCCTTCCCAAGCTTTCACCACAAGGTGAGGACAAGGGCTGCAGCGGCGTCCGATGCCAAGCATCGCCCCTAACTAACAGAACTTGGTTATAGTCATAACCTAACGTTCTGTATCGTTAGTGGCTTAGCTTGGCATCGCTACTGCACAAGGGAGGCCAAGCGGAGCCACTTGGCTGACAAATACACCCCGCTGACAGCCCCCCAAAACCATCAGAACAGGGAGGGCCGAGCCCCCCCGACCCCCCCTAATGGAGGGTAGCCCCCCTATTAGGGACGTCACGGGAGGGCGACGGACCCGACCGTGCGAAGAGGCACTCAAGCAACTCAACGCACAGGGTGAGCAGACCGTGGCTTGACCCCACGACTACACACACGCACAACCCGCATGCCACCCGGGAACGAACGGAGGAACAACCTCGTTACTGCCCCCAGAATCACGGGGTCAAGGGCAAACCCAACCCCGTGGCAAGGCCGTAGCAGCGGAGCACGAAGGAAGACCCAGACCCACCAAAAGGACTGGACTCCCTGGAATGGGGGCCCGGAGAAGTCCATGATGCCAGCATCAAGACCCCACCAGGTGGGCACGTAGTGCCCCGCCCCCCACATCGCCAGCGTATTCGGACAAAGGCCCCTCAGTTACTGCACCTGGTATTCCCAGGCGGAACCAACCAGGCCAGAACCTGCCCAGCTTCCGAGATCGGACGAGACCGGGCGTGTTCAGGTCGGTATGGCCGTAAGCCGAGCGGGCCCCGTCCCCCCAATAGTACACCGCCTGGCACACTGACCCTGCAGAATAGGCAGTCAGCATGGCCGTAAGCACACAAAAAAGGTTAACCAACGGAAGCAGGCAGCGCACCGGGGAAAAACCAGGCAACAGGCTGTTAACCCTAGCCTGGAGACTGCGGACGAGACAGGCGCCAGAGGGGACAGCTGAACACAGCCGCCCCGGCGGAAGGAGCGTAAGCTGGCGGTGTTGCATGACCAAGCCTCCATTTAACAACCCCCACCCAGAGGGGTCGAGGCAGAGAAGGCTGACACGATTGGCAGACGTCATGAACGTGCAGGGGCACCCTCAAACGGTGAACCCGGGAGTTGACACTGCTCCAACACACCAGGGAATCAACCACCTCGGTGTTACCCAATGCGGTGGTTGTTCCTATAACCCCTCAAGAAAAAACTCCAAAACACACCTGCGGGTATACACCGGCTATACCGCAGTACAAGTGTTTCAGTTTCCAAAAAGGGTTAACCCAGGCCTACGGGTCGCAAACATCACTTCGGACCGGGCCTGGCGGTACGGGAAGCACAGGGTCACCAGAGGAGGTCAAAAAACCACCCCCACAGGCCCCTCTTCGCCATGCGTGAGAGAGGAGCGAAAAATAATGGAGAACCAGCCCCTAAGCACACCGTACCTGGTATTCCCCGGCGGTCTCCCAACCAAGTACTAACCAGGACCAACCTGTGTAGCGGCCGAGATCCGACGAGATCGAGCGCGTACAGAATGGCATGGCTGTAAGCCATGACGACAGTGCTGAGTAAAAACATACCCAACCAGGGTCTCCATAGCGCTTAACCCTGTGACACCCAGACCGACCTGGCATTTTCCCCCCTGAAAAAAGCCCAAGTCCCTCAGGGTACCAGAACAGCAGATCTGCATCCCCGGCGGACAACGGGTTCAACTGATCTGGACCAGCGTGACCAGAACCAGTCCCGTGCCCTAACCACGCCGACATGCCTACTCCAGGAGAAGGGCAGATATGCGTGTTGATCTTAACATGAAAAGAAGGCGCCACCCAGACGTCGGGACGAACCGCGCCTGGTGGCCCACCCCAAGGGCGTGAGACCCCACTACATATGTTCAGATCCATCCCGTCATCATCCCCCAGACATGAACGAGAATCCGTCGACAACCCACCCAGGTCATGGGATGTGGTCGCCGGAAGAGGAAAAACCCCCATCTCAGTTGCTTTATAAAAACGCTGTTTCAACCACAAGCAACTAAGGCGTGCCAGTCAATCGCCTGTTTACAGCGAGCTAGCACTATACGTGCGTCGGGACACACCCCCATCAATGAACAGGCTATTTAGACCTGTCATTGAATCCCCAAGGCGCCCAGGGGAACGACAAGAGGGGTGTGACACTCCCTAACTCCAACACTTCTGGAATAGAAAGAAGGAAGCATCAACAGTATGTATCCCAGTCTACACAGCCGGGGTAAAAAATGTTCACATTTTTACATCCCACCACCCTCCCATAGGAAAGAGACGGGGATCCCCAGAGAGACTTCCCACGCGAGCTGTACAGATTGAAAAGAATATATTGCACCTTGAGCCATGTAAAAAACTGGTTTTAGGGCCTCCGGGGAAGAGGCACCGAACCCATACACACTCAATAAACGAATTGAATCGAATATACATACAATAGAAAAGGACCCTTCTAGAGGGTCCACTCACTTTGACAATCTGAGGAGGAAGGCTCTGTACTCTGATGGAGGCTTCCTCACATGGAAGAAGGAGTCCGAACTCACAGAAGGCCTGAGTAGGCGCTTGGTGAGGAGGAGCCCTGACCACCCCCCCTGAAAACAGATCCATCACATGGACCTGAACAGCACACGGAAGTCCTACCAACAGAGATGCGCACGGTGACGTACTCTATGGCGGGGGAATTCCTGCGGTGCACACGCCCAATATACCAGGCCGTAGGACCAGGAACTCCCTCCCCCCCCCCCCCCCCCCCCCCCCCCGTAACGTGCCGAACCGCCACGTGACGGGAACCTTGAAGGACAGGGGGTGTACCCCTGACCGACAGAACAATGGGGAGAGGAAAGGTTACCAGTTCACCCCTTTACGACCCCACACCCATGATACGACGTAACGACAAAAAGAGAATATGACACAGTCATAGTCAGCTCTATGAAGCGTTTCACAGCTCCACACAGCGCACGAGCTAACCTGCTATCTGATTTTTACTAAGGAAAAACACAGAATAGAGAGGGCTCTAAGAACCCCGGTCCAACATACACATGTGCTTCTGTGGCCAGTACAACCCAGTTGTAGGTCACATGACACACACAACCCATCATCACCTACAAAAAATGGCAAAAACACTCAACAGAGGAACGCCGTTTTTTTCACAATGAGAGAATACATCATTCTTGATTAGTATCGACCACAGGCCTTGCTAAGCACACATGACAGCAACCAAACCAATTTCCCTTTAGGAAATAAGTTTCTCCAGCAGATTTAGCACAACCTCAGCAATCAAGCTGAGAGTTACATCGTATCCCTACCACACAAAAGACACAATTAATGCACAACATGTCTGATAGGAGGTGATAAAGTCCCCAGGGAACCGGGGGGGGAAACACAATCCTCCTATTTTACCCTCAATACGGCCAGTTAAAACAGGAAAACCTGTTAATGTGTGAACTCACTGTTCATTGTCATTACAGTCTGAGAAAGAACATTCTTTTACTCACTCGTCACCAAGCATAGCTTCATAGGTTAGTTGCCTTAGTAGTGAGTACACGGTACACATAAACACCATGATGTTTCTCACACAACAACCAGATCAATACATCACGACCTGCACGGAGAAGCTAACTGCCAGTGACAAAAACAGCTCACACACAACCCGCAACGTATCTCAAATGCATTGCAACAACACACGTTTTGGGAAAAAACACCGTTATTCACAATACATTTAGCAAGGTAAAACCAGAAGACGTGTTATGAGGTCTGGCCAACCCCGTACCTGCCCGGAACGCAGATCAGCGAAGTGCAGTCACAAGCCACCGTAGAACACAGCCGTCCCGTGTTGTTCGATCCGGGCAGCGTCGCCGCTCCACCAGTCGCTACAGTCCTCTTTGTTGACGCAATCCCCGTCTAGGCTCAGGCAGGGTCGACGAACATCCCCTGTCAAGGATGACGTCGTGGTCAAGAGTGTAAAACATGTTAAAATCAAAGCACGTTCAACAGAATAGCATCAAGCTAACGGCTGCTCCAACCGTTCGGGTGCTATTGCTTCCGCTCGCGAGACGCCGATCTACGACGCACGCGATCAGGAGCGAGCTCCCGGCGGCGCGCGAGAAGCCAAGCTACCCCGCGCCAGGCCACCGACCGGCTAACCGTAAGCTATGAACATGTAAACAATGACATAACACTCACCCAGACAGGCCGCCGTTCTGAACCCTCCTCACTTTTTAAGAGAAAAGAGAAAACAAGACGTCAACACCGCTTCACAACGGTGACATTAACACGTCCGGCGGAATCAGCACAGTACCAACTGGCCTGTATAGCTGACTTTGAACATGAATCTGCCGCTATCGCACATTACATGCACATATCCCCTCGTGAAGGAATACTCTCATTTGGATATGAAAGATGGGGTCTTAACACGGTGACAGAGAGAATCCACTCGTCCAGAACACACAGGGATCACCAGTGTCAATGGTCGCGGCCCACTAGTTAAAACTATAATGGTCGCCAGACCAAGGCCTTCTGTCGCCTAGACGGCTAAACAAAGGACCCTAGCCTGGGGCCGGTTTCCATAAACTTTGTCAAGTAGCCCCCATAGCACTAACAGACAAGTGGAGCCCGCCAGCAAACACTACTCACCCAACCTGGAACGCACCGCTCCTCACAACAGCGGCATGTCCGACAGTTCAGCTGTGGCCTGACAGGTTTCACCCCAACAAACACAGCAAGGAACTGCAGTTGAGAAGCATGCAGCGGCGTGCTCCCAATACGAAAACCGGTGGAGGGTTTGTAGAATGATCATCATCTTCTAGACACTCCAGTACGAAGACAATATCGCCGTATTTTCTCGAAAATAGTGAGAGAGAAAATAAAGATATGATGTCAACGTATCCTTGTTTCCCAAGCTGTTCCTAATCCAATTTCTTCCATCATGGTGTCAAGTGTGGGGATCTACCGAGGCACCTCTTCCTTGTGGTGAAAGCGAGAAGGAGGAGAGCAGGTGACCACACACCTGCTTATGAAGGTAAGCTGATGAGGGGTGTGGTCAGACTAATACTGGTATTAGAGGTACATTTGTGGTTTATTCAGTACGCGTGCACGTACGCGAGATAGTGCAGTAGCGATGCCAAGCTAAGCCACTAACGATACAGAACCTCTCTACCTCAGTGTGTAACTGTTTTTTAATTTAAAACATGATCACTAACCTCCCTACCTCAGTATGTAACTGTTTTTTATTTAAAACATGATCACAAACCTCCCTACCTCAGTGTGTAACTGTTTTTCATTTAAAACATGATCACAAACCTCCCTACCTCAGTATGTAACTGTTTTTTATTTAAAACATGATCACAAACGTCTCTACCTCAGTATGTAACTGTTTTTATTTAAAACATGATCACAAACCTCTCTACCTCAGTGTGTAACTGTTTTTTATTTAAAACATGATCACAAACCTCTCTACCTCAGTGTGTAACTGTTTTCTATTTAAAACATGATCACAAACATCTCTACCTCAGTATGTAACTGTTTTTTATTTAAAACATGATCACAAACCTCCCTACCTCAGTTTGTAACTGTTTTTTCATTTAAACATTATCACAAACCTCCCTACCTCAGTGTGTAACTGTTTTTTTTATTTAAAACATGATCACAAACCTCTCTACCTCAGTGTGTAACTGTTTTCTATTTAAAACATGATCACAAACATATCTACCTCAGTATGTAACTGTTTTTTATTTAAGAACATGATCACAAACCTCTCTACCTCAGTGTGTAACTGTTTTCTATTTAAAACATGATCACAAACATCTCTACCTCAGTATGTAACTGTTTTTTTATTTAAAACATGATTACAAACCTCCCTACCTCAGTATGTAACTGTTTTTAATTTAAAACATGATCACAAACCTCCCTACCTCAGTTTGTAACTGTTTTTCATTTAAAACATGATCACAAACCTCCCTACCTCAGTATGTAACTGTTTTTTATTTAAAACATGATCACAAACATCTCTACCTCAGTGTGTAACTGTTTTCTATTTAAAACATGATCACAAACATCTCTACCTCAGTGTGTAACTGTTTTTCATTTAAAACATGATCACAAACCTCTCTACCTCAGTATGTAACTGTTTTCTATTTAAAACATGATCACAAACATCTCTACCTCAGTGTGTAACTGTTTTTTCTATTTAAAACATGATCACAAACCTCCCTACCTCAGTGTGTAACTGTTTTTCATTTAAAACATGATCACAAACCTCCCTACCTCAGTATGTAACTGTTTTCCATTTAAAACATGATCACAAACCTCCCTACCTCAGTATGTAACTGTTTTTCATTTAAAACATGATCACAAACCTCCCTACCTCAGTGTGTAACTGTTTTTTATTTAAAACATGATCACAAACGTCTCTACCTCAGTATGTAACTGTTTTTATTTAAAACATGATCACAAACCTCTCTACCTCAGTGTGTAACTGTTTTTAATTTAAAACATGATCACAAACCTCCCTACCTCAGTATGTAACTGTTTTTAATTCAAGAACATGATCACAAACCTCCCTACCTCAGTATGTAACTGTTTTTAATTTAAAACATGATCACAAACCTCCCTACCTCAGTGTGTAACTGTTTTTCATTTAAAACATGATCACAAACCTCTCTACCTCAGTATGTAACTGTTTTTAATTTAAGAACATGATCACAAATCTCTCTACCTCAGTGTGTAACTGTTTTTAATTTAAGAACATGATCACAAACATCTCTACCTCAGTATGTAACTGTTTTTAATATAAAACATGATCACAAACCTCCCTACCTCAGTGTGTAACTGTTTTTTAATTTAAAACATGATCACTAACCTCTCTACCTCAGTGTGTAACTGTTTTTAATATAAAACATGATCACAAACCTCCCTACCTCAGTGTGTAACTGTTTCTTAATTTAAAACATGATCACTAACCTCTCTACCTCAGTGTGTAACTGTTTTTAATTTAAAACATGATCACTAACCTCTCTACCTCAGTGTGTAACTGTTTTTAATATAAAACATGATCACAAACCTCCCTACCTCAGTGTGTAACTGTTTTTTAATTTAAAACATGATCACTAACCTCTCTACCTCAGTGTGTAACTGTTTTTAATTTAAAACATGATCACTAACCTCTCTACCTCAGTGTGTAACTGTTTTTAATTTAAAACATGATCACTAACCTCTCTACCTCAGTGTGTAACTGTTTTTTAATTTAAAACATGATCACTAACCTCCCTACCTCAGTATGTAACTGTTTTCTATTTAAAACATGATCACAAACGTCTCTACCTCAGTATGTAACTGTTTTTAATATAAAACATGATCACAAACCTCCCTACCTCAGTGTGTAACTGTTTTCTATTTAAAACATGATCACAAACCTCCCTACCTCAGTGTGTAACTGTTTTTCATTTAAAACATGATCACAAACCTCCCTACCTCAGTATGTAACTGTTTTCCATTTAAAACATGATCACAAACCTCCCTACCTCAGTATGTAACTGTTTTTCATTTAAAACATGATCACAAACCTCCCTACCTCAGTGTGTAACTGTTTTTTATTTAAAACATGATCACAAACGTCTCTACCTCAGTATGTAACTGTTTTTATTTAAAACATGATCACAAACCTCCCTACCTCAGTATGTAACTGTTTTTAATTCAAGAACATGATCACAAACCTCCCTACCTCAGTATGTAACTGTTTTTAATTTAAAACATGATCACAAACCTCCCTACCTCAGTGTGTAACTGTTTTTCATTTAAAACATGATCACAAACCTCTCTACCTCAGTATGTAACTGTTTTTAATTTAAGAACATGATCACAAATCTCTCTACCTCAGTGTGTAACTGTTTTTAATTTAAGAACATGATCACAAACATCTCTACCTCAGTATGTAACTGTTTTTAATATAAAACATGATCACAAACCTCCCTACCTCAGTGTGTAACTGTTTTTTAATTTAAAACATGATCACTAACCTCTCTACCTCAGTGTGTAACTGTTTTTAATATAAAACATGATCACAAACCTCCCTACCTCAGTGTGTAACTGTTTCTTAATTTAAAACATGATCACTAACCTCTCTACCTCAGTGTGTAACTGTTTTTAATTTAAAACATGATCACTAACCTCTCTACCTCAGTGTGTAACTGTTTTTAATATAAAACATGATCACAAACCTCCCTACCTCAGTGTGTAACTGTTTTTTAATTTAAAACATGATCACTAACCTCTCTACCTCAGTGTGTAACTGTTTTTAATTTAAAACATGATCACTAACCTCTCTACCTCAGTGTGTAACTGTTTTTTAATTTAAAACATGATCACTAACCTCCCTACCTCAGTATGTAACTGTTTTCTATTTAAAACATGATCACAAACGTCTCTACCTCAGTATGTAACTGTTTTTAATATAAAACATGATCACAAACCTCCCTACCTCAGTGTGTAACTGTTTTCTATTTAAAACATGATCACAAACCTCCCTACCTCAGTGTGTAACTGTTTTTCATTTAAAACATGATCACAAACCTCCCTACCTCAGTATGTAACTGTTTTCCATTTAAAACATGATCACAAACCTCCCTACCTCAGTATGTAACTGTTTTTCATTTAAAACATGATCACAAACCTCCCTACCTCAGTGTGTAACTGTTTTTTATTTAAAACATGATCACAAACGTCTCTACCTCAGTATGTAACTGTTTTTATTTAAAACATGATCACAAACCTCTCTACCTCAGTGTGTAACTGTTTTTAATTTAAAACATGATCACAAACCTCCCTACCTCAGTATGTAACTGTTTTTAATTCAAGAACATGATCACAAACCTCCCTACCTCAGTATGTAACTGTTTTTAATTTAAAACATGATCACAAACCTCCCTACCTCAGTGTGTAACTGTTTTTCATTTAAAACATGATCACAAACCTCTCTACCTCAGTATGTAACTGTTTTTAATTTAAGAACATGATCACAAATCTCTCTACCTCAGTGTGTAACTGTTTTTAATTTAAGAACATGATCACAAACATCTCTACCTCAGTATGTAACTGTTTTTAATATAAAACATGATCACAAACCTCCCTACCTCAGTGTGTAACTGTTTTTTAATTTAAAACATGATCACTAACCTCTCTACCTCAGTGTGTAACTGTTTTTAATATAAAACATGATCACAAACCTCCCTACCTCAGTGTGTAACTGTTTCTTAATTTAAAACATGATCACTAACCTCTCTACCTCAGTGTGTAACTGTTTTTAATTTAAAACATGATCACTAACCTCTCTACCTCAGTGTGTAACAGTTTTTAATATAAAACATGATCACAAACCTCCCTACCTCAGTGTGTAACTGTTTTTTAATTTAAAACATGATCACTAACCTCTCTACCTCAGTGTGTAACTGTTTTTAATTTAAAACATGATCACTAACCTCTCTACCTCAGTGTGTAACTGTTTTTTAATTTAAAACATGATCACTAACCTCCCTACCTCAGTATGTAACTGTTTTCTATTTAAAACATGATCACAAACGTCTCTACCTCAGTATGTAACTGTTTTTAATATAAAACATGATCACAAACCTCCCTACCTCAGTGTGTAACTGTTTTCTATTTAAAACATGATCACAAACATATCTACCTCAGTATGTAACTGTTTTTTATTTAAGAACATGATCACAAACCTCTCTACCTCAGTGTGTAACTGTTTTCTATTTAAAACATGATCACTAACATCTCTACCTCAGTATGTAACTGTTTTTTATTTAAAACATGATTACAAACCTCCCTACCTCAGTATGTAACTGTTTTTAATTTAAAACATGATCACAAACCTCCCTACCTCAGTTTGTAACTGTTTTTCATTTAAAACATGATCACAAACCTCCCTACCTCAGTATGTAACTGTTTTTTATTTAAAACATGATCACAAACATCTCTACCTCAGTGTGTAACTGTTTTCTATTTAAAACATGATCACAAACATCTCTACCTCAGTGTGTAACTGTTTTTCATTTAAAACATGATCACAAACCTCTCTACCTCAGTATGTAACTGTTTTTTATTTAAAACATGATCACAAACCTCTCTACCTCAGTATGTAACTGTTTTCTATTTAAAACATGATCACAAACATCTCTACCTCAGTGTGTAACTGTTTTTTCTATTTAAAACATGATCACAAACCTCCCTACCTCAGTGTGTAACTGTTTTTCATTTAAAACATGATCACAAACCTCCCTACCTCAGTATGTAACTGTTTTCCATTTAAAACATGATCACAAACCTCCCTACCTCAGTATGTAACTGTTTTTCATTTAAAACATGATCACAAACCTCCCTACCTCAGTGTGTAACTGTTTTTTTATTTAAAACATGATCACAAACGTCTCTACCTCAGTATGTAACTGTTTTTATTTAAAACATGATCACAAACCTCTCTACCTCAGTGTGTAACTGTTTTTAATTTAAAACATGATCACAAACCTCCCTACCTCAGTATGTAACTGTTTTTAATTCAAGAACATGATCACAAACCTCCCTACCTCAGTATGTAACTGTTTTTAATTTAAAACATGATCACAAACCTCCCTACCTCAGTGTGTAACTGTTTTTCATTTAAAACATGATCACAAACCTCTCTACCTCAGTATGTAACTGTTTTTAATTTAAGAACATGATCACAAATCTCTCTACCTCAGTGTGTAACTGTTTTTCATTTAAAACATGATCACAAACCTCTCTACCTCAGTATGTAACTGTTTTTTATTTAAAACATGATCACAAACCTCTCTACCTCAGTATGTAACTGTTTTCTATTTAAAACATGATCACAAACATCTCTACCTCAGTGTGTAACTGTTTTTTCTATTTAAAACATGATCACAAACCTCCCTACCTCAGTGTGTAACTGTTTTTCATTTAAAACATGATCACAAACCTCCCTACCTCAGTATGTAACTGTTTTCCATTTAAAACATGATCACAAACCTCCCTACCTCAGTATGTAACTGTTTTTCATTTAAAACATGATCACAAACCTCCCTACCTCAGTGTGTAACTGTTTTTTATTTAAAACATGATCACAAACGTCTCTACCTCAGTATGTAACTGTTTTTATTTAAAACATGATCACAAACCTCTCTACCTCAGTGTGTAACTGTTTTTAATTTAAAACATGATCACAAACCTCCCTACCTCAGTATGTAACTGTTTTTAATTTAAAACATGATCACAAACCTCCCTACCTCAGTGTGTAACTGTTTTTCATTTAAAACATGATCACAAACCTCTCTACCTCAGTATGTAACTGTTTTTAATTTAAGAACATGATCACAAATCTCTCTACCTCAGTGTGTAACTGTTTTTAATTTAAGAACATGATCACAAACATCTCTACCTCAGTATGTAACTGTTTTTAATATAAAACATGATCACAAACCTCCCTACCTCAGTGTGTAACTGTTTTTTAATTTAAAACATGATCACTAACCTCTCTACCTCAGTGTGTAACTGTTTTTAATATAAAACATGATCACAAACCTCCCTACCTCAGTGTGTAACTGTTTTTTAATTTAAAACATGATCACTAACCTCTCTACCTCAGTGTGTAACTGTTTTTAATTTAAAACATGATCACTAACCTCTCTACCTCAGTGTGTAACTGTTTTTAATATAAAACATGATCACAAACCTCCCTACCTCAGTGTGTAACTGTTTTTTAATTTAAAACATGATCACTAACCTCTCTACCTCAGTGTGTAACTGTTTTTAATTTAAAACATGATCACTAACCTCTCTACCTCAGTGTGTAACTGTTTTTTTTAATTTAAAACATGATCACTAACCGCCCTACCTCAGTATGTACCTGTTTTCTATTTAAAACATGATCACAAACGTCTCTACCTCAGTATGTAACTGTTTTTAATATAAAACATGATCACAAACCTCCCTACCTCAGTGTGTAACTGTTTTTAATGTAAAACATGATCACAAACCTCCCTACCTCAGTATGTAACTGTTTTTAATTCAAGAACATGATCACAAACCTCCCTACCTCAGTATGTAACTGTTTTTAATTTAAAACATGATCACAAACCTCCCTACCTCAGTGTGTAACTGTTTTTCATTTAAAACATGATCACAAACCTCTCTACCTCAGTATGTAACTGTTTTTAATTTAAGAACATGATCACAAACATCTCTACCTCAGTATGTAACTGTTTTTCATATAAACATGATCACAAACCTCCCTACCTCAGTGTGTAACTGTTTTTAATTTAAAACATGATCACAGACCTCCCTACCTCAGTATGTAACTGTTTTTAATATAAAACATGATCACAAACCTCCCTACCTCAGTATGTACAGTAACTGTTTTTAATTTAAAACATGATCACAAACCTCCCTACCTCAGTATGTAACTGTTTTTAATTTAAAACATGATCACAAACCTCCCTACCTCAGTGTGTAACTGTTTTTAATTTAAAACATGATCACAAACCTCCCTACCTCAGTATGTAACTGTTTTTAATTTAAAACATGATCAAAAACATCTCTACCTCAGTGTGTAACTGTTTTTAATTTAAAACATGATCACAAACCTCCCTACCTCAGTATGTAACTGTTTTTAATTTAAAACATGATCACAAACCTCCCTACCTCAGTATGTAACTGTTTTTAATTTTAAACATGATCACAAACATCTCTACCTCAGTGTGTAACTGTTTTTAATTTAAAACATGATCACATGCATCTCTACCTCAGTGTGTAACTGTTTTTAATTTAAAACATGATCACAGACCTCCCTACCTCAGTATGTAACTGTTTTTAATATAAAACATGATCACAAACCTCCCTACCTCAGTATGTACAGTAACTGTTTTTAATTTAAAACATGATCACAAACCTCCCTACCTCAGTATGTAACTGTTTTTAATTTAAAACATGATCACAAACCTCCCTACCTCAGTGTGTAACTGTTTTTAATTTAAAACATGATCACAAACCTCCCTACCTCAGTATGTAACTGTTTTTAATTTAAAACATGATCAAAAACATCTCTACCTCAGTGTGTAACTGTTTTTAATTTAAAACATGATCACAAACCTCCCTACCTCAGTATGTAACTGTTTTTAATTTAAAACATGATCACAAACCTCCCTACCTCAGTATGTAACTGTTTTTAATTTTAAACATGATCACAAACATCTCTACCTCAGTGTGTAACTGTTTTTAATTTAAAACATGATCACATGCATCTCTACCTCAGTGTGTAACTGTTTTTAATTTAAAACATGATCACAAACCTCCCTACCTCAGTATGTAACTGTTTTTCATTTAAAACATGATCACAAACCTCCCTACCTCAGTATGTAACTGTTTTTAATTTAAAACATGATCACAAACCTCCCTACCTCAGTTTGTAACTGTTTTTCATTTAAAACATTATCACAAACCTCCCTACCTCAGTGTGTAACTGTTTTTTTTAATTTAAAACATGATCACAAACCTCTCTACATCAGTGTGTAACTGTTTTCTATTTAAAACATGATCACAAACCTTTCAACCTCAGCGTGTAACTGTTTTTTATTTAAGAACATGATCACAAACCTCTCTACCTCAGTGTGTAACTGTTTTCTATTTAAAACATGATCACAAACATCTCTACCTCAGTATGTAACTGTTTTTTATTTAAAACATGATCACAAACCTCCCTACCTCAGTATGTAACTGTTTTTAATTTAAAACATGATCACAAACCTCCCTACCTCAGTTTGTAAATGTTTTTCATTTAAAACATGATCACAAACCTCCCTACCTCAGTATGTAACTGTTTTTTATTTAAAACATGATCACAAACATCTCTACCTCAGTGTGTAACTGTTTTCTATTTAAAACATGATCACAAACATCTCTACCTCAGTGTGTAACTGTTTTTCATTTAAAACATGATCACAAACCTCTCTACCTCAGTATGTAACTGTTTTTTATTTAAAACATGATCACAAACCTCTCTACCTCAGTATGTAACTGTTTTCTATTTAAAACATGATCACAAACATCTCTACCTCAGTGTGTAACTGTTTTTTTTATTTAAAACATGATCACAAACCTCCCTACCTCAGTATGTAACTGTTTTTTATTTAAAACATGATCACAAACGTCTCTACCTCAGTATGTAACTGTTTTTATTTAAAACATGATCACAAACCTCTCTACCTCAGTGTGTAACTGTTTTTTATTTAAAACATGATCACAAACCTCTCTACCTCAGTGTGTAACTGTTTTCTATTTAAAACATGATCACAAACATCTCTACCTCAGTATGTAACTGTTTTTTATTTAAAACATGATCACAAACCTCCCTACCTCAGTATGTAACTGTTTTTAATTTAAAACATGATCACAAACCTCCCTACCTCAGTTTGTAACTGTTTTTTCATTTAAAACATTATCACAAACCTCCCTACCTCAGTGTGTAACTGTTTTTTTTAATTTAAAACATGATCACAAACCTCTCTACCTCAGTGTGTAACTGTTTTTTATTTAAAACATGATCACAAACATCTCTACCTCAGTATGTAACTGTTTTTTATTTAAAACATGATCACAAACCTCCCTACCTCAGTATGTAACTGTTTTTAATTTAAAACATGATCACAAACCTCCCTACCTCAGTTTGTAAATGTTTTTCATTTAAAACATGATCACAAACCTCCCTACCTCAGTATGTAACTGTTTTTTATTTAAAACATGATCACAAACATCTCTACCTCAGTGTGTAACTGTTTTCTATTTAAAACATGATCACAAACATCTCTACCTCAGTGTGTAACTGTTTTTCATTTAAAACATGATCACAAACCTCTCTACCTCAGTGTGTAACTGTTTTCTATTTAAAACATGATCACAAACATCTCTACCTCAGTATGTAACTGTTTTTTATTTAAAACATGATCACAAACCTCCCTACCTCAGTATGTAACTGTTTTTAATTTAAAACATGATCACAAACCTCCCTACCTCAGTTTGTAAATGTTTTTCATTTAAAACATGATCACAAACCTCCCTACCTCAGTATGTAACTGTTTTTTATTTAAAACATGATCACAAACATCTCTACCTCAGTGTGTAACTGTTTTCTATTTAAAACATGATCACAAACATATCTACCTCAGTGTGTAACTGTTTTTCATTTAAAACATGATCACAAACCTCTCTACCTCAGTATGTAACTGTTTTTTATTTAAAACATGATCACAAACCTCTCTACCTCAGTATGTAACTGTTCTGTATCGTTAGTGGCTTAGCTTGGCATCGCTACTGCACTATCTCGCGTACGTGCACGCGTACTGAATAAACCACAAATGTACCTCTAATACCAGTATTAGTCTGACCACACCCCTCATCAGCTTACCTTCATAAGCAGGTGTGTGGTCACCTGCTCTCCTCCTTCTCGCTTTCACCACAAGGAAGAGGTGCCTCGGTAGATCCCCACACTTGACACCATGATGGAAGAAATTGGATTAGGAACAGCTTGGGAAACAAGGATACGTTGACATCATATCTTTATTTTCTCTCTCACTATTTTCGAGAAAATACGGCGATATTGTCTTCGTACTGGAGTGTCTAGAAGATGATGATCATTCTAAAAACCCTCCACCGGTTTTCGTATTGGGAGCACGCCGCTGCATGCTTCTCAACTGCAGTTCCTTGCTGTGTTTGTTGGGGTGAAACCTGTCAGGCCTCAGCTGAACTGTCGGACATGCCGCTGTTGTGAGGAGCGGTGCGTTCCAGGTTGGGTGAGTAGTGTTTGCTGGCGGGCTCCACTTGTCTGTTAGTGCTATGGGGGCTACTTGACAAAGTTTATGGAAACCGGCCCCAGGCTAGGGTCCTTTGTTTAGCCGCCTAGGCGACAGAAGGCCTTGGTCTGGCGACCATTGTAGTTTTAACTAGTGGGCCGCGACCATTGACACTGGTGATCCCTGTGTGTTCTGGACGAGTGGATTCTCTCTGTCACCGTGTTAAGACCCCATCTTTCATATCCAAATGAGAGTATTCCTTCACGAGGGGATATGTGCATGTAATGTGCGATAGCGGCAGATTCATGTTCAAAGTCAGCTATACAGGCCGGTTGGTACTGTGCTGATTCCGCCGGACGTGGTAATGTCACCGTTGTGAAGCGGTGTTGACGTCTTGTTTTCTCTTTTCTCTTAAAAAGTGAGGAGGGGTTCAGAACGGCGGCCTGTCTGGGTGAGTGTTATGTCATTGTTTACATGTTCATGGCTTACGGTTAGCCGGTCAGTGGCCTGGCGCGGGGTAGCTTGGCTTCTCGCGCGCCGCCGGGAGCTCGCTTCTGATCGCGTGCGTCGTTAGATCGGCGTCTCGCGAGCGGAAGCAATAGCACCCGAACGGTTGGAGCAGCCGTTAGCTTGATGCTATTCTGTTGAACGTGCTTTGATTTTAACATGTTTTACACTCTTGACCACGACGTCATCCTTGACAGGGGATGTTCGTCGACCCTGCCTGAGCCTAGACGGGGATTGCGTCAACAAAGAGGACTGTAGCGACTGGTGGAGCGGCGACGCTGCCCGGGTCGAACAACACAGGACGGCTGTGTTCTACGGTGTCTTGTGACTGCACTTCGCTGATCTGCGTTCCGGGTAGGTACGGGGTTGGCCAGACCTCATAACACGTCTTCTGGTTTTACTTTGCTAAATGTATTGTGAAATAACGGTGTTTTTTCCCAAAACGTGTGTTGTTGCAATGCATTTGGGATACGTTGCGGGTTGTGTGTGAGCTGTTTTTGTCACTGGCAGTTAGCTTCTCCTTGCAGATCGTGATGTATTGATCTGGTTGTTGTGTGAGAAACATCATGGTGTTTATGTGTACCGTGTACTCACTACTAAGGCAACTGACCTATGAAGCTATGCTTGGTGACAAGTGAGTAAAAGAATGTTCTTTCTCAGACTGTAATGACAATGGACAGTGAGTTCACACATTAACAGGTTTTCCTGTTTTAACTGGCCGTATTGAGGGTAAAATAGGAGGATTGTGTTTTTCCCCCCCGGTTCCCTGGGGACTTTATCACCTCCTATCAGACATGTTGTGCATTAATTGTGTCTTTTGTGTGGTAGGGATACGATGTGACTCTTAGCTTGATTGCTGAGGTTGTGCTAAATCTGCTGGAGAAACTTATTTCCTAAAGGGAAATTGGTTTGGTTGCTGTCATGTGTGCTTAGCAAGGCCTGTGGTCGATACTAATCAAGAATGATGTATTCTCTCATTGTGAAAAAAACTGCGTTCCTCTGTTGAGTGTTTTTGCCATTTTTTGTAGGTGATGATGGGTTGTGTGTGTCATGTGACCTACAACTGGGTTGTACTGGCCACAGAAGCACATGTGTATGTTGGACCGGGGTTCTTAGAGCCTTCTCTATTCTGTGTTTTTCCTTAGTAAAAATCAGATAGCAGGTTAGCTCATGCGCTGTGTGGAGCTGTGAAACGCTTCATAGAGCTGACTATGACTGTGTCATATTCTCTTTTTGTCGTTACGTCGTATCATGGGTGTGGGGTCGTAAAGGGGTGAACTGGTAACCTTTCCTCTCCCCATTGTTCTGTCGGTCAGGGGTACACCCCCTGTCCTTCAAGGTTCCCGTCACGTGGCGGTTCGGCACGTTACGGGGGGGGGGGGGGGGGGGGGGAGGGAGTTCCTGGTCCCACGGCCTGGTATATTGGGCGTGTGCACCGCAGGAATTCCCCCGCCATAGAGTACGTCACCGTGCGCGTCTCTGTTGGTAGGACTTCCGTGTGCTGTTCAGGTCCATGTGATGGATCTGTTTTCAGGGGGGGTGGTCAGGGCTCCTCCTCACCAAGCGCCTACTCAGGCCTTCTGTGAGTTCGGACTCCTTCTTCCATGTGAGGAAGCCTCCATCAGAGTACAGAGCCTTCCTCCTCAGATTGTCAAAGTGAGTGGACCCTCTAGAAGGGTCCTTTTCTATTGTATGTATATTCGATTCAATTCGTTTATTGAGTGTGTATGGGTTCGGTGCCTCTTCCCCGGAGGCCCTAAAACCAGTTTTTTACATGGCTCAAGGTGCAATATATTCTTTTCAATCTGTACAGCTCGCGTGGGAAGTCTCTCTGGGGATCCCCGTCTCTTTCCTATGGGAGGGTGGTGGGATGTAAAAATGTGAACATTTTTTACCCCGGCTGTGTAGACTGGGATACATACTGTTGATGCTTCCTTCTTTCTATTCCAGAAGTGTTGGAGTTAGGGAGTGTCACACCCCTCTTGTCGTTCCCCTGGGCGCCTTGGGGATTCAATGACAGGTCTAAATAGCCTGTTCATTGATGGGGGTGTGTCCCGACGCACGTATAGTGCTAGCTCGCTGTAAACAGGCGATTGACTGGCACGCCTTGGTTGCTTGTGGTTGAAACAGCGTTTTTATAAAGCAACTGAGATGGGGGTTTTTCCTCTTCCGGCGACCACATCCCATGACCTGGGTGGGTTGTCGACGGATTCTCGTTCATGTCTGGGGGATGATGACGGGATGGATCTGAACATATGTAGTGGGGTCTCACGCCCTTGGGGTGGGCCACCAGGCGCGGTTCGTCCGAACGTCTGGGTGGCGCCTTCTTTTCATGTTAAGATCAACACGCATATCTGCCCTTCTCCTGGAGTAGGCATGTCGGCGTGGTTAGGGCACGGGACTGGTTCTGGTCACGCTGGTCCAGATCAGTTGAACCCGTTGTCCGCCGGGGATGCAGATCTGCTGTTCTGGTACCCTGAGGGACTTGGGCTTTTTTCAGGGGGAAAAATGCCAGGTCGGTCTGGGTGTCACAGGGTTAAGCGCTATGGAGACCCTGGTTGGGTATGTTTTTACTCAGCACTGTCGTCATGGCTTACAGCCATGCCATTCTGTACGCGCTCGATCTCGTCGGATCTCGGCCGCTACACAGGTTGGTCCTGGTTAGTACTTGGTTGGGAGACCGCCGGGGAATACCGGGTACGGTGTGCTTAGGGGCTGGTTCTCCATTATTTTTCGCTCCTCTCTCACGCATGGCGAAGAGGGGCCTGTGGGGGTGGTTTTTTGACCTCCTCTGGTGACCCTGTGCTTCCCGTACCGCCAGGCCCGGTCCGAAGTGATGTTTGCGACCCGTAGGCCTGGGTTAACCCTTTTTGGAAACTGAAACACTTGTACTGCGGTATAGCCGGTGTATACCCGCAGGTGTGTTTTGGAGTTTTTTCTTGAGGGGTTATAGGAACAACCACCGCATTGGGTAACACCGAGGTGGTTGATTCCCTGGTGTGTTGGAGCAGTGTCAACTCCCGGGTTCACCGTTTGAGGGTGCCCCTGCACGTTCATGACGTCTGCCAATCGTGTCAGCCTTCTCTGCCTCGACCCCTCTGGGTGGGGGTTGTTAAATGGAGGCTTGGTCATGCAACACCGCCAGCTTACGCTCCTTCCGCCGGGGCGGCTGTGTTCAGCTGTCCCCTCTGGCGCCTGTCTCGTCCGCAGTCTCCAGGCTAGGGTTAACAGCCTGTTGCCTGGTTTTTCCCCGGTGCGCTGCCTGCTTCCGTTGGTTAACCTTTTTTGTGTGCTTACGGCCATGCTGACTGCCTATTCTGCAGGGTCAGTGTGCCAGGCGGTGTACTATTGGGGGGACGGGGCCCGCTCGGCTTACGGCCATACCGACCTGAACACGCCCGATCTCGGAAGCTGGGCAGGTTCTGGCCTGGTTGGTTCCGCCTGGGAATACCAGGTGCAGTAACTGAGGGGCCTTTGTCCGAATACGCTGGCGATGTGGGGGGCGGGGCACTACGTGCCCACCTGGTGGGGTCTTGATGCTGGCATCATGGACTTCTCCGGGCCCCCATTCTAGGGAGTCCAGTCCTTTTGGTGGGTCTGGGTCTTCCTTCGTGCTCCGCTGCTACGGCCTTGCCACGGGGTTGGGTTTGCCCTTGACCCCGTGATTCTGGGGGCAGTAACGAGGTTGTTCCTCCGTTCGTTCCCGGGTGGCATGCGGGTTGTGCGTGTGTGTAGTCGTGGGGTCAAGCCACGGTCTGCTCACCCTGTGCGTTGAGTTGCTTGAGTGCCTCTTCGCACGGTCGGGTCCGTCGCCCTCCCGTGACGTCCCTAATAGGGGGGCTACCCTCCATTAGGGGGGGTCGGGGGGGCTCGGCCCTCCCTGTTCTGATGGTTTTGGGGGGCTGTCAGCGGGGTGTATTTGTCAGCCAAGTGGCTCCGCTTGGCCTCCCTTGTGCAGTAGCGATGCCAAGCTAAGCCACTAACGATACAGAACGTTAGGTTATGACTATAACCAAGTTCTGTTAGTTAGGGGCGATGCTTGGCATCGGACGGCCGCTGCAGCCCTTGTCCTCACCTTGTGGTGAAAGCTTGGGAAGGAGGAGAGCAGGTGACCACACACCTGCTTATGAAGGTAAGCTGATGAGGGGTGTGGTCAGACTAATACTGGTATTAGAGGTACATTTGTGGTTTATTCAGTACGCGTGCACGTACGCGAGATAGTGCAGTAGCGATGCCAAGCATCGCCCCTAACTAACAGAACTTGGTTATAGTCATAACCTAACGTTTTCTATTTAAAACATGATCACAAACATCTCTACCTCAGTGTGTAACTGTTTTTTTTATTTAAAACATGATCACAAACCTCCCTACCTCAGTATGTAACTGTTTTTTATTTAAAACATGATCACAAACGTCTCTACCTCAGTATGTAACTGTTTTTATTTAAAACATGATCACAAACATATCTACCTCAGTGTGTAACTGTTTTTCATTTAAAACATGATCACAAACCTCTCTACCTCAGTATGTAACTGTTTTTTATTTAAAACATGATCACAAACCTCTCTACCTCAGTATGTAACTGTTTTCTATTTAAAACATGATCACAAACATCTCTACCTCAGTGTGTAACTGTTTTTAATTTAAAACATGATCACAAACCTCCCTACCTCAGTTTGTAACTGTTTTTTCATTTAAAACATTATCACAAACCTCTCTACCTCAGTGTGTAACTGTTTTCTATTTAAAACATGATCACAAACATATCTACCTCAGTATGTAACTGTTTTTTATTTAAGAACATGATCACAAACCTCTCTACCTCAGTGTGTAACTGTTTTCTATTTAAAACATGGTCACAAACATCTCTACCTCAGTATGTAACTGTTTTTTATTTAAAACATGATTACAAACCTCCCTACCTCAGTATGTAACTGTTTTTAATTTAAAACATGATCACAAACCTCCCTACCATCAGGTTGTAACTGTTTTTCATTTAAAACATGATCACAAACCTCCCTACCTCAGTATGTAACTGTTTTTTATTTAAAACATGATCACAAACATCTCTACCTCAGTGTGTAACTGTTTTCTATTTAAAACATGATCACAAACATCTCTACCTCAGTGTGTAACTGTTTTTCATTTAAAACATGATCACAAACCTCTCTACCTCAGTATGTAACTGTTTTTTATTTAAAACATGATCACAAACCTCTCTACCTCAGTATGTAACTGTTTTCTATTTAAAACATGATCACAAACATCTCTACCTCAGTGTGTAACTGTTTTTTTCTATTTAAAACATGATCACAAACCTCCCTACCTCAGTATGTAACTGTTTTTTATTTAAAACATGATCACAAACATCTCTACCTCAGTGTGTAACTGTTTTCTATTTAAAACATGATCACAAACATCTCTACCTCAGTGTGTAACTGTTTTTCATTTAAAACATGATCACAAACCTCTCTACCTCAGTATGTAACTGTTTTTTATTTAAAACATGATCACAAACCTCTCTACCTCAGTGTGTAACTGTTTTTTCTATTTAAAACATGATCACAAACCTCCCTACCTCAGTGTGTAACTGTTTTTCATTTAAAACATGATCACAAACCTCCCTACCTCAGTATGTAACTGTTTTCCATTTAAAACATGATCACAAACCTCCCTACCTCAGTATGTAACTGTTTTTCATTTAAAACATGATCACAAACCTCCCTACCTCAGTGTGTAACTGTTTTTTATTTAAAACATGATCACAAACGTCTCTACCTCAGTATGTAACTGTTTTTATTTAAAACATGATCACAAACCTCTCTACCTCAGTGTGTAACTGTTTTTAATTTAAAACATGATCACAAACCTCCCTACCTCAGTATGTAACTGTTTTTAATTCAAGAACATGATCACAAACCTCCCTACCTCAGTATGTAACTGTTTTTAATTTAAAACATGATCACAAACCTCCCTACCTCAGTGTGTAACTGTTTTTCATTTAAAACATGATCACAAACCTCTCTACCTCAGTATGTAACTGTTTTTAATTTAAGAACATGATCACAAATCTCTCTACCTCAGTGTGTAACTGTTTTTAATTTAAGAACATGATCACAAACATCTCTACCTCAGTATGTAACTGTTTTTAATATAAAACATGATCACAAACCTCCCTACCTCAGTGTGTAACTGTTTTTTAATTTAAAACATGATCACTAACCTCTCTACCTCAGTGTGTAACTGTTTTTAATATAAAACATGATCACAAACCTCCCTACCTCAGTGTGTAACTGTTTTTTAATTTAAAACATGATTACTAACCTCTCTACCTCAGTGTGTAACTGTTTTTAATTTAAAACATGATCACTAACCTCTCTACCTCAGTGTGTAACTGTTTTTAATATAAAACATGATCACAAACCTCCCTACCTCAGTGTGTAACTGTTTTTTAATTTAAAACATGATCACTAACCTCTCTACCTCAGTGTGTAACTGTTTTTAATTTAAAACATGATCACTAACCTCTCTACCTCAGTGTGTAACTGTTTTTTAATTTAAAACATGATCACTAACCTCCCTACCTCAGTATGTACCTGTTTTCTATTTAAAACATGATCACAAACGTCTCTACCTCAGTATGTAACTGTTTTTAATATAAAACATGATCACAAACCTCCCTACCTCAGTGTGTAACTGTTTTTAATTTAAAACATGATCACAAACCTCCCTACCTCAGTATGTAACTGTTTTTAATTCAAGAACATGATCACAAACCTCCCTACCTCAGTATGTAACTGTTTTTAATTTAAAACATGATCACAAACCTCCCTACCTCAGTGTGTAACTGTTTTTCATTTAAAACATGATCACAAACCTCTCTACCTCAGTATGTAACTGTTTTTAATTTAAGAACATGATCACAAACATCTCTACCTCAGTATGTAACTGTTTTTCATATAAAACATGATCACAAACCTCCCTACCTCAGTGTGTAACTGTTTTTAATTTAAAACATGATCACAGACCTCCCTACCTCAGTATGTAACTGTTTTTAATATAAAACATGATCACAAACCTCCCTACCTCAGTATGTACAGTAACTGTTTTTAATTTAAAACATGATCACAAACCTCCCTACCTCAGTATGTAACTGTTTTTAATTTAAAACATGATCACAAACCTCCCTACCTCAGTGTGTAACTGTTTTTAATTTAAAACATGATCACAAACCTCCCTACCTCAGTATGTAACTGTTTTTAATTTAAAACATGATCAAAAACATATCTACCTCAGTGTGTAACTGTTTTTAATTTAAAACATGATCACAAACCTCCCTACCTCAGTATGTAACTGTTTTTAATTTAAAACATGATCACAAACCTCCCTACCTCAGTATGTAACTGTTTTTAATTTTAAACATGATCACAAACATCTCTACCTCAGTGTGTAACTGTTTTTAATTTAAAACATGATCACATGCATCTCTACCTCAGTGTGTAACTGTTTTTAATTTAAAACATGATCACAGACCTCCCTACCTCAGTATGTAACTGTTTTTAATATAAAACATGATCACAAACCTCCCTACCTCAGTATGTACAGTAACTGTTTTTAATTTAAAACATGATCACATGCATCTCTACCTCAGTGTGTAACTGTTTTTAATTTAAAACATGATCACAGACCTCCCTACCTCAGTATGTAACTGTTTTTAATATAAAACATGATCACAAACCTCCCTACCTCAGTATGTACAGTAACTGTTTTTAATTTAAAACATGATCACAAACCTCCCTACCTCAGTATGTAACTGTTTTTAATTTAAAACATGATCAAAAACATCTCTACCTCAGTGTGTAACTGTTTTTAATTTAAAACATGATCACAAACCTCCCTACCTCAGTATGTAACTGTTTTTAATTTAAAACATGATCACAAACCTCCCTACCTCAGTATGTAACTGTTTTTAATTTTAAACATGATCACAAACATCTCTACCTCAGTGTGTAGCTGTTTTTAATTTAAAACATGATCACATGCATCTCTACCTCAGTGTGTAACTGTTTTTAATTTAAAACATGATCACAAACCTCCCTACCTCAGTATGTAACTGTTTTTCATTTAAAACATGATCACAAACCTCCCTACCTCAGTATGTAACTGTTTTTAATTTAAAACATGATCACAAACCTCCCTACCTCAGTTTGTAACTGTTTTTCATTTAAAACATTATCACAAACCTCCCTACCTCAGTGTGTAACTGTTTTTTTTATTTAAAACATGATCACAAACCTCTCTACCTCAGTGTGTAACTGTTTTCTATTTAAAACATGATCACAAACCTTTCAACCTCAGCGTGTAACTGTTTTTTATTTAAGAACATGATCACAAACCTCTCTACCTCAGTGTGTAACTGTTTTTAATTTAAAACATGATCACAAACATCCCTACCTCAGTATGTAACTGTTTTTAATTTAAAACATGATCACAAACCTCCCTACCTCAGTATGTAACTGTTTTTAATTTTAAACATGATCACAAACATCTCTACCTCAGTGTGTAACTGTTTTTAATTTAAAACATGATCACATGCATCTCTACCTCAGTGTGTAACTGTTTTTAATTTAAAACATGATCACAGACCTCCCTACCTCAGTATGTAACTGTTTTTAATATAAAACATGATCACAAACCTCCCTACCTCAGTATGTACAGTAACTGTTTTTAATTTAAAACATGATCACAAACCTCCCTACCTCAGTATGTAACTGTTTTTAATTTAAAACATGATCAAAAACATCTCTACCTCAGTGTGTAACTGTTTTTAATTTAAAACATGATCACAAACCTCCCTACCTCAGTATGTAACTGTTTTTAATTTAAAACATGATCACAAACCTCCCTACCTCAGTATGTAACTGTTTTTAATTTTAAACATGATCACAAACATCTCTACCTCAGTGTGTAGCTGTTTTTAATTTAAAACATGATCACATGCATCTCTACCTCAGTGTGTAACTGTTTTTAATTTAAAACATGATCACAAACCTCCCTACCTCAGTATGTAACTGTTTTTCATTTAAAACATGATCACAAACCTCCCTACCTCAGTATGTAACTGTTTTTAATTTAAAACATGATCACAAACCTCCCTACCTCAGTTTGTAACTGTTTTTCATTTAAAACATTATCACAAACCTCCCTACCTCAGTGTGTAACTGTTTTTTTTATTTAAAACATGATCACAAACCTCTCTACCTCAGTGTGTAACTGTTTTCTATTTAAAACATGATCACAAACCTTTCAACCTCAGCGTGTAACTGTTTTTTATTTAAGAACATGATCACAAACCTCTCTACCTCAGTGTGTAACTGTTTTCTATTTAAAACATGATCACAAACATCTCTACCTCAGTATGTAACTGTTTTTTTATTTAAAACATGATCACAAACCTCCCTACCTCAGTATGTAACTGTTTTTAATTTAAAACATGATCACAAACCTCCCTACCTCAGTTTGTAAATGTTTTTCATTTAAAACATGATCACAAACCTCCCTACCTCAGTATGTAACTGTTTTTTATTTAAAACATGATCACAAACATCTCTACCTCAGTGTGTAACTGTTTTCTATTTAAAACATGATCACAAACATCTCTACCTCAGTGTGTAACTGTTTTTCATTTAAAACATGATCACAAACCTCTCTACCTCAGTATGTAACTGTTTTTTATTTAAAACATGATCACAAACCTCTACCTCAGTATGTAACTGTTTTCTATTTAAAACATGATCACAAACAGCTCTACCTCAGTGTGTAACTGTTTTTTTTATTTAAAACATGATCACAAACCTCCCTACCTCAGTGTGTAACTGTTTTTCATTTAAAACATGATCACAAACCTCCCTACCTCAGTATGTAACTGTTTTTTATTTAAAACATGATCACAAACGTCTCTACCTCAGTATGTAACTGTTTTTATTTAAAACATGATCACAAACCTCTCTACCTCAGTGTGTAACTGTTTTTTATTTAAAACATGATCACAAACCTCTCTACCTCAGTGTGTAACTGTTTTCTATTTAAAACATGATCACAAACATCTCTACCTCAGTATGTAACTGTTTTTTATTTAAAACATGATCACAAACCTCCCTACCTCAGTATGTAACTGTTTTTAATTTAAAACATGATCACAAACCTCCCTACCTCAGTTTGTAACTGTTTTTTCATTTAAAACATTATCACAAACCTCCCTACCTCAGTGTGTAACTGTTTTTTTTATTTAAAACATGATCACAAACCTCTCTACCTCAGTGTGTAACTGTTTTCTATTTAAAACATGATCACAAACATATCTACCTCAGTATGTAACTGTTTTTTATTTAAGAACATGATCACAAACCTCTCTACCTCAGTGTGTAACTGTTTTCTATTTAAAACATGATCACAAACATCTCTACCTCAGTATGTAACTGTTTTTTATTTAAAACATGATTACAAACCTCCCTACCTCAGTATGTAACTGTTTTTAATTTAAAACATGATCACAAACCTCCCTACCTCAGTTTGTAACTGTTTTTCATTTAAAACATGATCACAAACCTCCCTACCTCAGTATGTAACTGTTTTTTATTTAAAACATGATCACAAACATCTCTACCTCAGTGTGTAACTGTTTTCTATTTAAAACATGATCACAAACATCTCTACCTCAGTGTGTAACTGTTTTTCATTTAAAACATGATCACAAACCTCTCTACCTCAGTATGTAACTGTTTTTTATTTAAAACATGATCACAAACCTCTCTACCTCAGTATGTAACTGTTTTCTATTTAAAACATGATCACAGACATCTCTACCTCAGTGTGTAACTGTTTTTTTCTATTTAAAACATGATCACAAACCTCCCTACCTCAGTGTGTAACTGTTTTTCATTTAAAACATGATCACAAACCTCCCTACCTCAGTATGTAACTGTTTTCCATTTAAAACATGATCACAAACCTCCCTACCTCAGTATGTAACTGTTTTTCATTTAAAACATGATCACAAACCTCCCTACCTCAGTGTGTAACTGTTTTTTATTTAAAACATGATCACAAACGTCTCTACCTCAGTATGTAACTGTTTTTATTTAAAACATGATCACAAACCTCTCTACCTCAGTGTGTAACTGTTTTCTATTTAAAACATGATCACAAACATCTCTACCTCAGTATGTAACTGTTTTTTATTTAAAACATGATTACAAACCTCCCTACCTCAGTATGTAACTGTTTTTCATTTAAAACATGATCACAAACCTCTCTACCTCAGTATGTAACTGTTTTTTATTTAAAACATGATCACAAACCTCTCTACCTCAGTATGTAACTGTTTTCTATTTAAAACATGATCACAAACATCTCTACCTCAGTGTGTAACTGTTTTTTTCTATTTAAAACATGATCACAAACCTCCCTACCTCAGTGTGTAACTGTTTTTCATTTAAAACATGATCACAAACCTCCCTACCTCAGTATGTAACTGTTTTCCATTTAAAACATGATCACAAACCTCCCTACCTCAGTATGTAACTGTTTTTCATTTAAAACATGATCACAAACCTCCCTACCTCAGTGTGTAACTGTTTTTTATTTAAAACATGATCACAAACGTCTCTACCTCAGTATGTAACTGTTTTTATTTAAAACATGATCACAAACCTCTCTACCTCAGTGTGTAACTGTTTTCTATTTAAAACATGATCACAAACATCTCTACCTCAGTATGTAACTGTTTTTTATTTAAAACATGATTACAAACCTCCCTACCTCAGTATGTAACTGTTTTTAATTTAAAACATGATCACAGACATCTCTACCTCAGTGTGTAACTGTTTTTTTCTATTTAAAACATGATCACAAACCTCCCTACCTCAGTGTGTAACTGTTTTTCATTTAAAACATGATCACAAACCTCCCTACCTCAGTATGTAACTGTTTTCCATTTAAAACATGATCACAAACCTCCCTACCTCAGTATCAGGCACGTGCACACATAGAGGCCAAGGGGTGCCTGAGCACCTGCCTTTTTGAGCCTCATCAAAAAAGTGCCCTTTTTGAATTTTTTTTTTTTTTTTTTTTACTGTTACGCATATAGACTGCCCTTCCAACTGAAAAATGTCAGGATAGAATCAAAATATTAGGTAAAGAGAGAGAGATGCCCCATATTCCATTGCAGTTTGCACGGCCTCCTCAGCATGCCTCTCCGCGGACCTATATATTTTATGCATAGCGTGGGTGGTGATGATGATCATGATAGAAACCGCTGTTGAATGCTGGTATTACACTCATTGAGGGACACAAAGAAGTCAAGTCCGATGGGATTTGGGAATCTCAAATACAAATCGGGATTGGAATAAAAAATGCATTTATATTAAACAATACAGAATATACAGCACTTCTTGGGGTCTGTAGGGTAAGCACTTATTCCCTCCCCCCTGAACATTTATGGAGATGTATGGGCCTTTTAAGTCGGTGATAAAAGTGTCTTTCAAGGATAAGTGAGCTCCTGCACTGATTATTATAGTTCAATATTCAATATTTGATCACCAAAACCCCCCAAAAAGCATAAAAAGGGGGCCCCCCGCCCGAAAAGGGCCCTTACAAATCGCGCTCGTGCGCTACGCGCACTCGCTTAATATATACACACAAGTGTAGTGCCCTTTTCAGCCTTTGAGCACCTGCCCCTCTAAAGTCCTGTGCACGTCCCTGCTCAGTATGTAACTGTTTTTCATTTAAAACATGATCACAAACCTCCCTACCTCAGTGTGTAACTGTTTTTTATTTAAAACATGATCACAAACGTCTCTACCTCAGTATGTAACTGTTTTTATTTAAAACATGATCACAAACCTCTCTACCTCAGTGTGTAACTGTTTTCTATTTAAAACATGATCACAAACATCTCTACCTCAGTATGTAACTGTTTTTTATTTAAAACATGATTACAAACCTCCCTACCTCAGTATGTAACTGTTTTTCATTTAAAACATGATCACAAACCTCTCTACCTCAGTATGTAACTGTTTTTTATTTAAAACATGATCACAAACCTCTCTACCTCAGTATGTAACTGTTTTCTATTTAAAACATGATCACAAACATCTCTACCTCAGTGTGTAACTGTTTTTTTCTATTTAAAACATGATCACAAACCTCCCTACCTCAGTGTGTAACTGTTTTTCATTTAAAACATGATCACAAACCTCCCTACCTCAGTATGTAACTGTTTTCCATTTAAAACATGATCACAAACCTCCCTACCTCAGTATGTAACTGTTTTTCATTTAAAACATGATCACAAACCTCCCTACCTCAGTGTGTAACTGTTTTTTATTTAAAACATGATCACAAACGTCTCTACCTCAGTATGTAACTGTTTTTATTTAAAACATGATCACAAACCTCTCTACCTCAGTGTGTAACTGTTTTCTATTTAAAACATGATCACAAACATCTCTACCTCAGTATGTAACTGTTTTTTATTTAAAACATGATTACAAACCTCCCTACCTCAGTATGTAACTGTTTTTAATTTAAAACATGATCACAAACCTCCCTACCTCAGTTTGTAACTGTTTTTCATTTAAACATGATCACAAACCTCCCTACCTCAGTATGTAACTGTTTTTTATTTAAAACATGATCACAAACATCTCTACCTCAGTGTGTAACTGTTTTCTATTTAAAACATGATCACAAACATCTCTACCTCAGTGTGTAACTGTTTTTCATTTAAAACATGATCACAAACCTCTCTACCTCAGTATGTAACTGTTTTTTATTTAAAACATGATCACAAACCTCTCTACCTCAGTATGTAACTGTTTTCTATTTAAAACATGATCACAAACAGCTCTACCTCAGTGTGTAACTGTTTTTTTTTATTTAAAACATGATCACAAACCTCCCTACCTCAGTGTGTAACTGTTTTTCATTTAAAACATGATCACAAACCTCCCTACCTCAGTATGTAACTGTTTTCCATTTAAAACATGATCACAAACCTCCCTACCTCAGTATGTAACTGTTTTTCATTTAAAACATGATCACAAACCTCCCTACCTCAGTGTGTAACTGTTTTTTATTTAAAACATGATCACAAACGTCTCTACCTCAGTATGTAACTGTTTTTATTTAAAACATGATCACAAACCTCTCTACCTCAGTGTGTAACTGTTTTTAATTTAAAACATGATCACAAACCTCCCTACCTCAGTATGTAACTGTTTTTAATTCAAGAACATGATCACAAACCTCCCTACCTCAGTATGTAACTGTTTTTAATTTAAAACATGATCACAAACCTCCCTACCTCAGTGTGTAACCGTTTTTCATTTAAAACATGATCACAAACCTCTCTACCTCAGTATGTAACTGTTTTTAATTTAAGAACATGATCACAAATCTCTCTACCTCAGTGTGTAACTGTTTTTAATTTAAGAACATGATCACAAACATCTCTACCTCAGTATGTAACTGTTTTTAATATAAAACATGATCACAAACCTCCCTACCTCAGTGTGTAACAGTTTTTTAATTTAAAACATGATCACTAACCTCTCTACCTCAGTGTGTAACTGTTTTTAATATAAAACATGATCACAAACCTCCCTACCTCAGTGTGTAACTGTTTTTTAATTTAAAACATGATCACTAACCTCTCTACCTCAGTGTGTAACTGTTTTTAATTTAAAACATGATCACTAACCTCTCTACCTCAGTGTGTAACTGTTTTTAATATAAAACATGATCACAAACCTCCCTACCTCAGTGTGTAACTGTTTTTTAATTTAAAACATGATCACTAACCTCTCTACCTCAGTGTGTAACTGTTTTTAATTTAAAACATGATCACTAACCTCTCTACCTCAGTGTGTAACTGTTTTTTAATTTAAAACATGATCACTAACCTCCCTACCTCAGTATGTACCTGTTTTCTATTTAAAACATGATCACAAACGTCTCTACCTCAGTATGTAACTGTTTTTAATATAAAACATGATCACAAACCTCCCTACCTCAGTGTGTAACTGTTTTTAATTTAAAACATGATCACAAACCTCCCTACCTCAGTGTGTAACTGTTTTTTAATTTAAAACATGATCACTAACCTCTCTACCTCAGTGTGTAACTGTTTTTAATATAAAACATGATCACAAACCTCCCTACCTCAGTGTGTAACTGTTTTTTAATTTAAAACATGATCACTAACCTCTCTACCTCAGTGTGTAACTGTTTTTAATTTAAAACATGATCACTAACCTCTCTACCTCAGTGTGTAACTGTTTTTAATATAAAACATGATCACAAACCTCCCTACCTCAGTGTGTAACTGTTTTTTAATTTAAAACATGATCACTAACCTCTCTACCTCAGTGTGTAACTGTTTTTAATTTAAAACATGATCACTAACCTCTCTACCTCAGTGTGTAACTGTTTTTTAATTTAAAACATGATCACTAACCTCCCTACCTCAGTATGTACCTGTTTTCTATTTAAAACATGATCACAAACGTCTCTACCTCAGTATGTAACTGTTTTTAATATAAAACATGATCACAAACCTCCCTACCTCAGTGTGTAACTGTTTTTAATTCAAGAACATGATCACAAACCTCCCTACCTCAGTATGTAACTGTTTTTAATTTAAAACATGATCACAAACCTCCCTACCTCAGTGTGTAACTGTTTTTCATTTAAAACATGATCACAAACCTCTCTACCTCAGTATGTAACTGTTTTTAATATAAAACATGATCACAAACCTCCCTACCTCAGTATGTAACTGTTTTTAATTCAAGAACATGATCACAAACCTCCCTACCTCAGTATGTAACTGTTTTTAATTTAAAACATGATCACAAACCTCCCTACCTCAGTGTGTAACTGTTTTTCATTTAAAACATGATCACAAACCTCTCTACCTCAGTATGTAACTGTTTTTAATTTAAGAACATGATCACAAACATCTCTACCTCAGTATGTAACTGTTTTTCATATAAAACATGATCACAAACCTCCCTACCTCAGTGTGTAACTGTTTTTAATTTTAAACATGATCACAGACCTCCCTACCTCAGTATGTAACTGTTTTTAATATAAAACATGATCACAAACCTCCCTACCTCAGTATGTACATGAACTGTTTTTAATTTAAAACATGATCACAAACCTCCCTACCTCAGTATGTAACTGTTTTTAATTTAAAACATGATCACAAACCTCCCTACCTCAGTGTGTAACTGTTTTTAATTTAAAACATGATCACAAACCTCCCTACCTCAGTATGTAACTGTTTTTAATTTAAAACATGATCAAAAACATCTCTACCTCAGTGTGTAACTGTTTTTAATTTAAAACATGATCACAAACCTCCCTACCTCAGTATGTAACTGTTTTTAATTTAAAACATGATCACAAACCTCCCTACCTCAGTATGTAACTGTTTTTAATTTTAAACATGATCACAAACATCTCTACCTCAGTGTGTAACTGTTTTTAATATAAAACATGATCACAAACCTCCCTACCTCAGTATGTACAGTAACTGTTTTTAATTTAAAACATGATCACAAACCTCCCTACCTCAGTATGTAACTGTTTTTAATTTAAAACATGATCACAAACCTCCCTACCTCAGTATGTAACTGTTTTTAATTTAAAACATGATCACAAACCTCCCTACCTCAGTATGTAACTGTTTTTAATTTAAAACATGATCACAAACCTCCCTACCTCAGTATGTAACTGTTTTTAATTTTAAACATGATCACAAACATCTCTACCTCAGTGTGTAACTGTTTTTAATTTAAAACATGATCACATGCATCTCTACCTCAGTGTGTAACTGTTTTTAATTTAAAACATGATCACAAACCTCCCTACCTCAGTATGTAACTGTTTTTCATTTAAAACATGATCACAAACCTCCCTACCTCAGTATGTAACTGTTTTTAATTTAAAACATGATCACAAACCTCCCTACCTCAGTTTGTAACTGTTTTTCATTTAAAACATTATCACAAACCTCCCTACCTCAGTGTGTAACTGTTTTTTTTTATTTAAAACATGATCACAAACCTCTCTACCTCAGTGTGTAACTGTTTTCTATTTAAAACATGATCACAAACCTTTCAACCTCAGCGTGTAACTGTTTTTTATTTAAGAACATGATCACAAACCTCTCTACCTCAGTGTGTAACTGTTTTCTATTTAAAACATGATCACAAACATCTCTACCTCAGTATGTAACTGTTTTTTATTTAAAACATGATCACAAACCTCCCTACCTCAGTATGTAACTGTTTTTAATTTAAAACATGATCACAAACCTCCCTACCTCAGTTTGTAAATGTTTTTCATTTAAAACATGATCACAAACCTCCCTACCTCAGTATGTAACTGTTTTTTATTTAAAACATGATCACAAACATCTCTACCTCAGTGTGTAACTGTTTTCTATTTAAAACATGATCACAAACATCTCTACCTCAGTGTGTAACTGTTTTTCATTTAAAACATGATCACAAACCTCTCTACCTCAGTATGTAACTGTTTTTTATTTAAAACATGATCACAAACCTCTCTACCTCAGTATGTAACTGTTTTCTATTTAAAACATGATCACAAACATCTCTACCTCAGTGTGTAACTGTTTTTTTTATTTAAAACATGATCACAAACCTCCCTACCTCAGTGTGTAACTGTTTTTCATTTAAAACATGATCACAAACCTCCCTACCTCAGTATGTAACTGTTTTTTATTTAAAACATTATCACAAACCTCCCTACCTCAGTGTGTAACTGTTTTTTTTATTTAAAACATGATCACAAACCTCTCTACCTCAGTGTGTAACTGTTTTCTATTTAAAACATGATCACAAACATATCTACCTCAGTATGTAACTGTTTTTAATTTAAGAACATGATCACAAACCTCTCTACCTCAGTGTGTAACTGTTTTCTATTTAAAACATGATCACAAACATCTCTACCTCAGTATGTAACTGTTTTTTATTTAAAACATGATTACAAACCTCCCTACCTCAGTATGTAACTGTTTTTAATTTAAAACATGATCACAAACCTCCCTACCTCAGTTTGTAACTGTTTTTCATTTAAAACATGATCACAAACCTCCCTACCTCAGTATGTAACTGTTTTTTATTTAAAACATGATCACAAACATCTCTACCTCAGTGTGTAACTGTTTTCTATTTAAAACATGATCACAAACATCTCTACCTCAGTGTGTAACTGTTTTTCATTTAAAACATGATCACAAACCTCTCTACCTCAGTATGTAACTGTTTTTTATTTAAAACATGATCACAAACCTCTCTACCTCAGTATGTAACTGTTTTCTATTTAAAACATGATCACAAACATCTCTACCTCAGTGTGTAACTGTTTTTTCTATTTAAAACATGATCACAAACCTCCCTACCTCAGTGTGTAACTGTTTTTCATTTAAAACATGATCACAAACCTCCCTACCTCAGTATGTAACTGTTTTCCATTTAAAACATGATCACAAACCTCCCTACCTCAGTATGTAACTGTTTTTCATTTAAAACATGATCACAAACCTCCCTACCTCAGTGTGTAACTGTTTTTTATTTAAAACATGATCACAAACGTCTCTACCTCAGTATGTAACTGTTTTTATTTAAAACATGATCACAAACCTCTCTACCTCAGTGTGTAACTGTTTTTTTATTTAAAACATGATCACAAACCTCTCTACCTCAGTGTGTAACTGTTTTCTATTTAAAACATGATCACAAACATCTCTACCTCAGTATGTAACTGTTTTTTATTTAAAACATGATCACAAACCTCCCTACCTCAGTATGTAACTGTTTTTTATTTAAAACATGATCACAAACGTCTCTACCTCAGTATGTAACTGTTTTTATTTAAAACATGATCACAAACCTCTCTACCTCAGTGTGTAACTGTTTTTTATTTAAAACATGATCACAAACCTCTCTACCTCAGTGTGTAACTGTTTTCTATTTAAAACATGATCACAAACATCTCTACCTCAGTATGTAACTGTTTTTTATTTAAAACATGATCACAAACCTCCCTATCTCAGTATGTAACTGTTTTTTATTTAAAACATGATCACAAACCTCCCTACCTCAGTATGTAACTGTTTTTCATTTAAAACATTATCACAAACCTCCCTACCTCAGTATGTAACTGTTTTTCATTTAAAACATGATCACAAACCTCCCTACCTCAGTATGTAACTGTTTTTCATTTAAAACATGATCACAAACCTCCCTACCTCAGTATGTAACTGTTTTTTATTTAAAACATGATCACAAGCCCCCCTACCTCAGTATGTAAATGTTTTTCATTTAAAACATGATCACAAACCTCCCTACCTCAGTATGTAACTGTTTTTAACCCTTTGATGCGCAAGATATGCAAACCCCCACTAATGCGCAACATGGGTCAAAAATGTCCCGTATTATTTCCTATAGTATTTCATGCATGGCTGGGTATTTCTTTGCTAAATCTTTTTAAATCAATTTATTTCATAATTTAATATTCTAATTATTCATTAAATATGTTGTTTTTGATTACCACAAATTATTATTAAAACGTTCCCTTTTTAACTTTATGAACAAACAGTTTTTACATAACTACATCAAGATTACACTAGGGATGTCCGATATTATCGGCCGATATCGGCATTAAAATGTGATATCGGAAAATATCGGTATCGGTTTTTTACATTTCTATAACCTTTATTTACCCATGCAAGCAAGTAATAACAAATTCAGATTTTATTTATTGTCAAAAGTATGCATAATGTTGTGTTAATTCCACAACAAGAGATATGTAATGTTAATTACCTGAAATTATTCCATTTTGGGGGGGGGGGGGGGGGGGGGGGGGGGAACCCTGCATATATCGGTATCGGTTGATATCGGTTGATATCGGTATCGGAAATTAAGAGTTGGACAATATCGGTATAGGTAAAAAAGCCAATATCGAGCATCCCTAGTTTACACCCATGTGTGCAAGTGTGATTTATAAATATATTAATACTTTTGTAGAAATAATTATTTTAGCAGTGATTTGGACAAAAACAATAATACATTTCATATTATAAATATGTGTATTTGTCACTTTGTCACACACCAAGTGGTGTTTCTCTAGTCACAAAGCACTGGTCCACTTGTTATCAAACCATATGAATCTGTAGATATCCTCAATTCCTCATATCTCCTGTTTTCCATGGTGGTCTTGTACATTAGATATCTTCATATCTATGTCTTCCATGGTGGTCTTGTACATTAGATATCTTCATATCTATGTCTTCCATGGTATTATTGTACATTAGATATCTTCATATCTATGTCTTCCATGGTGGTCTTGTACATTAGATATCTTCATATCTATGTCTTCCATGGTGGTCTTGTACATTAGATATCTTCATATCTATGTCTTCCATGGTATTATTGTACATTAGATATCATCATATCTCTGTCTTCCATGGTATTATTGTACATTAGATATCTTCATATCTATGTCTTCCATGGTGGTCTTGTACATTAGATATCTTCATATCTATGTCTTCCATGGTATTATTGTACATTAGATATCTTCATATCTATGTCTTCCATGGTATTCTTGTACATTAGACATCTTCATATCTATGTCTTCCATGGTATTATTGTACATTAGATATCATCATAACTCTGTCTTCCATGGTATTATTGTACATTAGATATCTTCATATCTATGTCTTCCATGGTATTTTTGTACATTAGATATCTTCATATCTATGTCTTCCATGGTATTCTTGTACATTAGATATCTTCATATCTCGGTCTTCCATGGTATTATTGTACATTAGATATCTTCATATCTATGTCTTCCATGGTATTATTGTACATTAGATATCTTCATATCTATGTCTTCCATGGTATTCTTGTACATTAGATATCTTCATATCTATGTCTTCCATGGTATTATTGTACATTAGATATCTTCATATCTATGTCTTCCATGGTATTCTTGTACATTAGATATCTTCATATCTATGTCTTCCATGGTGGTCTTGTACATTAGATATCTTCATATATCTGTCTTCCATGGTATTCTTGTACATTAGATATCTTCATATCTATGTCTTCCATGGTATTCTTGTACATTAGATATCTTCATATCTCTGTCTTCCATGGTATTATTGTACATTAGATATCTTCATATCTATGTCTTCCATGGTATTATTGTACATTAGATATCTTCATATCTATGTCTTCCATGGTATTCTTGTACATTAGATATCTTCATATCTATGTCTTCCATGGTATTCTTGTACATTAGATATCTTCATATCTATGTCTTCCATGGTATTCTTGTACATTAGATATCTTCATATCTCTGTCTTCCATGGTATTCTTGTACATTCGATATCACAATGTACTGTAAACAATGCATGCTCATTCCAGTGAGACCCTTTTTACTCAATTAGACTGGTTCCGAGTTTCCTCTTCAGAGGACTCATCACACAAGTCTTCTATGTCATCAGAGGAGAGCTGGGAGAACTGCATTCTGAGGTTTCAGACTCAGAACCAAGGATAGCCTCATCTTCCTCATCCCGTTTTTCATGCAGAATATCTATGACCATTTCAGCAGTAAATCTGCAACGACTGGGACCAGCCATACTAACACCCTGGATAATCGAAAGCACAAGAATATTTTCAAATGCACATCAATATATTGTTCTATTTTGAGTTTTATTTTGTTGACCTTTGTTGACTCTTAGCTAGCTACAATAGAACATGTCAACTATACAAGTACTACCATGTACTATACATGCTGAGTACTATTATATACTATACATGCTGAGTACTACTATATACTATACACAGTGACTATCACTATATACCAAACACACCGAGTACTCATGTACCATTTACACTAAGTACTAGCCTATTATGGTTCCCACCTCCCTAAAACAAGCCAGAGTCACACCGCTCATAAAAGAAACAACCATGAACCCCACCGTCATAGACAACTATCGTCCCATCTCTTCTTTCCTTCCTTTTTAAATCACTTGAACGTGCTGTATCCAACCAACTTACTGACCATCTCTTACAGAATGATCTCCTAGACCAGTGGTTGGCAATAGGCGGCCCGTGGGCCGAAATTGGCCCGCCGGCATTCATATCTGGTCCGTCCGATTATTTTGAGAATATGATTTATTTGTTATATATATCAGACGGACTATAGTCTAGGCTATATATTTAAGCTATAATGTCCAAACAGAGAAACTACCACCACCTAATGAATGCTTATTATACTTTGTTTTATCCATGTTGAGAGTGATTAACAGGTATAGGCAGCGAGGTGCAATGTAGCGCTTGCTCAACATGAATAAAGTCGGTGGAGAGCGCCTGGTTCTGAAATAGCAAACAGGCAGCGTGGTATGAAATTAAAACACCAGTTCAGTAAGTCATTCAAACTTTATCTTTACTTATATATGACTGTGACGGAACCACACATGTGAACAGTAACAATGCAATTAAAAGAGCAAAAAAAAGCTGAATCCGCTTCAAGAAGACGCGCTACATTAAGTATATAAGAATTACAACGAGAGATTCATTGACTAAATAAAAAATACAATTTGGCTTTTAACCCTCTAAAGCCGGGCGCAACACTAAACATGTTTTGCAAAACATTAAATATATTTGGATCCGTTTGTGATAAAGACTTGCTTTATTGTATCGGAATAGGGAGATTGTCGCCCGTGCACTGCCTTGCCCACTGGCAGTGTGCGGAAGTAAAGCATAGAATCTTGAAATATCTATATTGGTTGTTTTCTCTGGACTGCATCTAATCCGCTGTATCTATCTATTTATCATATATCTATGTCTGTCACTATAGTCAATGGAAATGCTAGAAATGGTCACGTGGACAGGGAGAACCAATGGAAAATTTCTATAGTTTCTCAATAGTCATGTCCGCTGCACAGAGCGGGCCGTCAGGCACTGGTTGTGCATAATGTGGGATAGACCGATAGAGAGAGGCGCTTGTCTCTGGTTTTATAATAGAATGGCAAAAAGACAAAGGTATAATGTTCAGTGCAAACATTTATTATATATAATAATGAAAAGTAGAAAAAACTGCTCGTTTACAGTTTATTATGCCACCTATGCAGCTTGTTTATTTTGATCCATTGTCTGCCTCTGCCACAAATGTCTGTCTTAGTTATAAGGTGGTCTGTCATAGGGCTGGGCGATATGACCAAAAACGTTATCGCGATAAAATTATAAAATTATTTTCATATAATTCGATATCGATAATTATCGTCGATATAATGTCTGTCAAGTTTAATTAACTTCTTATGCTGTTGCGAATGTCTCGAGTCGAGTTGATGTCGTCATCAGTCCGCGCACGTTAGCAGTTAGCCGACAAGCGGAGTATCTCATGACAATGTAATAAATATGACACTAAAATACTCTCTTCCGCCACAATATATTGAAACGACGTCCACTGTATACCCCACACTACTATAAACGTGGCCTCAGAATTCACGCCACACACATACTCGGCACGTAAATATATAAAACAGCGCCGTGCAAGCTAATTAGCCTAGCAAGCCTTGTTGTTGAGTGAGTCCTACCTCTGGGTCTCCTTCCGGGTCTCCTTCGCTCTCGGCCATCTCCTTCACTGATTGGTTGTTAGTGCGTGTGCTCATATCCAAGCTTGGAAAATCGATATATCGAAACTTTGCGACCACGTTTCATGTTTATTTCGAGGAAATAATTTATCGCGATAGTTATCGTTATCGTTTTATCGCCCAGCCCTAGTTCTGTCAGTTAAAAAAATGTCACTATCAATTTATTAAATTATCCATATAATGGCTTGGAAAAAGTTTGGCAAGAAGCCAAACTTAATTGCCGACCCCTGTCCTAGACCCTAATCAGTCAGGCTTCAGGACTGGTCACTCCACAGAGACGGCCCTCACAGAGGCTCTTCACTTAGCAAAAGCAAAGGGCCTCTCCTCTGTCCTGATTTTCCTGGACCCGTCGGCAGCCTTTGACACAGGCAACCATCAGATCCTCCTCGCATCCCTCGCAGGAATGGGAGTGGCTGGCTCTGCGCTGGCATGGCTGACATCCTACCTCGACGACCGCTCCTACCAAGTGTCATGGAGAGGGACCCTGTCAGCCCCCCACCCCCTTCGGATGGGTGTCCCCCAGGGCTCGTTCCTTGGACCCCTGCTCTTCTCCCTCTACACCAAATCTCTGGGTAACATTATCACGTCTCATACCTTCTCTATCATTGCTACAGTATGCCGATGATACTCAACTCTTCCTCTCCTCCCTCAGATATCCATATCTCTGAGCGAATCTCGGCCCGTCTGTCCGACATTTCCACCTGGATGACGACCAACCACCTCAAACGGAATCTAATCAAAACAGAATTGCTTCACCTGCTGGCCAAATCCTTCCCACTGACTGACCTTTCCATCACAGTGGAAAATTTAGCCGTGGCCTCGTCCCCGACCGCCAAGAACCTTGGTATAGTCCTTGGCGATCGGCTGAACTTCTCCACTCATATCACCGCAACGACCAGAACCTGCAGATTTCTCCTGAGCAATGTCAGAAGGATCCGCCCCTTTCTGACAAAAGAAGCCACTCAACTCCTTGTCCAATCAACAGTCATGTCTCGCCTCGACTACTGTAATGCACTGCTTGCTGGTCTACTGACCACCGCCACCAAGCCTCTTCAACTCATTCAGAACGCAGCCACCTGTCTGATCTATAACCTACCAAAGTCAGCCCATGTTACCCCACTTCTTAGGGACCTGCACTGGCTCCCCATCGCCGCACGAATCCGCTTCAAGGTTCTCGACCCGGCATATTGGGAACGGCTCCCACCTACC
Source organism: Notolepis coatsorum (assembly GCF_963971535.1). Taxonomy (NCBI): domain Eukaryota; kingdom Metazoa; phylum Chordata; class Actinopteri; order Aulopiformes; family Paralepididae; genus Notolepis; species Notolepis coatsorum. The sequence goes on from NC_140169.1 coordinate 9,709,953, forward strand.
TCCTGTCAGTGGTCTCTAACTACACACCCTCAAGACCCCTCCGCTCTACATATTCTGGCCGTCTCAGACCCACTCCTATCTGAGCTCCGGGAGGGTCATCAAAGAGAAGCCGCCTATTCTCGGACCTCGCTCCACAATGGTGGAACAAACTTCTCACCACAGTTAGGACAATCTTTCGCCGTTGACTAAAAACACACTTCTTCAATCAATATCTGAATGAAAAATTACCTTCTTACTGTCTTGTACTATCATGCACTATTCCTACTATACTAATATGTCTCTACTACTATGCACTCAACACTGCAGGACCCAAGTTTCAGCAGTTTGAACATTGTTACTCAGCTGATAGAGTTGTACCCTTCCTGCTGACTTGTCGTACAGAACTTGTAAGTCGCTTTGGATAAAAGCATCAGCTAAATGACAAAATGTAAAATGTTGATTTTTGTGGTAATCAAAAACAACATATTTAATGAATACTTGGAATATTAAATGAAAAAAAATTATTTCAAAAGATATAGAAAAAAACACTCAGTCATGGATGAAATAACATTGAAAATGTATACGGGTCCTTTTTGACCCATGTTGTGCATTAGAAGGGTAGTGATACAAAAATATTTGTATTAAAAAAGGAAGGAAGGAACATTTTAATAAGGATTTGGGATGATCAAAAACAAGTTAATTGAGGAATACCTGGAATACTGGATCATGGAATTCATTTATTTTATACTTACTTACTATACTTATTTTATACTTATCTATTTTTATCTAGCACAATCTCTGGAGCAAAATAGAAAGAAGCATTTTATATAAAAGTATTCTGTACTTCTGTATGACAACTAATAAAGAAACTTGAAACTTGAAACTATTGCAAAGATATAGAAAATACAAACTCACTGACTCGGGTCACCTTTGACCCATGTTAATGTGATCTCTAGTTTTTTTCTCTTTTCATCTGTGTTTTTATCCTATTTATGCAAATGTAGGTATCCCTTTTATATGTATTCTGAACTGTTTGTATTTGTGATCTTGACGGCATTGCAAATTATCGTATGTAAAGGAATGTTCCTTTTTTGAGAATAAATAAAAGGTTTCAATCAATCAAAATGCGACTGACCCCCATGTGTCGGCTGTTTGGGTCAGTGTCCAGGAAGTGGGGGTTGATGTTGAAAGGCACCAGGCCCAGGGCGCAGAAGGAGGGAGGGAAGACTATAGGCATGTCGTTGGTGGTGTTTATACTGACGGTGGACACATTGGTCCCTGCACTGGAACCCATGTAGGGGATACCATCCTAGAGAGAGAGAGAGAGAGAGAGAGAGAGAGAGAGAGAGAGAGAGAGAGAGAGAGAGAGAGAGAGAGAGAGAGAGAGAGAGAGAGAGAGAGAGAGAGAGGAGAGAGAGAGAGAGAGAGAGAGAGAGAGAGAGAGAGAGAGAGAGAGGATAGAGAGAGCAGGCAGACAATAGAGAGAGAGACAGAGAGAATCAGGCAGACAATAGAGAGACAGGCAGACAATAGAGAGAGAGAGAGAAAGAGAAAGACAATGGAGCGAGTAGGATAGAATAGAGAGTAGGAGACACAGAATAGGAGAGAGAGAGAGACAGGCAGACAATAGAGAGAGACAGGCAGACAATAGAGAGAGAGAGGAGACAGGCAGACAATAGAGAGAAACAGGCAGACAATAGAGAGAGACAGGCAGACAATAGAGAGAGGGAGAGACAGGCAGACAATAGAGAGAGACAGGCAGACAATAGAGAGAGAGAGAGAGACAGGCAGACAATAGAGAGAGACAGGCAGACAATAGAGAGAGAGAGAGACAGGCAGACAATAGAGAGAAACAGGCAGACAATAGAGAGAGACAGGCAGACAATAGAGAGAGAGAGACAGGCAGACAATAGAGAGAGAGAGAGACAGGCAGACAATAGAGAGAGGGAGAGACAGGCAGACAATAGAGAGAGACAGGCAGACAATAGAGAGAGAGAGAGAGACAGGCAGACAATAGAGAGAGACAGGCAGACAATAGAGAGAGAGAGAGACAGGCAGACAATAGAGAGAAACAGGCAGACAATAGAGAGAGACAGGCAGACAATAGAGAGAGAGAGACAGGCAGACAATAGAGAGCGAGAAAGAAAGAGAAAGACAATGGAGAGAGTAGGATAGAATAGAGAGTAGGAGACACAGAATAGGAGAGAGAAACAGGCAGACAATAGAGAGAGACAGGCAGACAATAGAGAGAGACAGGCAGACAATAGAGAGAGAGAAAGAGAAAGACAATGGGAGAGAGTAGGAGACACAGAATAGGAGAGAGAGAGAAAAACAGGCAGACAATAGAGAGAGACAGAGAGAAACAAGATAAGAGAGAGACAGGCAGACAACAGCGCACGAGAGAGAGACAGAGAGTAGGAGAGAATAGAGAATAGAAGAGACAGAAAGAGAGTATGGGAGATGGAGAGACACAGAATAGGAGACAGAGTAGGAGAGGGGGGGAGCAAAAGAGAGAGACAGGTAGGCAATAGAGAGAGAGACAGAGAGAAACAGGCAGATAATAGAGAGAGACATGCAGACAATAGCGCGCGAGAGAGAGAGAGAGAGAGAGAGAGAAGAGAGAGAGAGAGAGAGAGAGAGAGAGAGAGAGAGAGAGAGAGAGAGAGAGAGAGAGAGAATAGCGAGAGAGAGAGAGAGAGAGAGAGAGAGAGAGAGAGAGAGAGAGAGAGAGAGAGAGATAGTAGGAGAGAATAGAAGAGACAGAAAGAGTAGGAGACGGAGAGACACAGAATAGGAGAGAGAGGGAAGAAAAGTCAGAGAGAAAGTGTAGGAGAGAGGGGAAGAGAGTAAAAGAGATAGAGAGTAATAGAGATGAGAGAGACAGAATAGGAGACAGAGAGAGTAGAAGAGACAGAGAGTAATAGAGATGAGAGAGAGACAGAATAGGAGACAGAGAGAGTAGAAGAGACAGAGAGTAATAGAGATGAGAGAGAGACAGAATAGGAGACAGAGAGAGTAGAAGAGACAGAGAGTAATAGAGATGAGAGAGAGACAGAATAGGAGACAGAGAGAGTAGAAGAGACAGAGAGTAATAGAGATGAGAGAGAGACAGAATAGGAGACAGAGAGAGTAGAAGAGACAGAGAGTAATAGAGATGAGAGAGAGACAGAATAGGAGACAGAGAGAGTAGAAGAGACAGAGAGTAATAGAGATGAGAGAGAGACAGAATAGGAGACAGAGAGAGTAGAAGAGACAGAGAGTAATAGAGATGAGAGAGAGACAGAATAGGAGACAGAGAGAGTAGAAGAGACAGAGAGTAATAGAGATGAGAGAGAGACAGAATAGGAGACAGAGAGAGTAGAAGAGACAGAGAGACAGTTATTCAGGTTAAGATAAGATACGAATGTTATTATCTCTGAGGGGAAACGTCATTGTGCTCAGAAGAACCAACCAGCGATAAAACACAATACACAACAGTGTGTGTGTGTGTGTGTGTGTGTGTGTGTGTGTGTGTGTGTGTGTGTGTGTGTGTGTGTGTGTGTGTGTGTGTGTGTGTGTGTGTGCGTCACCTCCAGGACTCTCTTCCTGATCTCTGTCACCACCTTGTTGTCGTAGAGACTCTTGAGAAGACGGAAGGTGTTCCCTCCTCCTGGATGATGAACACAAAACACCACCAACCCTGTTTTACAATACAATTTTATTTTTTATGTATCCTTTATTTATCCAGGAATGTCCCATTGAGATACAAGATCTCTTCTTCCAGGGAGTCCTGACCAATCAAATGATTTTAATTTGCCAAAGTACATTTTCACATAAACCAGGAATGTGTCCCCTACATTAAACCCACCCTAACTATTAAAGGAACACACCAACATTATGGGAAATACGTGTACCGTCCTCTCCAGAGAGGAAATTGGTATCCATCTTCTCGTCTGACTCTGAAAAGATGGTGAGCACATTTCCTATAATGTTGGCGTAATGTTCCTTTAAGGTCCTCTCACCTATAAAGATGGCCTGGGCCTTCCGGACCGCATCTACCGGGTCTGAAGACTCATGGATGCTATCCAGCTCATAGCCTGCAAAAAACACACACACACACACACACACACACACACACACACACACACACACACACACACACACACACACACACACACACACACACACACACACACACACACACACACACACACACACACACACACACACACACACACACACACACACACACACACACACACACACACACACACACACACACACACACACACACACACACACACACACACACACACACACACACACGCCTCCCATGTCTGGATCAACAAAGAGAGTTAAACTAGTCTGCAGACCTGCTCCTACCCAGAGAGTTAAACTAGTCTGCAGACCTGCTCCTACCCAGAGAGTTAAACTAGTCTGCAGACCTGCTCCTACCCAGAGAGTTAAACTAGTCTGCAGACCTGCTCCTACCCAGAGAGTTAAACTAGTCTGCAGACCTGCTCTTACCCAGAGAGTTAAACTAGTCTGCTGACCTGCTCTTACCCAGAGAGTTAAACTAGTCTGCAGACCTGCTCTTACCCAGAGAGTTAAACTAGTCTAGAGACCTGCTCCTACCCAGAGAGTTAAACTAGTCTGCTGACCTGCTCCTACCCAGAGAGTTAAACTAGTCTGCAGACCTGCTCTTACCCAGAGAGTTAAACTAGTCTGCAGACCTCCTCTTACCCAGAGTTAAACTAGTCTGCAGACCTGCTCCTACCCAGAGAGTTAAACTAGTCTGCAGACCTCCTCTTACCCAGAGTTAAACTAGTCTGCAGACCTACTCTTACCCAGAGAGTTAAACTAGTCTGCAGACCTGCTCTTACCCAGAGAGTTAAACTAGTCTGCAGACCTGCTCCTACCCAGAGAGTTAAACTAGTCTGCAGACCTCCTCTTACCCAGAGTTAAACTAGTCTGCAGACCTACTCTTACCCAGAGAGTTAAACTAGTCTGCAGACCTGCTCTTACCCAGAGAGTTAAACTAGTCTGCAGACCTGCTCTTACCCAGAGAGTTAAACTAGTCTGCAGACCTGCTCTTACCCAGAGAGTTAAACTAGTCTGCAGACCTGCTCCTACCCAGAGAGTTAAACTAGTCTGCAGACCTGCTCCTACCCAGAGAGTTAAACTAGTCTGCAGACCTGCTCCTACCCAGAGAGTTAAACTAGTCTGCAGACCTGCTCTTACCCAGAGAGTTAAACTAGTCTGCAGACCTGCTCCTACCCAGAGAGTTAAACTAGTCTGCAGACCTGCTCCTACCCAGAGAGTTAAACTAGTCTGCAGACCTGCTCTTACCCAGAGAGTTAAACTAGTCTGCAGACATGCTCCTACCCAGAGAGTTAAACTAGTCTGCAGACCTGCTCTTACCCAGAGAGTTAAACTAGTCTGCAGACCTGCTCTTACCCAAAGAGTTAAACTAGTTTGCAGACCTGCTCTTACCCAGAGAGACTAGTCTGCAGACCTGCTCTTACCCAGAGTTAAACTAGTCTGCAGACCTGCTCCTACCCAGAGAGTTAAACTAGTCTGCAGACCTGCTCTTACCCAGAGAGTTAAACTAGTCTGCAGACCTGCTCTTACCCAGAGAGTTAAACTAGTCTGCAGACCTGCTCTTACCCAGAGAGTTAAACTAGTCTGCAGACCTGCTCTTACCCAGAGAGTTAAACGAGTCTGCAGACCTGCTCTTACCCAGAGAGTTAAACTAGTCTGCAGACCTGCTCCTACCCAGAGAGTTAAACTAGTCTAGAGACCTGCTCTTACCCAGAGAGTTAAACTAGTCTGCAGACCTGCTCTTACCCAGAGAGTTAAACTAGTCTGCAGACCTGCTCCTACCCAGAGAGTTAAACTAGTCTGCAGACCTCCTCTTACCCAGAGAGTTAAACTAGTCTGTAGACCTGCTCCTACCCAGAGAGTTAAACTAGTCTGCAGACCTGCTCTTACCCAGAGAGTTAAACTAGTCTGCAGACCTGCTCCTACCCAGAGAGTTAAACTAGTCTGCAGACCTGCTCTTACCCAGAGAGTTAAACTAGTCTGCAGACCTGCTCTTACCCAGAGAGTTAAACTAGTCTGCAGACCTGCTCTTACCCAGAGAGTTAAACTAGTCTGCAGACCTTCTCTTACCCAGAGAGTTAAACTAGTCTGCAGACCTGCTCCTACCCAGAGAGTTAAACTAGTCTGCAGACCTGCTCCTACCCAGAGAGTTAAACTAGTCTGCAGACCTGCTCTTACCCAGAGAGTTAAACTAGTCTGCAGACCTGCTCTTACCCAGAGAGTTAAACTAGTCTGTAGACCTGCTCCTACCCAGAGAGTTAAACTAGTCTGCAGACTTGCTCCTACCCAGAGAGTTAAACTAGGCTGCAGACCTGCTCTTACCCAGAGAGTTAAACTAGTCTGTAGACCTGCTCCTACCCAGAGAGTTAAACTAGTCTAGAGACCTGCTCCTACCCAGAGAGTTAAACTAGTCTGCAGACCTGCTCTTACCCAGAGAGTTAAACTAGTCTGCAAACCTCCTCTTACCCAGAGAGTTAAACTAGTCTGCAGACCTGCTCCTACCCAGAGAGTTAAACTAGTCTGCAGACCTGCTCCTACCCAGATAGTTAAACTAGTCTGCAGACCTGCTCTTACCCAGAGAGTTAAACTAGTCTAGAGACCTGCTCCTACCCAGAGAGTTAAACTAGTCTTCAGACCTGCTCCTACCCAGAGAGTTAAACTAGTCTAGAGACCTGCTCTTACCCAGAGAGTTAAACTAGTCTAGAGACCTGCTCCTACCCAGAGAGTTAAACTAGTCTAGAGACCTGCTCCTACCCAGAGAGTTAAACTAGTCTGCAGACCTGCTCCTACCCAGAGTTAAACTAGTCTGCAGACCTGCTCCTACCCAGAGAGTTAAACTAGTCTGCAGACCTGCTCTTACCCAGAGAGTTAAACTAGTTTGCAGACCTGCTCTTACCCAGAGAGTTAAACTAGTCTAGAGACCTCCTCTTACCCAGAGAGTTAAACTAGTCTGCAGACCTGCTCCTACCCAGAGAGTTAAACTAGTCTGCAGACCTGCTCCTACCCAGATAGTTAAACTAGTCTGCAGACCTCCTCTTACCCAGAGTTAAACTAGTCTACAGACCTACTCCTACCCAGAGAGTTAAACTAGTCTGCAGACCTGCTCTTACCCAGAGAGTTAAACTAGTCTGCAGACCTGCTCTTACCCAGAGAGTTAAACTAGTCTGCAGACCTGCTCTTACCCAGAGAGTTAAACTAGTCTGCAGACCTGCTCCTACCCAGAGAGTTAAACTAGTCTGCAGACCTGCTCCTACCCAGAGAGTTAAACTAGTCTGCAGACCTGCTCCTACCCAGAGAGTTAAACTAGTCTGCAGACCTGCTCTTACCCAGAGAGTTAAACTAGTCTGCAGACCTCCTCTTACCCAGAGAGTTAAACTAGTCTGCAGACCTGCTCCTACCCAGAGAGTTAAACTAGTCTGCAGACCTGCTCTTACCCAGAGAGTTAAACTAGTCTGCAGACCTGCTCCTACCCAGAGAGTTAAACTAGTCTGCAGACCTGCTCCTACCCAGAGAGTTAAACTAGTCTGCTGACCTGCTCCTACCCAGAGAGTTAAACTAGTCTGCAGACCTGCTCTTACCCAGAGAGTTAAACTAGTCTGCAGACATGCTCCTACCCAGAGAGTTAAACTAGTCTGCAGACCTGCTCTTACCCAGAGAGTTAAACTAGTATGCAGACCTGCTCTTACCCAGAGAGTTAAACTAGTTTGCAGACCTGCTCTTACCCAGAGAGTTAAACTAGTCTGCAGACCTGCTCTTACCCAGAGAGTTAAACTAGTCTGCAGACCTGCTCCTACCCAGAGAGTTAAACTAGTCTGCAGACCTCCTCTTACCCAGAGAGTTAAACTAGTCTGTAGACCTGCTCTTACCCAGAGAGTTAAACTAGTCTGCAGACCTGCTCTTACCCAGAGAGTTAAACTAGTCTGCAGACCTGCTCTTACCCAGAGAGTTAAACTAGTCTGCAGACCTGCTCCTACCCAGAGAGTTAAACTAGTCTGCAGACCTGCTCCTACCCAGAGAGTTAAACTAGTCTGCAGACCTGCTCTTACCCAGAGAGTTAAACTAGTCTGTAGACCTGCTCCTACCCAGAGAGTTAAACTAGTCTGCAGACTTGCTCTTACCCAGAGAGTTAAACTAGTCTGCAGACCTCCTCTTACCCAGAGAGTTAAACTAGTCTGCAGACCTGCTCCTACCCAGAGAGTTAAACTAGTCTGCAGACCTGCTCCTACCCAGATAGTTAAACTAGTCTGCAGACCTGCTCTTACCCAGAGAGTTAAACTAGTCTAGAGACCTGCTCCTACCCAGAGAGTTAAACTAGTCTAGAGACCTGCTCCTACCCAGAGAGTTAAACTAGTCTTCAGACCTGCTCCTACCCAGAGAGTTAAACTAGTCTAGAGACCTGCTCTTACCCAGAGAGTTAAACTAGTCTAGAGACCTGCTCCTACCCAGAGAGTTAAACTAGTCTAGAGACCTGCTCCTACCCAGAGAGTTAAACTAGTCTGCAGACCTGCTCCTACCCAGAGAGTTAAACTAGTCTGCAGACCTGCTCCTACCCAGAGAGTTAAACTAGTCTGCAGACCTGCTCTTACCCAGAGAGTGAAACTAGTCTGCAGACCTGCTCCTACCCAGAGAGTTAAACTAGTCTGCAGACCTGCTCTTACCCAGAGAGTTAAACTAGTCTAGAGACCTGCTCCTACCCAGAGAGTTAAACTAGTCTAGAGACCTGCTCCTACCCAGAGAGTTAAACTAGTCTGCAGACCTGCTCCTACCCAGAGAGTTAAACTAGTCTGCAGACCTCCTCTTACCCAGAGAGTTAAACTAGTCTAGAGACCTGCTCTTACCCAGAGAGTTAAACTAGTCAGCAGACCTGCTCTTACCCAGAGAGTTAAACTAGTCTGCAGACCTGCTCCTACCCAGAGAGTTAAACTAGTCTGCAGACCTGCTCTTACCCAGAGAGTTAAACTAGTCTGCAGACCTGCTCCTACCCAGAGAGTTAAACTAGTCTGCAGACCTGCTCCTACCCAGAGAGTTAAACTAGTCTAGAGACCTGCTCCTACCCAGAGAGTTAAACTAGTCTGCAGACCTGCTCCTACCCAGAGAGTTAAACTAGTCTGCAGACCTGCTCCTACCCCGAGAGTTAAACTAGTGTGCAGACCTGCTCTTACTCAGAGAGTTAAACTAGTCTGCAGACCTGCTCCTACCCAGATAGTTAAACTAGTCTGCAGACCTGCTCCTACCCAGAGAGTTAAACTAGTCTAGAGACCTGCTCCTACCCAGAGAGTTAAACTAGTCTGCAGACCTGCTCCTACCCAGAGAGTTAAACTAGTCTGCAGACCTGCTCCTACCCCGAGAGTTAAACTAGTGTGCAGACCTGCTCTTACTCAGAGAGTTAAACTAGTCTGCAGACCTGCTCCTACCCAGAGAGTTAAACTAGTCTGCAGACCTGCTCTTACCCAGAGAGTTAAACTAGTCTGCAGACCTGCTCTTACCCAGAGAGTTAAACTAGTCTGCAGACCTGCTCTTACCCAGAGAGTTAAACTAGTCTGCAGACCTGCTCTTACCCAGAGAGTTAAACTAGTCTGCAGACCTGCTCCTACCCAGAGAGTTAAACTAGTCTAGAGACCTGCTCCTACCCAGAGAGTTAAACTAGTCTGCAGACCTGCTCCTACCCAGAGAGTTAAACTAGTCTGCAGACCTGCTCCTACCCCGAGAGTTAAACTAGTGTGCAGACCTGCTCTTACTCAGAGAGTTAAACTAGTCTGCAGACCTGCTCCTACCCAGAGAGTTAAACTAGTCTGCAGACCTGCTCTTACCCAGAGAGTTAAACTAGTCTGCAGACCTGCTCTTACCCAGAGAGTTAAACTAGTTTGCAGACCTGCTCTTACCCAGAGAGTTAAACTAGTCTGCAGACCTGCTCTTACCCAGAGAGTTAAACTAGTCTGCAGACCTGCTCCTACCCAGAGAGTTAAACTAGTCTGCAGACCTCCTCTTACCCAGAGAGTTAAACTAGTCTGCAGACCTGCTCTTACCCAGAGAGTTAAACTAGTCTGCAGACCTGCTCCTACCCAGAGAGTTAAACTAGTCTGCAGACCTGCTCTTACCCAGAGAGTTAAACTAGTCTGTAGACCTGCTCCTACCCAGATAGTTAAACTAGTCTGCAGACTTGCTCTTACCCAGAGAGTTAAACTAGTCTGCAGACCTCCTCTTACCCAGAGAGTTAAACTAGTCTGCAGACCTGCTCCTACCCAGAGAGTTAAACTAGTCTGCAGACCTGCTCCTACCCAGATAGTTAAACTAGTCTGCAGACCTGCTCTTACCCAGAGAGTTAAACTAGTCTAGAGACCTGCTCCTACCCAGAGAGTTAAACTAGTCTAGAGACCTGCTCCTACCCAGAGAGTTAAACTAGTCTGCAGACCTGCTCCTACCCAGAGAGTTAAACTAGTCTAGAGACCTGCTCTTACCCAGAGAGTTAAACTAGTCTAGAGACCTGCTCCTACCCAGAGAGTTAAACTAGTCTAGAGACCTGCTCCTACCCAGAGAGTTAAACTAGTCTGCAGACCTGCTCCTACCCAGAGAGTTAAACTAGTCTGCAGACCTGCTCCTACCCAGAGAGTTAAACTAGTCTGCAGACCTGCTCTTACCCAGAGAGTGAAACTAGTCTGCAGACCTGCTCCTACCCAGAGAGTTAAACTAGTCTGCAGACCTGCTCTTACCCAGAGAGTGAAACTTGTCTCTGGCCGTCTTGGCGTAGGACTCTCGGTCATGAAGAGCATAAGGGACAAACAACACCCGCTTCACATGTCTGAAACACACAGCACAGCGGTTCTGTAGAATAGCACAGAAAAATAATAACATAGAATTGAATAACACAGAATTGAAAATCATAACATAGAATAGAATAACATAGAACAGAATAGAATAGCATGGTATGGAACAGAACAGAAAATAATAACATAGAATAGAAAATAGAATGAAAGAATAGAACAGAATATAATAGAAAATAAATAGAATAGAATAGGATAACATGGCTTTCACACAGGTTCTGCTTAGTGTGGTTGCAACAATACTTCCTCTAGACCCCTACGCTCTGCATCTTCTGGCCGCCTCAGACCTACTCCTATCCGAGCTCCGGGAGGGTCATCAAAGAGAAGTCGCCTATTCTCAGTCCTTGACCCACAATGGTGGAATGAACTATCCACCCCAGTTAGGACAGCCGAAACCCGTCCAATCTTTCGCCGTCGACTAAAGACGCACTTCTTCAACCATTATCTGATTTTTTTTTTATTACAAAAATAAAAATAAACATAAAAAGATCATATCTGACCCTAACTAACCTTACTGTCATGCACTTGTCCTAATAAACTAACCTACACACTGTACTACTCAACACCTTGATGAACATTGTTACTCAGCTGATAGAGTTGTGCCCTTCCTGCTGTCTTGTCGTACAGAACTTGTAAGTCGCTTTGGATAAAAGCGTCAGCTAATAATGACTAAATGTAAATGTAAATACTTAATCAAATCTAGCTCTTGGGAGACATAGAAAACGTTTTAAACTAGACTACAACCTACATTTATTTGAATCGTGGTAGAATAGTTAATCACAAGAATATAGAAAACAGAGAATAAACAGTCTGTGTCACAGAGTATGATGCTAGAGAATAATATAACAAACTAACTTAAATCTTACTTTCCGAAGAAGTCTTTGATGGGCTGTTGACAGTGTTCCAGGTAGCCACCGCCATGGAGGGTGGAGTTGGACACCAGCAACAATCTTCTCTTCATGTTTGCTGCAAAGACAAGACGGAACCACTCTGTCCAAGATCTCACTTCTGTTTTTGACAGCTGGAAGCCTGGAACAGAGGTCAAGGTTCAAAGTGAGTCAATTCGCTGACAGAGCTGTTTAAAGTCTATAAATCATAGCGTATTGGTGAAGTTAACGACATCTTTCACAACTGATAACGAAGGTTATTCTATAACCCTAGTTATATGATTACTGGCAGAGCGCCTTGCTCCGCCTATTGGACTATGCACGCGCCTATTGCGCACGCTGAAAGAACTTGTCATGCACCTTACATCTACCTAGCCACGCCCACTTCCGTAGTATATAACCAGGTGTAGTGGCCATGCTCACCCTTCCGAGCCCAAATTTCACGCGAAAAACGGGCTGGGGTCATCACGGCCGAAAAAGCAAGATGCTTTGCCAGTAATCATATAACTAGGGTTATAGAATAACCTTCGTTATATTTCATACTGGCTTTGCGTCTTGCTCCGCCTATTGGACTAATGGGTGATGAGCAAGCGCGTAGCCCCGATAAATGTACCCCCTGAGGTCTCTTTAAGACCATCGAAAACGGGGAGGGTCCTAGCCCCACACTCATCCTAACGAGGAGCATAAGGATAGAACCACAGACACCGTGCGTAACAGGGCGCAGCTCACTAAAACGCACAAAATGTGAGTAAACCGTAGTCTACATCAGTGGTTCTCAACTGGTCTCGCCTCGGGACCCAACATTTTCCTTAGTCATTAAGTCGCGACCCAACATTTTGAACCACTATGATTTATGTAAAAAAAGAATATTTGCAGTAATACGCAATCTTTCAAAACATGAAATAAACACAAAAAAGTGCAACAAAAGTGCAACTATTGCTAAAAACCCAATGAAATAAAAGAATAATAAATAATGTATGCTTCTTAGCAGATTTCTTAGCTTAACATAACAGACCTAAATTTGGGGGAACTAATGGGATAACTGAGTTTGCAACAAAAGTGCAACTAGGGCTAAAACCCAATGAAATAAAATAATAATAAATAATATGCTTCTTAGCAGATTTCTTAGCTTATCATAACAGACCTAAGTTTGGGGGAACTAATGGTAAATGGCTGCTTTTTTATATAGCGCTTTTATCCAAAGCGCTTTACAATTTGTTACTCACATTTTACCCATTCACACACCGATGGCGGAGGCAACCATGCAAGGTGCCAACCTGCTCATCGGGAGCAATTAGGGGTTAAGTGTCTTGCTCAAGGACACATCGACACGCTGCCTGGGAGGAGCAGGAATCGAACCGGGAACCTCCGGATTGCCAGACGACTGCTCTACCTCCTGAGCCACTGTCGCCCCTAATGGGATAACTGGGGTTGCAACAAAAGTGCAACTAGGGCTAAAAACCCAATGAAATTAAATAATAATAATAAATAATTATGCTTCTTAGCAGACTTCTTAGCTTAACATAACAGACCTAAGTTTGGGGGAACTAATGGGATAACTGGGATTGCAATAAAAGTGTAACTAGGGCTAAAAACCCAATGAAATAAAATAATAATAAATAATATGCTTCTTATCAGATTTCTTAGCTTAACATAACAGACCTACGTTTGGGGGAACTAATGGGATAACTGGGATTGCAATAAAAGTGTAACTAGGGCTAAAAACCCAATGAAATAAAATAATAATAAATAATATGCTTCTTATCAGATTTCTTAGCTTAACATAACAGACCTACGTTTGGGGGAACTAATGGGATAACTGGGGTTGCAACAAAAGTGCAACTAAGGGCTAAAAACACAATGAAATAAAATAATAATAATAATAATAATAATAAATAATATATCCTTCTTACCAGACTTCTTAGCTTAACATCCCAGGGAACTAATGGGATAAATGGGGATGTTGTTTGCTCCTGACAAGAGTCTCAAAGTCTGGGGTGATGGTAGACAAAGCAACTCTGAGGTCGTGCTCAATGTCCAATCTGTTCCCCCGCTTTGTCTTCAGCTGGACCAGAGCTGAGAAGCCACTTTCACAAAGATAGGTAGTGAAAAAAAAAATTACTTTTTTTTTTAATCTTTTTTTTTTTTTTTTTAACACACATCCGCGACCCACTCAAAATGGCCCCGCGACCCACTTTTGGGTCGCGACCCACCAGTTGAGAAACACTGGTCTACATCACACATCCCAGCCATTTACAATAACAGCGGGATGACGATGAGTTCCCAGCACTAAGGACCACATGAGAGACAGAGCTCTCAGTCATGTCCATCAGATAGAACCTGACAAAAGGACCCAGGGAGGACCACTGCAGCGCAAATGTCCTCCACAAGACCCCTCTGAGCAAGGCAGAAGAGGCTGCCACACCACGAGTGGAATGTGCTCGGATACCCGCGGGGGAACCTGTCCAGCCAAGGTGTAACAAAGGGCGATGCCCTTGCACAACCAATGTGACAGGCATTGTTTCGACAGCGCCTTACCTTTGTTAGGGCCACCGTGACTGTCAAGTTGTATGTATTTGACCTTGTGCACTGTCCCCAACTTGAAAAGGATGTTGCTTGTTCACCCGAAGGGTTAACTGGGTTTTACTCAAAGAACCAGACCGAATGACCTTTCTCCCTTTATTGATATTTAAAGGTTTTATATTCATTCACCCATTACTTCAGCCATTTTTAGCCAGTAGGAGTGCCAGCAGGGGGGGGGGGGGGGGGGGGGGGGGGGGGGGGCGCACGATTTATCGCTTGAATGCCAGCATTTTGAGACAGATTTTCCAATATTTCATTATTTTCGCGGAGCTATTTCTATATTCTATATTATGGCTATGTGTCTAATACGCCTGTCGCTTATCAATGACTTGCTTGCAGTCAACATGTACGAAACGGATTGTTTTTTCATCAGTACATTTCCGTTTTATACCGTTTTGAGAAACTGACGTTTTTGGAAATGTATAGAAAAAAATTTAGATTCCGCTGAAAACGCCCTTTAGTGGATATCGCTAATAAAAGCAATAACAATTAAATAACAAGATTTCTCGTCGTTGGCACTCAACTCATGGCGGCGAACGACGAGATTTCTCGTTGTTGGCACTCAACGCATGACGGCGAACAACGAGTTTCTCGTCGTTGGCACTCAAAGTGTTAATAGTTCTAGCATTTAGCTTAAAAGGGACATGCATTGCTATTGCTATTCCTAGCACTATTTTGGCAACTTTACACAATTCCTGTGAGTCTATGGAACACCTCTGTAAGGTTTTATTAAAAAAAAATCATTGTTTTATATTTCTAATTGTTGTGAAGGGCCAGATTAAAACTGAGAATCTACCTTTATTGTTTGATATACTTTGTATATTATTTATATATACACGGAATATCCCTTTACCTGCGTTCAAACCAGAGTAATATTCGCTCTCCTTATTGGACAGCGCCCTAGGCGCCACCTCGCAAGCCCCCAACGTCAGGTTCAAAGACAAGTTCAGGCATGTCAGAACATGCCCGGAGACAGCGTATTGATCCCAGACAAGGACTGCGGTTTGGGACTAGATAATCACTTAAGTATATATACGGCGCAAGGTGCGCACAGCAGCAGTTCGTCTAAGCAGATCACCTGCTTGTCCATCTAAACAAGCCAACGTAGTTCATCGTGTAAATTGAGCACTCGTGCGTTGAGAACATGTGCAAATAGAATAGTAAAGTGTCAGAGTTTAATGCAGTAACGTCAAGTTCGACCTAATCTAATGTGAAGTAAATAGTCGTTCATTTATTGTATATCGTGCAACCACAGTTCGTTCATGTGTAGCATTACCCAGCGGTTCGTCGTGTTTTAGCTAGTGTACCTTAGCCAGGGTGTGTGGCCTAAATACGTCGCCCGCACCCGAGGAGGCCTAGTCGGAGAACCGTTGGACATGTGCACAGGAGAACCAGCGTCGGCGATTGCAGAACCATTACTGGTTGGATTATATTGATTTGGAACGTGTTACCCGGAGAAGAGCCTCGTTGATTTCCACTGTCGTTTGGGATTCAACCTTGTGAGGATTACAACTCGGGCTGGCCTCATGGACAGAGGCTGGCTAGCTGTCATCAGTGCTATCGAGCATTTGGATTACAATTATTGCTTTGCTGCTGATCGTTGGATTTACAAGGACCGACTCCTGTACGTGGAGTCTCTTTATTCTTCATTGAATCAGACTGAGTATCCGAACATTCCTCTACCCTCCAGGTCTTACACCCCGGAGGGAACCCATTGTCTCCAGGCGGTACCAGCGTTGCCTTATATAGTTGCTATTATACGACAGGTGGCGTCAACTTAGACCCATCGTAGGAATCCTGCTATTCTTAGTGACTCATGCTATTGACTGACTTTACGCATATTCTTCGCCATACAAGCGCAACCCTAATTCTCATTCTGTAACCTAATGTTGCATAATAATAAAATACCCTCAAATACTATTTCTTTGTCAATGCCGTGTTCTTGTGAGTGTTCACCATCTATATTTGATGTACTGTCTGGCCAGTAATTAAAGTACATAACTAGCAGTGGTTTAATCTATCACAATCTTTAATACAGTCAGGGTTTTGTAACCCCTCAGTTACAATTGGTCCTTCGAGCCGGAGGGTATAATATTTAATATAATATTAATATTGACATGGCCAGCGGTGAACACTCTCCAAGCGGCTCCCCTAAGCTAGAACGCCCGCAGCGCAAACGTCAGCTACCTCCATATCTGGAGGACTTCGCTGTCGTTTTACCCCCTAGCTTATCTAAACAGACGTTAAATACGGATAAATCGGATAGTTTAAGCATGCCCAATCCTATCGACTTGGCGACCCCGCCAGTAGAGACCCCAGTGGGTTCAAGCCAAACTGACTCACAGGGGGGACCAAGTGGGACATGACGTGACTATACCTCCAGACAGCGTCACCGGGATAGACCCCGGAGCGCTCCAGGAGAACAGATCTCCAACAAGCACTGTCAGCACCCGATCACCTCCGTCAGTGTCATCCCCCAGCGAGGCGGACCAGAGACTGGCGCAAGCCTTGATCGCCACGCTGACAGCTTCAACCGAAAGAGACCGACTCCAGGGTGAGCGCGACCGGCTTCAAGCAAAGATGCTTAGTGAGCGCGAACACTCTGCCACGGAACGAGAGCGCCTTCACGCGCAACTCCAAGCACAAGCCCTTAGTGAGCGCGAACACTCTGCTACGGAACGAGAGCGCCTCCGGGCGCAACAATTAAGTGAGCGCGAACACACTGCTGTGGAACGAGAGCGCCTCCAGGCTCAACAAATGAGCGAGCGCGAACAACGAGAGCGCCTCCAGGCGCAACAATTGAGCGAGCGCGAACACTCTGCAGCGGAACGAGAGCGCCTCCAGGCGCAACAATTAAGCGAGCGCGAACACTCTGCAACGGAACGAGAGCTCCTCCAGGCGCAACAAAGGAGTGAGTACGACCGCATCAGACTGGAGGAGAGACGCCTTCAGACGGAAGAGAACATCGAACGAGACCGCGCCAATGCACAGCGCGACGCCGCCAATGCACAGCGCGAAGCAGAGCGCGACGCCGCCAATGCGCAGCGCGAAGCAGAGCGCGACCGGCTGCAGGCACAGATGATAGAACAATTGATCGCCAGGGCGACACCCCCTCTCTCCGCACGGAGCTCCCGGAGATCATCACGACAAGGGTCTAGGGCACCGTCCCCTACCCGACAAAGCTACCCGGGACCCGGCCAACAGGAAGAACCTGCCTACGTCTCCGAGACCCCTCCCCGACCGGTCCATACGAGACCCAGCCAACGGGAAGAACCGGCCTACGTCGCCGAGAGACTAACTAGGAGACTCCAGGACCTAGAGGAGGAAGAGGAGGGATATCAAGCCCACCAACACAAACATACTTTGGACCAGGAGGCCCAGTACAGCCCCGACTTCAGCCCCGAGTCACTGCACTACAAACCCCCGACCCAACTCAAGGGTGAGTTTGACGTACAGTCAACACCGAGGAACAGCACCTGGGGACCCGGCCTCTGGTACCCACCAAGTACTAACCCACGACCACCCGTACGGGGAGACTCGCCCAGGAGGCCTCTTCCCCTACGCTCACCAATGAACCAGCCATCCATGGCATCTTACCTTGGCACACCGACGTTCCCAGACTTTACGCGCGAGGACAGAGCACAGTACACGGAATTATGTGTTTAGAGACTGTGTTTAGAGACTATGATGTGTTTAGAGACTATGATGTCCGATGTCCACGACGAGTCGTGGACAAATATGCCATCCTCCACAAGCATCTCAAGGTGCCCAGAGCGCATAACATAGCGCTGGCATATTCCAACTCAAGCACCCCATACTCCGCGGCTCTGGTGGCCCTCGACCAGCGTTATGGACGCATATGGGATTACGTGATCCAAGAAATACGAGATATCGACCGCCTCCCCCCAGCCAAAGACAATAGAGCACTGGATGACCTCTCTATCAAGGTACAATCCCTCGTGGGGATGCTGGGGTCCCAAAAGGAGAAGGGGAGATATGAACTGTATGCAAATTCTAATGTGGAGCGGATACTGGAGAAGCTCCATCCAGCCCGCCAAGAGCGTTTTCGGCGGCAGAGAGACCACCGTGACCCCAACGGCCCAGAACCATCCCTCCTAGACCTGGCTGCTTTCCTCGCAAGGGAAGTTAGCAGTCTATGACTGGACACATTCGTGTGGAGTGGCTCTAGCCCAAGAGATGGACCTCGGAGGTCCAACGATAACCGCCGGTCAGTGACAGTTATGCACCAGGCCGAGTCAGTGCCGCAGCACAAGAACCACAGCACCCCCCACGTGAAGGGGAAGTGGAAGTTTGTATGCCAGTACTGTGAAAATGAACATTGGCTGTCTCAATGTGACACCTTCAAGAAGCTGACCGCTGACAAGGTGAGTCAGTGGATCAAAGCCAACCGCCGCTGCTTCCGCTGCGCGCGCAGCCATATGGCAGCTGAGTGCCGCCTAAAGAAAAGATGCAGCAAGTGCGACGGCGCCCACTTGGAGGTCCTGCACGACAGCAACAAGAGGAGACCCGTACCCCCAAGCAGCTCGAGAGTGAACGTCATGTACATAGACCCTGCGAAGAGCGGGAGCTCCCGAGTGCTCTTGAAGGTGGTCCGAGTGCTCCTAAGCTACGAGGACAAGGTCATGGACACTTACGCCATCCTAGATGATGGGTCAGAAAAGACTCTCCTCCTCGCATCCGCCGCAGCCCGGCTGGGTCTGCGGGGGAACGAAGAAACAATGACAATCCGTACCATTAGAAGAGACCTGAAGACCATAAAGGGTGAAAATGTCTCCTTCACGATAGCAGCGGTCGAGCAGCCCGAGAAGCAGTATAGCATCACTAACGCCTTCACCAGCCACGACATAGGCCTGTCACGGTACACCTACCCCATCACAAAGCTGACGGAGAAATACGTGCACCTACGTCAACTACCTATACCGCTCATCGACGACGCCACCCCGACCCTGCTCATAGGATCCGACCATGCACACCTCATCGTCCCCACGGACCGGGTCCACATCGGGCCCAGAGGCTGTCCAGCAGCGGTCGAGACCCGCCTGGGTTGGACACTACAAGGCCCCCTCTCCGGGTCTTCCAACCGACCGACAGCCCCTCGCTGCCTCTACACGAGGATAAACGAAGACGACACCACCCTCTTGCAGCACGTCGAGAGGCTATGGACATTAGACGCGATGCCCTTTAAGAATGAAAAGAAACTTGTTTGCTCAAAGGAAGACACTTATGCCATAGCCCTCCTCGAGCAGAAGACAAAGAGAGTCGAGGTCAACGGAGTGATGAGATACGCAACTCCACTCTTGAGGCGAGAGGGTATGCCCACCCTCGACGCCTCAAAAGAAGCGACAGAGCGATATCTACTGAACACCGAGCGGCGTCTAGCCAAAGACCCCACTCAAGCCACTGTGTACCGCGCTGAGATCGACAAGCTGATCACAGCGGGACACATAAAGAAAATTGACATTCAAGAAGCCGACCAGACGACGGAATCCTGGTACGTGCCCCACCACAAGGTCCACCACAACGGCAAGGATCGCATTGTATTCAACTGCAGCTACCAGATCGGACTACATAATCTGAATAAAGAACTCTTGCCCGGCCCGACACTCGGCCCCTCTCTCCTCGGCGTACTACTACGTTTCCGCCAAGACAAGGTGGCCATCAGCGGCGACATCAAAGGGATGTTCCTGCAGGTGCGACTAGTGGAGGAGGACAAGCCCCTGCTGCGGTTCCTATGGAGAGAGAGGATCAACGATGAGCAACCATCCAATCTACCAATGGGAGGTCCTCCCCTTCAGCACCACATGCAGCCCATGCTGTGCTACGTTCGCACTACAAAAACATGTGACAGAAGACCCTGAAGCTGACGAGGAGGTCAGACAAAGTGTAGAGAGGAGTTTCTACGTGGACAACTGTCTGCAAAGCGTCTCGACGCCAGAAGAAGCCGAAGCCCTCCTACTCAAGCTCCGCGCCTCACTGATCAAAGGCGGCTTTGATCTCCGGCAGTGGGCCAGCAGTGACCCTCAAGTACTTCGCAGCCTCTCCCCAGAGACAAAGGCAGCAAGCAGCGAGACCTGGATGGCGACCACCCCAGGTGAAGCACAGGAAATGACATTGGGCCTAGTCTGGCGTTTCAAAACAGACTCGCTCCATTACAAATACACACCCCTGACCCCGGAGCAGGGAAGGTCGACCCCTCTACCGACCACCAGACGGAGCGTATACAGAACACTCGCAAGTCAATACGACCCGCTGGGGTGTATCCTACCTTACACCACTCGGGCGAAAATGATTGTACGAGAGCTGTGGGACAAGGAACAGGGCTGGGACGACCCCTTACCCGACCACCTAGCTTCCACCTGGAGAGAGTGGGAGAGAGAACTCAGCTCGCTCCAAAATGTGAACATACGCCGGAGCTACTTCCCACCCACAGTGCGGCTGGAGACGTGCCAGATGGACCTGCACGTCTTCAGTGACGCCTCGGAAGTGGCCTACGGTTTGGTGGCTTACTTGCGGGCCCGAGAGGAGGGAGGAGAAATACACACAGCCTTCATCCTGGCTCGCTCAAATATAGCCCCCCGCAAGCAACAATCGATCCCGCGTCTAGAGCTCTGCGCAGCTCTGGTAGGCGCGCAACTCGCCACGTTAATCCAACGTGAACTCACCATCCCGGTGCAAAGAACAATCTTGTGGTCAGACTCCATGACCGTACTCACATAGATCCAGTCCGATTCTTGTAGATACAAGGTCTTCGTGGGAGTCAGAATCACAGAGATTCAAGACCTGGTAGGATCAGCGTGCTGGAGGTACGTGGACACGAAACAGAACCCAGCCGATGTCATCACACGGGGGATGTCCCTAGACGACCTCACACGTCCCAATATCTATAGTGACGGTCCTGAGTTCCTCAAGTTCCCGGAGGAGGAGTGGCCTACCCCCACCCCACGGGAGGCTAGTCAAGAGGAGGCAGAGATCAAGAAATCTATGTTCTGTGGACTGACGCACACCCCAGTCCCCACTGACCCTAACATAGACGACTGCCTCACCTTTGAGAGTGCGCAGCTAAAAACATTCCTGTGGCACCACCCTGAGGTCCCCCCCACTACAGACCTTGACGCATCGAACTACGCAGAGGCAGAACTCCTTCTGCTACAGCGAGCCCAAAGAGACTCGTTCCCCGATGAGCTAGACTGCCTGCAGGGAACAAAGCCAATCCCGTCAGACAGCAGACTGCTCCACTTGGCCCCTGAGCGCGACACCCATGGCCTCATCAGGGTGGGTGGTCGTCTGAGACGGGCCCCGGACTTAACGGATGACGTCAAGTATCCTATAGTCCTCAACAGCCGACACAAGGTCACTGAGCTCATCATAAAGAAATACGACGAGGATGTGCACCACGCTGGGGCAGAGAGAGTCTTCGCTGAGATCCGACGCCGTTATTGGATACTGCAAGGAAGAGAAGCAGTACGTCGCTTCCAGCGGACCTGTCTAGACTGTCGCAAGTGGCGAGCACAGCCCAGTATACCCATGATGGCCGACCTGCCTCCCTGTCGCCTCCGACTCGGCGAGAAGCCCTTTCACTCCACGGGCGTGGACTGCTTCGGCCCGCTCTACGTGAAGAAAGGAAGAGGGACAGAGAAGAGGTGGGGCATTGTATTCAAGTGCATGACCACCCGAGCAGTACACATAGAACTCCTTCCGACCATGAGTACGGATTCATTCCTCATGTCCTTCCGGAGATTCACAGCGCGAAGAGGAAAACCGTCTACGTTGTTGTCTGATCACGGGACAAACTTCAAAGGCGGAGAAAGAGAGCTGAGAGAGAGCTTCCAGGCCATGGGCCCAGAACTTAAGACCCACCTCGCTCCCTATCAGATCGAATTCCAGTTTAACCCCCCGAACGCCCCTCACTTCGGGGGAACCTGGGAAAGAGAAGTACGTTCCATAAAGACAGCTCTGTACGCCGTGCTTGGGGCCCAGACCGTGGCGGAAGAAGTCCTCACGACAGTCCTCACGGAGATCGAGGGAGTATTGAACTCAAAGCCCCTCGGTTACGTCTCAAGTGATGTAGCAGATGTCGACCCAGTCACCCCCAACACTCTCTTGATGGGGCGGCTGGACCCTGCGCTTCCACAGACGGTGTACAGACCTGAAGAAGCGAACGGCCGAAGAATGTGGAGGTACAGTCAAATATTGGCTGACCAGTTTTGGAACAGTTTCCTCCTCCACTACCTACCGTCTCTCCAAACCCGTCAGAAGTGGGTAAAGGACAGAGACAACTTACAAGTGGACACAGTCGTTATGATCATAGACCAGTCACTACCCCGAGCTATGTGGCCGGCCGGCCGCGTAAGCAAAGTGATCACTGGTGCCGACGGAAAGGTCAGAGCGGCAGAAGTTATTGTCCAAGGGCGGACCTACACCCGACCCGTGGCGAGGCTGATAAGAGTTGCCGAGGCTCCCTGACTCCCCTGATGACGATCATGACCCACTGACTTTGTAGATTGCCCTACTCCTCACAACAGACATTGAGCAGTTGACTGGACTATTAATCTGTCTCCCTTAACTAATTAGGTGCGGACTAATTAGGAGGCGGCTGTTGTGAAGGGCCAGATTAAAACTGAGAATCTACCTTTATTGTTTGATATACTTTGTATATTATTTATATATACACGGAATATCCCTTTACCTGCGTTCAAACCAGAGTAATATTCGCTCTCCTTATTGGACAGCGCCCTAGGCGCCACCTTGCAAGCCCCCAACGTCAGGTTCAAAGACAAGTTCAGGCATGTCAGAACATGCCCGGAGACAGCGTATTGATCCCAGACAAGGACTGCGGTTTGGGACTAGATAATCACTTAAGTATATATACGGCGCAAGGTGCGCACAGCAGCAGTTCGTCTAAGCAGATCACCTGCTTGTCCATCTAAACAAGCCAACGTAGTTCATCGTGTAAATTGAGCACTCGTGCGTTGAGAACATGTGCGAATAGAATAGTAAAGTGTCAGAGTTTAATGCAGTAACGTCAAGTTCGACCTAATCTAATGTGAAGTAAATAGTCGTTCATTTATTGTATATTGTGCAACCACAGTTCGTTCGTGTGTAGCATTACCCAGCGGTTCGTCGTGTTTTAGCTAGTGTACCTTAGCCAGGGTGTGTGGCCTAAATACGTCGCCCGCAACCGAGGAGGCCTAGTCGGAGAACCGTTGGACATGTGCACAGGAGAACCAGCGTCGGCGATTGCAGAACCATTACTGGTTGGATTATATTGATTTGGAACGTGTTACCCGGAGAAGAGCCTCGTTGATTTCCACTGTCGTTTGGGATTCAACCTCGTGAGGATTACAACTCGGGCTGGCCTCATGGACAGAGGCTGGCTAGCTGTCATCAGTGCTATCGAGCATTTGGATTACAATTATTGCTTTGCTGCTGATCGTTGGATTTACAAGGACCGACTCCTGTACGTGGAGTCTCTTTATTCTTCATTGAATCAGACTGAGTATCCGAACATTCCTCTACCCTCCAGGCCTTACACCCCGGAGGGAACCCATTGTCTCCAGGCGGTACCAGCGTTGCCTTATATAGTTGCTATTATACGACAGGTGGCGTCAACTTAGACCCATCGTAGGAATCCTGCTATTCTTAGTGACTCATGCTATTGACTGACTTTACGCATATTCTTCGCCATACAAGCGCGACCCTAATTCTCATTCTGTAACCTAATGTTGCATAATAATAAAATACCCTCAAATACTATTTCTTTGTCAATGCCGTGTTCTTGTGAGTGTTCACCATCTATATTTGATGTACTGTCTGGCCAGTAATTAAAGTACATAACTAGCAGTGGTTTAATCTATCACAATCTTTAATACAGTCAGGGTTTTGTAACCCCTCAGTTACACTAATCAAGTACTCAAAAGCATTATTTTTCTCACTTTGGATTTCAGGCTGTGTTGGCCTGGCTCCGCCCATAAGCACTTTGAGTGACAGTCATCCACACAGTCTGCGACTGGCACAGAGAGAGAGATAGAGAGAGTCTATAGTCTATCGGTGAAAAAACAATCATTACAGTGGTGGCTGTTCATGTAAACATGTAAACAAAGCACTCAGAAGTTAACGACATCTTTCCACAACTGATAACGAAGGTTATTCTATAACCCTAGTTATACAACGGCATGCAAATTTCTCGATTCTGATTGGCTGAAACAGTCATTTTACACGTCTTTATTGGCAACAATTCCACGCTGCTGGCCCAGGACCCGCCCACAACCGACCCACATCACATCACTCCGCCGGATCACAAGAAGGTGGACAATAATCTTTACAAATGGATATGTTGATAGTGTAGTGATTGTTAATTGTACATAATTCACCCACGGAACTATTGTTAGGAACAAGAGTTCCGCCCGAACATTATAGGAGGTGGCACTTACTGCCACCACGGGTCAGTCTTCTGCACGCAACGTAGCCGTAGCATGTTGTATTTGTGTACTGAATAAAAGCTGTTCGCTCTACCGAGCTACCGTCTCCGACTCCCATCTCTCGGCACAACACTGGTGACCCCGACATTGGTCTCGCTGAAGTATCAGGGACCGAACCGAACATGGCAAACGATGCCGTTATTATTCGATTGCCGGAGTTTTGGGAGCATTCTGCGGCGGCGTGGTTCGCGCAAACAGAGGCGCAGTTCGCCCTACGAGGGGTTGACGACGACGCCGCGAGGTATTACCACGTCGTCTCGAGCCTCGGGAGCACTACAGCGGCGAGGACGGTAGGCTTCATAACAGCTCCGCCTGCACGGAATAAATATGAGGCGTTTAAGACGCACCTACTCAGTATATTCGAGTTGTCACAGTCAGAGCGGGCCCGACGCTTGCTGGCTTTACGAGGCTTGGGGGACAGCAAGCCTTCGGAGCACATGGAGATGATGTTAAACCTGCTGGGTGCAGAACGGCCTGATTTCCTGTTTATCGAACTGTTTCTCAGGCACATGCCGCCACACGTGCAGACGGCACTTGCCAATACAGCGGCTACGGATCCCCGGGCTTTAGCAGAAGAGGCTGACCGCTTCTACCTGGCCACTCGACACTTTGCCCCAGGGCTAATAGCCTCGACATGCGGTTACACGCCGCAGGGGGGAGGGGCGAGGAAGATCAGGAGCAGCGCGGCCGCAGGCCTGTGTTATTACCACGCACGTTTCGGCGCGAGGGCGACAAGATGCCGTTCCCCTTGCACGTTCGGCATAACGCGTAAACGCAGACACCTGCGCCCAGTAGCAGCGGTGAGCGCAGGTATGTCGAACCGGCTGCTTTTCATTAGAGACACACTCTCCGGTTGCAAATTCCTCTGCGACACCGGAGCTCAGAGGAGCGTCCTGCCGGCTACGAAAGAGGACACCGCCGGCGATAATAGAGGTCCACGCCTGACGACCGCCAACGATACCCCTATCCGCACCTACGGTACAAGGACCGTGGAACTGTGTTTTGGGGGCCAGCGGTTCACGTGGGACTGCATCACGGCCGACATTTCGTTCCCACTACTGGGGGCAGATTTCCTGGGTGCACACGGTCTCCTCGTGGACATTAGACATGGCCGCCTAATAAACGCACAGACACGGGCTTCGTTGGCATGTGTCCGCGAGGGGGCGACATACGGCGGCATTCTTACAGCTTTCACCGACCACGAACCCCTCACGACGTCTGAGTCAAAGGTAGCGGAGCCATGGTCGGCACGACAAGAGCTCGCGTACGATTCCGAGGGCGCCGCGGGACACGTCGCCGAGAAGCCCAACGTCGTCATCGGAGCTGTACAGCCGGACCTCGACTACGTCGACAGGGGCTCGGAACAGGCCTCCGACCACGACATCCAGGCCCTCGGGACTGCAGATTCCAGTCTACGCCTGGAGGACGTCGCGATTGGTCACTCGGGTCCGACGCTGCGGGATGACCTATCCACCGGACACCCTAGCCCACAGGCCCCTGAGGACTGGCGAAGGCTCGCCTTTGAGGTGGGGTACAACCACCACAAGATTGAACCCGCCCACATAGACATTTCCCAGCCCTTAGAGCTGGCCCTCTCCCCCCGCCGGGGCCGTCCGCCGCTACCCCGGGACCCGCCAACGACGGAGCCGCCGTTGGCCTCGTCGACGTCTGTGCCCCCGGGTGTCGGGGAGGACACGGGCGCTTGCGCCGCCCCTACCTCCCCGCCCCTGGCTTTCCGCACTCACCGTGGCCGGTTCATGCCCCCGGGCGCCGTGGAGGGCGCAATCGCTTGCACCGCGCCCCGGGTTGTCCGCTCACGCCGCGGCCGGGTCGTTGTCTCTCCCCGCCGTGGAGATTTTGACCATGGTTGAATTCTGGGGGGGCTTGTGTAGTGATTGTTAATTGTACATAATTCACCCACGGAACTATTGTTAGGAACAAGAGTTCCGCCCGAACATTATAGGAGGTGGCACTTACTGCCACCACGGGTCAGTCTTCTGCACGCAACGTAGCCGTAGCATGTTGTATTTGTGTACTGAATAAAAGCTGTTCGCTCTACCGAGCTACCGTCTCCGACTCCCATCTCTCGGCACTACAATAGCGACTAAACGACTAAATATCAAGCGATTCTGTCACAGCGAATGTCTTAGTCGTTTAAACAATGTTGGATGATGTAATTGATGGGTCTTGAATCATTCTGTAACAAAAGAAAAATCGCGGATTGATTGATTGATTAATTTACAATTTTTTTTCAATTTCTTTTTCCTTGCGACTGTCAGCGCTCGCTCTAGTCTCCACCCACCGCCACACACCCCCCCACACACACAAACACGCACACACACACACACACACACACACACACACACACACACACACACACACACACACACACACACACACACACACACACACACACACACACACACACACACACACACACACGCACGCACGCACGCACGCACGCACGCACGCACGCACGCACGCACGCACGCACGCACACACACACACACTCTGCCTGCAACGCGGGGGATAGTCAGACTGAGAGAGCTGGATGCTGCGCTGTTCTAAGTGAGCATGGCCTATTGAGTTGATTGATTGATTGATTGCTAATTTTATTACTGTACGCTTGGTTTCCAACTGGTTAAGTTTAGGCCCTCTACAGTAGGTTTAAAAAAATAAATAAAAGAGTAGGGCGAAGAAAACGTTTTTTTCCTATAGGGCAAAGAAAACTTTTTAATTTGTTTTAGAATGAAGTTCTATGGAAAGTAGGTCTGCATTCCCTTAACAATTGTGTGTATTGAGCCGTACTGTATTGTACCCATTCTGCATCTGGTAATAACATTTTCAATCAATCATTCCAATAATACACAGTTGGATGTGTTAGTTGGTTGGATGCACTTCAAGCTGCTTCCACATGAGGCAACTTCTCTCAATCATTCCAATAATACACAGTTGGATGTGTTAGTTTGGTTGGATGCACTTCAAGCTGCTTCCACATGGAGGCAACTTGTCTTTTTTGTAGTTGTGGGAACAACTTTTTCTGGCGGATGGTTTTTTCAATAAATCTTCGATTAATGTGTGTTTATTGTATAGAAATAAGGTTGGATGAATCTGGCAGTTGTATAAAAGCTTTACACCACTTGCAGTCGTGATTTGTGAACAATAAACCATGCCTAGGGGGGTCTAACGACCACCCCTAGGCATGGTTTATTGTTCACAAACCACTCCTGCGCGTGATGTAATGCTTAATTATATGATTACTGGCAGAGCGCCTTGCTCCGCCTATTGGACTATGCACGCGCCTATTGCGCACGCTGAAAGAACTTGTCATGCACCTTACATCTACCTAGCCACGCCCACTTCCGTAGTATATCAACCATTATCTGAATTAAAAAAAAATAAAAAATCTAACCCTAACTAACCATACTGTCATGCACTTGTCCTAATAAACTAACCTACACTGTAGCACTCAACACTTTGATGAACATTGTTACTCAGCTGATAGAGTTGTGCTCTTCCTGATGGCTTGTCGTACAGAACTTGTAAGTCGCTTTGGATAAAAGCGTCAGCTAAATGACTAAATGTAAATGTAAATGTATATAACCAGGTGTAGTGGCCATGCTCACCCTTCCGAGCCCAAATTTCACGCGAAAAACGGGCTGGGGTCATCACGGCCGAAAAAGCAAGATGCTTTGCCAGTAATCATATAACTAGGGTTATAGAATAACCTTCGTTATATTTCATACTGGCTTTGCGTCTTGCTCCGCCTATTGGACTAATGGGTGATGAGCAAGTGCGTAGCCCCGATAAATGTACCCCCTGAGGTCTCTTTAAGACCATCGAAAACGGGGAGGGTCCTAGCCCCACACTCATCCTAACGAGGAGCATAAGGATAGAACCACAGACACCGTGCGTAACAGGGCGCAGCTCACTAAAACGCACAAAATGTGAGTAAACCGTAGTCTACATCACACATCCCAGCCATTTACAATAACAGCGGGATGACGATGAGTTCCCAGCACTAAGGACCACATGAGAGACAGAGCTCTCAGTCATGTCCATCAGATAGAACCTGACAAAAGGACCCAGGGAGGACCACTGCAGCGCAAATGTCCTCCACAAGACCCCTCTGAGCAAGGCAGAAGAGGCTGCCACACCACGAGTGGAATGTGCTCGGATACCCGCGGGGGAACCTGTCCAGCCAAGGTGTAACAAAGGGCGATGCCCTTGCACAACCAATGTGACAGGCATTGTTTCGACAGCGCCTTACCTTTGTTAGGGCCACCGTGACTGTCAAGTTGTATGTATTTGACCTTGTGCACTGTCCCCAACTTGAAAAGGATGTTGCTTGTTCACCCGAAGGGTTAACTGGGTTTTACTCAAAGAACCAGACCGAATGACCTTTCTCCCTTTATTGATATTTAAAGGTTTTATATATTCATTCATCCATTACTTCAGCCATTTTTAGCCAGTAGAAGTGCCAGCAGGGGGGGGGGGGGGGGGGGGGGGGGGGCACGATTTATCGCTTGAATGCCAGCATTTTGAGACAGATTTTCCAATATTTCATTATTTTCGCGGAGCTATTTCTATATTCTATATTATGGCTATGTGTCTAATACGCCTGTCGCTTATCAATGACTTGCTTGCAGTCAACATGTACGAAACGGATTGTTTTTTCATCAGTACATTTCCGTTTTATACCGTTTTGAGAAACGGACGTTTTTGGAAATGTATAGAAAAAAATTTATATTTCGCAGAAATCGCCCTTTAGTGGATATCGCTAATAAAAGCAATAACAATTAAATAACGAGATTTCTCGTCGTTGGCACTCAACGCATGGCGGCGAACAACGAGATTTCTCGTTGTTGGCACTCAACGCATGATGGCGAACAACGAGTTTCTCGTCGTTGGCACTCAAAGTGTTAATAGTTCTAGCATTTAGCTTAAAAGGGACATGCATTGCTATTGCTATTCCTAGCACTATTTTGGCAACTTTACACAATTCCTGTGAGTCTATGGAACACCTCTGTAAGGTTTTATTAAAAAAAATCATTGTTTTATATTTCTAATCAAGTACTCAAAAGCATTATTTTTCTCACTTTGGATTTCAGGCTGTGTTGGCCTGGCTCCGCCCATAAGCACTTTGAGTGACAGTCATCCACACAGTCTGCGACTGGCACAGAGAGAGAGATAGTGCTGGTGCCAGGACAACAGCCTGCTCCTGAACATTGGCAAAACCAAGGAACTGATCGTGGATTATAGGAGAGGACAGCAGGAGACACACACACCACTGATGATAAACGGGGCTACCGTGGACAGGGTGAGCAGCTTCAAGTACCTGGGGGTCCACATCTCAGAGGACCTGACATGGTCAACACACATAGGCACAGTAGTAAAGAAGGCGAAACAGCGTCTCTACCACCTGAGACAGTTAAGGAAGTTCAGAGTATCGGGGAAGATACTCCAGTCCTTCTACTCAGGAGCTGTAGAGAGCATCCTGACCGGAAACATCACTGCCTGGTATGGAAACAGCACGGCACAGGACAAGAAGGCCCTACAGAAAGTGGTGCGCTCAGCCGAGCGTACCACGGGTATTGCACTACCCCCCCTGCAGGTTCTATACAACAAGAGGTGCAAATCCAGAGCCTGCAGGATAATGAAAGACCCTCACCACCCCAATAACAGCCTGTTTCAGCTGCTGAGGTCAGGCAGACGCCTGCAAATCCCAGCTACTAGGACAGAGCGGCTTAGGCTCAGCTTCTTCCCCCAGGCCATCAGAGCCATGAACAATGTACATTGAGTGCTCAGAACATTGAACTGTCCACACACAAGCACACATGAACACACACACGACACGCACACTGTGCACGCTCACACACGAGCAGCCACTTAACACTTTAACATGAGCGGGCACACACTCATGTCGCACACACGCACACTTATGGCCAAAGGAAAGGACACTTTAAATTAGAATAACAGGAACAGTGTATTGCACTACCAAAGCTTACAAGCTAACTAGCATGTCACACATGCGCTGTAAATAACTATGTACAGATACCGAGATGTCACTCCATGTTACCTGCTATCTGTTACTGCACAATGTTGTTTCTTCTTTTGATTCTATTATATGTACCACTGTATTGCACATCGTTGCGGGCAAGACCACCCGCATTTCATTGTATACCTGTATGCCGTGACAATTAAAACTCTTGACTTGACTTGACTTGAAATTGTCAATTCTTAAAGCTGAGGATGAGTGGCACCTTTGTCTCAATTCTTATTCAATTCAATTTGCTCTGCGGCTCTGCAGCTACATATGCTTCTAGCAAAATCCAGCCCCGCTGTTTGCAATGGGAGCAGGAGTCTCGACTCGGGACTTATTTTATTTGGAATATAATGACTTTATACGCAAAAGTAGCCTAGTTTTAAGTTAAAATATTATAAATCTACATGCCTTGAGGATGTCATTCTTTATATAGCCTGCCTATCAGGCAAAAAAAATTATTCTAACAGAAACACTGATACCGTGATATATACCGTTACCGTCTATGCTTCAAATTATACCGTGATATAAATTTTAGACCATACCGTCCACCCCTAGTAAATACTAAAAAAGCCATTTATAATGCAGTTTATAATCTAAACTGTCAAGAAGCATTTCAGTCATGAGTAAAGTTAAGAACATTCTGGATAAAAAATCACTCTACATTCTCTACTGTTCACTAGTTTTACCATATTTAAATTACTGTGCTGAAGTCTGGGGAAACACTTATAATTCTACACTACAACCACTTGTTATACTCCAAAAAAGGGCCATAAGGATAG
The DNA here is from genome assembly GCF_963971535.1 of Notolepis coatsorum. Lineage (NCBI taxonomy): Eukaryota > Metazoa > Chordata > Actinopteri > Aulopiformes > Paralepididae > Notolepis > Notolepis coatsorum. Next base: position 9,741,627 of record NC_140169.1, read on the forward strand.
TTCACATCGCAGGTTATTGTGATCACACAAACATATTATTTTTAAAGTCAAAAACATTAAAGTTAAATGATCTTGCGGTCAGGTGGCGTAGCGGAGATTGCGTTCGTCACCAACCCCGGAGACGCTGCTCACACCTCCGGGGTTGTCACCAGCTTGGCTGGCCGTTCACACTATACTAATACAATTGGCAGTATTAGAGGGTGGGAGAAGCTGGCGGGGTGGGTCCAGGTCGTTGTAAACAGCGACTCCTACAGTTCGGTCGGGGCGCCTGCTAAGCGCGGATAGGATCTAAGGGCAGTAGTGTGATCCTTCCACACGTTACACCCTCTCAGTGAGAGTCCGCGCTGCCAGGTGAAAAGAAGCGGTTGATTGGCTGGACGTGTGTCGGAGGAAGCACGTGAGAGCCTCCACTCTCCCAGACCGACTGTGGGGGGTAAGTGCGCAGCGACCAGGAAGGGGATTGGGAATTGGCATAACGACTAACATTGGGATAGGAGAAAATCGGAGAAAAAAAAATAAAAAATTAAATGAAAAGATTTCAAATCAAATCAAATCATGTCCCCTTTAGCTTAAAAAAAACCTTATCACAAAAACACAGAAAAATACAAGCAATAAAATACAAACAGTATAAACAGTCAAAATTACTGTCTACCATTATGCATCATGTGACTCAGCTAAATTGTCTATGCAACGTACAAAGATCACGTTTGTGACTACTGTAATGTGGGCTAGTGAATGCTAAATACTTAACAGTAAACACTTAAACCATACATAAATACACCCCCAACTTAACAGTGAACACAGCTAAACCATACATAAATAGTACATCCCCAACTTAACAGTGTACCCCATCATATATACAGTACATACACAAACATTCTTACCGGCTGCCTATCTGGGTTGTGAACAGCGTTTTCATGCACAGTCCAGCTAAGGTAAATTGCATCTCCTGTTAAAAGCAGTGTGCTTACTAGGGATGGGAATCGAAAACTGGTTCCCGTTGGGAGCCGGTTCCTAATTGTCCAATTCCTGGAATCGCATGCCTCCGTGACTATCGATTCCTCTTATCGCTGCCATGTTTTCCCGACCGTTGCGCATCCCCGGTCGCGTCGTGTGTGCACCAAACGTTCCACCCAAAAACGGAATTTATATTTTTTGCGAACGTTCGAACCCATTCATTAAAATCCAAATGCCAGTGTAACGAACGAACGTTCGAACGTTCGGGCTCAGCCTTAGTGTGTGTGTGTGTGTGTGTGTGTGTGTGTGTGTGTGTGTGTGTGTGTGTGTGTGTGTGTGTGTGTGTGTGTGTGTGTGTGCGCGCGCGCTGGTCTTCTGAAAGACAGAGGAATAACGACCAGTTGAATGCAACTACAGTTCAATATATTAAATTGGTTTAAGATATTGAACTGTAGTTGCATTCAACAGGTCGTTATTCAATAGATTAAATTAGTTTAAGAATAAAAAATTAAAAAAATTTGTTTTACGAGAATCTCAAATACATTATTTTATTTAAGTGTATAGAAGTGTATAGTTATTTCTTTTTTTACAGTTTTATTTTTATTATTATTATTATTATTTTTTTTTTTAAACACAACATAAATTTAGACATACAAGCATTAACAGTAAATATCCTAATTAAATCACAGGATTATACATTTAAAATCAATATAAATGTAGTTTACGGGATATACCTAATATTGCAATCCAATCCATACATATGCTCTTGCTCGCTCTTCTTATTTTTCTGACATGGGGGCCCAACAATAAATGACAATCAGAAATGTCAAGTTGCATGTAGTTATTCTAACCAGCTTAGTTCTGTTGCATTTCCAATTTATTTATTTAAATTATAAAGTATCAGGAATCAATAAGAGAATCGATGAAGAATCGGATCGATAAGCAGAATCGATAATGGAATCGGATCGATAAAATCTTATCAATTCACATCCCTAATGCTGACAGCTGCTGCTGATTGAACCCTGATTGGGGTGGTAGTCAGTGAGAGTCAGTTTGTGTGAGAGCTTCCTTTTGACCTGACAGTGTGTGTGTGTGTGTGTGTGTGTGTGTGTGTGTGTGTGTGTGTGTGTGTGTGTGTGTGTGTGTGTGTTAAGGCTGTCCCCGAACCCTGTTTTTAGGGTTCAAGCGTTCGCCAGGGTTTTTCGAACGGACGTTCGAACGTTCGTTTTTTTTAATTAATACTAGAGCTGGGCCGTTAACGACGTTAACGTGCTGCGTTATCGCGAGACTAGTATCGCGCGATAATATAATTGACGCCGTTAATCTTTTTCTCAACGTTGGGTCTGTATTGTCCTTAAATACTTGCCGTAGTTCCCAGCTGTGGTACCAGGAAGTGATTGCACTACCGGAGCTGTAGTCAGAATAATGTGTTAAACTAAAGTAGTGGTCCGGTAATCATTGTTATACAGGTGAGGTTAAGAAGTCCTCAGGATATAACACAATTCGGCGATGAGGACGTCTGAATCTGCGCAATGCAGGAAAAAAGAAGTCCGTTGCAAGCTTTGTTTACATTATTAACGACGCGAGTTAGCATGTTAGCTCACGTTGATACGGGCGGCACTGGGAAACATCTACAAGAGGAGGAAATCCACTTTACACACTAAAGGAAGGATCGACTGGACTATCGTGAGTGTTTACAACAGAAATGGCTTGGGTTATTGGAAATATTGGACCGTTTGATGACAATGTAGCTAGAGCTGCCGCGATTACCGCATTACCGCGGTATCGCTGTTACATCACGCCCACCGCAAGAGTAGGCTGAATACCGCGTCACTGCTGTTTTTTTTTAATAATAATAAAGTACCCTTCTCTCGTTGGGCTTGCGGCTCTGCAGATATACCCTACTCCTCTATCGAGGTTCCAAGCGACCCTATCGGGTACCAGAAAAGTCATGTGAAACATTGCAGACCACTGATTGGTCAGAAGAGAGACGCGTCACACGTTGTCTTGTCTTGCAGTGCTTTTACTGCCTGAATCTCAGCCATTGATCAGAGCTCACAGTCACAACACGGGTAATATACGTTAGCTCCCACCGGAGACCGGAGTGGATTACCGACGTACCGTCGCTCCTCAGGGAACGAGGCATAATGATTTTACTGCAACGAAATGTTATAATAAAAGCCCTTCGTTCTATACACTTGTCTGATTGAAAACTTTATTAACAGACCGCAGAATGGGTACAACTCTGCACGCTCTGAGCAAAGAAAGGAACTGAGATATGAATTGAGTAACGCTTGCCTTGCTATGGTCCGGTAAATACGAACGTAATGCCACAAAACGAATGCCTTTGTAATCATAAGTAGTAACGTTATAATAATAATAATAAGAAGAAAGGGTCGGGGGGTAACCGGCGGGCGCGCCGCTACCACCCCTGCCCGCGACACAGAGGGGATACTTCGAATCCGTGTTTCACTTTTAACGAATGCGTGCTTGCCGAATCCCAAACAATATTCATGCTGCAAAGTCATCCTCTAAAGATAGACATTTAGACTAGAGGCAGGCTATATGCTATAAAGAGTAGACAACAAAAAAAATGCATTCAAACTTTTTTTTTGTGTGTGTGTGCGGTAATAACCGCAGCGGTAGGAAATATTTCGCAAATTTGTGCGGTAAGGAAAACATCAATACCGCGGCAGCTCTAAATGTAGCCCCTTTCGTGACTGTGATGCACGGAGTGAATCCACAGTCACTTGCTCCTCAATAGGAAACTAACCTAGATTGACCATGAAGGACTGGTTCTGGCTGAACCGTTCGTTATACAAGAATCACAGAGACGTTTCAAAGGTGCTCACAGTTGCACGAGGGTTTCGGACAGAGATACAGGATGGTTTGAAAGCTCTGCGTTGCTAATAAACATTTTAAATAATTTTTATAAACTGCTCAAAACTGCATTATTTCCGTCGTTGGGTGATCACAGCGCATGCGCACCATCCCTTATCTCTGTCCGAAATCCTCGTGCAACTGTGAGTACCTTTGTAATTTCTCTGTGATTCTTGTATAACGAACGGTTCGGCCAGAACCAGTCCTTCATGGTAAATCTAGGTTGGTTTCCTATTGAGGAGCAAGTGACTGTGGATTCACTCAGTGCATCACAGTCACGAAAGGGGCTAATGACAATGTGGAGCAAATAAATGAAAATGGGGGACCCTGATGTAAACAAGACAAACGTCTTTCTCTGGTCTGCATCCCCTTAACAATTGTATGTATTGAGCCGTACTGTATTGTACCCATTCTGCAATCTGTTAAATAACGTTTTCATTCATTCATTCATTCATGGAACTGTTACACTGAGCTTGCACTGAATTTGTTGAGAAACCTGCTTCTGCAGCAGTCTGTGTGTGAGCAACCAGTCAGCAGCATTGTGAATTTAGAGATTCACTAAAAGACACATTGAGAGACAGGTTTGTGTGTGGATTAAGAAATGAAGGTTCACAGAAGAAACTACTGACAGAGAGTGATTTGACACTGGAGAGAGCTGTCAATATCAGTGTAACAATGTTAATGGCATCAAAGGAAGGGCACAGAAAATTACGATAAATCTGGTTTTAAAAGAAACACTGGAAATTACAAAAAGAAGAGACATGTTCATGCTGTTGAACAAGGAGATAGAACACCTAGTGACTCCTCAGATGAAGAGGAGAGGATAAATCTCCTCCTCCGGTCATTATTTGGGTAGAACACACCTATTTTGAACACCTTCGGCAGAATATTTTTTTTTGAGCCATTTTAATCTAGATTAATCTAGATTAATTCCAGGATTGCAGGTAGATTAATCTAGATTAAAAAAATTAATCTATGCCCAGCTCTAATTAATACATTTTATTATTATAGATTTTACGGGGGGCGGCATTGCATAGTCTATCGGTGAAAAAAAAATTGTTTACAGTGGTGGCTGTTCATGTAAACATGTAAACAAAGCACTCAGAAGAAAATAAAGGGAAAAGACAGCAGTCAAACATACCGGTAATATCATATAACGCACTCACTTTTAGTTGGGTATGCCATACGCGCCAGCCACTTCACCCAGGCGTTGCGCGATGTTTACTCCACAATGTTTTATCTCCAGTTCTTTTGTTTCCAAGACATATCCCAGTAGTTCCCACTCGTTTGAAATCGCACAGCGTCGAAGGCGGCTGTGCCAACAGAGTCACGACGACAGCGGCTCGCTCCGCTCAGCTCAGCTCCGCTCGGGCCGCGGCTCGCAGGGACCGGGAGCAAAGTCAACAAACGATGAATATTTATCTTCTGCACCGTTTGTCCCCTTGATGTGTAAATAATGCAATACTGTGCACCAAACGTTCCACCCAAAAACGAAATTTATATATATATATATATATATATATATATATATATATATATATATATATATATATATATATATATTTTTTTTTTTTATACAGTCAACATATTCGTAAATAATAGCGCTGCCGAGGCTGGGCATGATACAGTCAACATATAGCAAGAGAGAGAGCGAGAGAGAGCTCCCGTTCTACAGTCAATATACAGTGTACAGAGAGAGAGACACATTGGAAAGAAATTGAAATGCTATTTGGCCCTAAACAGAGAGTACACAGTGGCAGAATACCTGAGCACTGTGACTGAAGATCCTTGACTAGGTACAGACTCAGCGAGCACAGCCTAGCCATCGAGAAAGGCCGCCATAGGCAGACTGTGTGTGTTAGAAAGAGAGAGAGAGAGAGAGAGAGAGAGAGAGCATGTGTGTTAGAGAGAGAGCATGTATGAGAGAGATAAGCAAAGATGACCCCCTAAAGGATATTCAACTTTTAATGAAAGAACAAAACAGAAGGAAAAGATAACTTCACAAAGGCAACATGAATATACATAGATCCAAAAGGACAAAGATCAACACTTAAATCCAAAGAGAAGAGGGTCTATACCAGAGAAAACAAAGCAGCAAGGAGCCAATGGCCGACAGCTAAAGGCTAGCCAGGTAGGCTACTGACACCAGGCCACACACAGCTTTGGCCAACGGCCCAACGCTACCCAAGCTACACAAACGACCAAGACAATGAATTCACACACAGCACATGTCGTATCTCCAAATGTTGTGAAGTAACATATGTTTTGCCTGGAAAAAAACATCGTTATTAACAAAACATTCGGGAGGGGAAGGAAGGAAGAGTGGGGTAATGTCATGATTTTCATTAATCTTACCTGCACCAAGGAACGCAGGGCGAAAGGCCGCAACACAGGTCTCCACGTTGACGAAAGGCCTCTCGCTGGCGGGACAAAAATAACCCCCTGCTATTCTCACGGCTAATGTCAATGGTCGTAGCACAAGCTAACAGCTAACTCAAGGCTAACTGATAGCATCAAACGAACGTTCCCAGCCGAGCGCAGCCGGCAGCTAACGTCGTAGCTAAACAGCTAACTGGCTAACAGTTAGCTCAACCAGGCTATCGCTAACCATTAGCTAACGCAAAAGCAAGCTATGCGGCTACATACAGGTGCTGACACCAGGTCACACACCGTTAGCTACTAGTAGTACTACAACAGCTAGTCGGCCAGTTTAGATCCAGAGAGAGAGAGAGAGAGAGAGATGTCCACGGCGGGAATAGAATAGAGTTAATAGAATAGGTTAAAAACTCACCAAACGTCCAAGTGGATGGAGACAACCACGTGGAGTTGACGAAGTTCATCTGCCAAACGACCATCCTCTTCATCTTGGCTGTATGCGCTGTCTCTAGGTTAGCTAACGCTAGTTAGCCTTTAGCTAAGCTAGCTACTAGCCGACATCATCATGGCTATACCATGACAAGGCTCCGGCCATTTGTCCCGCTAGCGAGAGGCCTTTCGTCAACGTTCCTTGGTGACCGACCGACTGATAATGACCGACCTCTTTCTTCGTCTTGGCTGGCATAACTAAGCATAATAGTCAAAAGCTGCACGCGCGAAATAGTCAAACGCAGCTGACTCACGCCGGCGTAGTGTACTACACATGATGTAAGTAAAACCACTCCCTTCGTTGAAACCAATAGTATGTCTGCTGCAGAACCCCAGAGGCTGAGCTCCAATAGTGAGTATATCTGCAGACCCAGGAACAAGTCAGACACATTCTACAAACGTGTCTAATGTGAAATATATAAGCATATAAGCAAAACTAGATTTTAGGTCTGTGATGAAAAAGGGCCTCTAGGGAAGGGGGGCCTCACAAAAAAAAATAAAAAATAAAAAATAAAAATAAAAGAAATAATAAATATTTTTATTTTTTTTTATATATATATATATATATATATATATATATATATTTTTTTTTGCGAGGCCCCCCTTCCCGCGAGGCCCTGTGCGACCGCACTGCTCGCACACCCCCTGAGGCGGCCCTGTGTATGTATGTGTGTGTGTCTGGGTTCAGGAGGTTTAGAGATCCAGTTTGACTGGAAAGTGACAAACAAACAGTTGACTGTCTGGTAGCCCTGAGGTCCCATGTGCGCTCAAGACATATTGCAAGCGCACAAATATAGGACACAACATTTACATTTACATTTACATTTAGTCATTTAGCTGACGCTTTTATCCAAAGCGACTTACAAGTTCTGTACGACAAGCCATCAGGAAGGGCACAACTCTATCAGCTGAGTAACAATGTTCATCAAAGTGTTGAGTGCTACAGTGTAGGTTAGTTTATTAGGACAAGTGCATGACAGTATGGTTAGTTAGGGTTAGATAATTTTTTTTTTCTTTTCTTTTTTTAATTCAGATAATGGTTGAAGAAGTGCGTCTTTAGTCGACGGCGAAAGATTGGACGTGTTTCGGCTGTCCTAACTGGGGTGGGTAGTTCATTCCACCATTGTGGGGCAAGGATTGAGAATAGGCGACTTCTCTTTGATGACCCTCCCGGAGCTTGGATAGGAGTAGGTCTGAGGCGGCCAGAAGATGCAGAGCGTAGGGGTCTTGAGGGTGTGTAGTTAGAGACCATTGACCGGAGGTAGGCGGGAGCAGTTCCCTTTGCCCCACGGTATGCTAGGTCGAGGGCCTTGAAGCGGATTCGTGCAGCAATGGGGAGCCAGTGCAGGTCCCTAAGAAGTGGGGTGACATGGGCCGACTTCGGTAGGTTTGAGATCAGGCGGGCCGCTGCGTTCTGAATGAGTTGAAGAGGCTTAGTGGCAGTGGCCGGGAGGCCAGCGAGCAGTGCGTTGCAGTAGTCGAGGCGGGAGATGACTGTTGATTGGACAAGGAGTTGGGTGGCTTCTTTTGTCAGGAAGGGGCGGATCCTTCTGACGTTGCTCAGGAGGAATCGGCAGGTTCTGGTTGTCGCTGCGATGTGAGCAGAGAAGTTCAACTGGTCGTCGAGGACAACACCAAGGTTCTTGGCGGTCGGGGACGCGGTCACAGCTGCATTCTCGACTGTGATGGAAAGGTCGGTCAGGGGGGAGGATTTGGCCGGCAGGTAAAGCAATTCTGTTTTGCTTAGGTTCAGTTTGAGGTGGTTGGTCGTCATCCAGGCGGAGATGTCGGACAGACAGGCCGAGATCCGCTCAGAGACGTGGATATCTGAGGGAGGGAAGGAGAGGAAGAGTTGAGTATCGTCGGCATAACAGTGGTAGGAGAAGCCATGAGACGTGATAATGTTACCCAGTGATTTAGTGTAGAGGGAGAAGAGAAGGGGTCCTAAAACCGAGCCCTGGGGGACACCCGTCCGCAGGGGGCGGGTGGCCGACAGGGTCCCTCTCCATGACACTTGGTAGGAGCGGTCATTGAGGTATGATGACAACCATGTCAGCGCAGAGCCAGCCACTCCCATTCCTGCGAGGGCCGCGAGGAGGATCTGGTGGTTGACTGTGTCGAAGGCTGCAGATAGATCTAGGAGAATCAGGACAGAGGAGAGGCCTTTCGCTTTTGCTAAGTGAAGTGCCTCTGTGACCGCAATGAGGGCTGTCTCTGTGGAGTGACCAGTTCTGAAGCCTGACTGATTAGGGTCTAGGAGGTCATTCTGTAAGAGATAAGCAGTAAGTTGGTTGGATACAGCACGTTCAAGTGTTTTAGAAAGGAAGGAGAGAAGAGAGACAGGACGGTAGTTGCCTATGACGGTAGGGTTCAGGGATGGTTTTTTTATGAGGGGCGTGACTCTGGCTTGTTTTAGGGAGGTGGGGACCACCCCCGAGTTGAGTGAGGAGTTGATGGTTGCAGTTAGGAATGGGAGGATGTCTGGTGCTATGGTCTGGAGGAGTGGGGAAGGTAGCTGGTCCAGCTGGCATGTAGTCGGACGGTTCGACGTTACCAGTGTCAGGGTCTCGGCTTCTGTAATGGGAGAGAAAGATGACAGAGTGAAGGATGAGGTTCTCGATTCAGCATTTGGAATGGGTGGGGGTTGGGAGAAGGAGCTGCGGATGTTCTCCACTTTTTCCTCAAAGAAGATCGCAAAGTCTTCGGCAGAGAAAGATGAGGGAGGGGGGGTGGGGGGGGAGTGAGGAGGGAGGACATGGTAGCATGCAGATTCTTGGCAGAGGCCTCGATCCTATGGTGAAAGAAAGAAGCTTTGGCATTATTAATGGTTTTGGAGAATGTTAACAAGAGGTTGTGATATGTGTCGATGTCAGCAGTGAGGCGTGACTTTCTATACTTCCTTACAGCTGCTCTCAGGACCTGTCTTTGTTCTCTCACTAGATCTGTCAGCCATGGACTGGGTGGGGAACGGCGGGCAGGTTTCTCAACGAGGGGACAGAGCTTGTCGAAGGAGGTTGCAAGGGCTGAGAGGAGGGTGGAGGTTGCCATCTCTGTGGAGAGAGCAGAGAAGGTGTCACTCAAAGGTAGAGCGGACAGTATGTCAGAGGAGAGGGTGGAGGGGGATAGGGAGGGCAGGTTGCGTCTGAGTGAGACGGTTTGAGTTGGGGTGAAGACCTTTCGGTTAAGCATGAGAGTTAGTGAGAAGGATATGAAGGAATGGTCAGATACATGTAGGGGAGTTACCGTGGTGTTAATGATGCTGGAGTTACGGGAAAATATGAGATCCAAGGAGTTGCCTGCTTTGTGGGTGGGAGGCATGGCAGTGGGAGTCAGGTCAAATGATTGTAGGAGGGAGACTACTATGACTGACTGAGATGAGTCAGGCAGGTTGAAGTCGCCCAATAGAAGGAGAGGGGTACCATCTTCCGGTAAGGAGCTTAGAAGCATGTCCAGCTCATCTGTGAAGTGATCGAGCGGACCTGGAGGGCGGTAGAGTGTAACAATGGTGAGATTGAAAGGATTAGAGACAGATACTGCATGATATTCAAAAGAGGAGAGTGACAGTGCTGGGAGGGGTGTTAAGTTTGTAGTCCATGAAGGAGATGTCATGAGGCCAGTGCCTCCACCCCGTCTGGAAGGTCGAGGTGTGTGAGTGAAGTTATAGTTTGTAGATAATGCTGCAGGTGTTGATGAGTTATTGGGGGTTATCCAGGTCTCAGTTAGAGCCAGGAGCTGCAGATCTTGACTATGGGCGTAGGCAGTAATGAAGTCAGCTTTCTTGACTGCTGATTGACAATTCCATAAGCCTCCCCGTACTGTGACAGATGTATTAGTGGCTGTAGGAGGGTAGGATAGATTAGCTGGGTTGCTAGCAAACTGCCGTGGGTGGGTTGAATCTGTTCTGGAGGAGCAGATTGAGGATATGAGACACATTGTGGTGTCAAGAGTGGCAGGGAGGAAGTAGAGAAATAGCAGAGTGGCAGGGAAAGGGAGATTTTTCAGAGTGGAGTGAAAGATAGGACTAGGGTGTACTTAGCACTAGGTGGATCGGTGGATCCCTCTGCGAATAACTCCAGGAAAACTCCTCTTTGTCCCTCTTAGTTTCTCTACGCTTCGCTGACGCTAAGCCAGCAGGCCTTTAAATCCCTATCACTAATTAGTGCTGTCTAACACCTGGCCCTTAATGGGTCACTTAAGGAAACAAAATGGCCGCGTTAAACACGCCCCTTAATCAAGTCAGCTGGTCAGGTCAGCAATCAAGTCTCAGTTTAAAGATATTACTAAATTACTTAAAATGTCTTACCCTGATGCAGTGTAAGTCTCTCAGTGAATGAGCTGTCCTTCCACAACAGAATGAAGTACAGAGTGATTCCAGGAGAGGCTGAGGTTCTGCTTTTAAGCAGTGACAGGGCTCTGAGATCACACTCAGTACACAAGTGCTGTCTTTAAGCAGGAAGCAGCTTTTAATGGGGCACTTAAGGAAACAAAATGGCCGCTTTAAACACGCCCCTTAATCAAGTCAGCTGGTCAGGTCAGCAATCAAGTCTCAGTTTAAAGATATTACTAAATTACTTAAAATGTCTTACCCTGAGGGCCTGATGCAGTGTAAGTCTCTCAGTGAATGAGCTGTCCTTCCACAACAGAATGTAGTACAGAGTGATTCCAGGAGAGGCTGAGGTTCTGCTTTTAAGCAGTGACAGGGCTCTGAGATCACACTCAGTACACAAGTGCTGTCTTTAAGCAGGAAGCAGCTTTTAATGGGGCACTTAAGGAAACAAAATGGCCACAACAGGTGAAGGCTCCTTCCCACCTCCCCTGCGTGAGGGGGACGGTGGAAAGCCTTTAGCACAATGTCCCAGAGCGATGAGAGCTCCAGATATTCTTTGGCACAAAGGCTGGATTGGGCCTCAGAGTAACACTGCTACAGTAGTATCCCCCATATAGACAGGCACTCTGATTGAACCGAAAAAGCGCATCGCTTTGATTGATTGATTGAAAACGTTATTAACAGATTGCAGAATGGGTACAATACAGTACAGCTTAGGGCTGGGCGATATGGCCAAAAACGTTATCGCGATAAAATTATAAAATTATTTTCATATAACTCGATATCGATAATTATCGTTGATATAATGTCTGTCAAGTTTAATTAACTTTTTATGCCCGGCGCCGATGGACGGGCTATTAATAGACTTGTTTTGCTGCTGCGAATGTCTCAAGAGTCGAGTTGATGTCGTCATCAGTCCGCGCACGTTAGCAGTTAGCCATAGCAAGCGGAGTATCTCATGACAATGTACTAAATATGACCATAAAATACTCTGTTCCGCCCCAATACATTGCAACAACGTCCACCGTATACCCCACACTACTATAACAGTTACCCTCAGAATTCAAAACACACACCAACTCGGCAGGTAAACTGTAAAATAGCGCCGTGCAAGCTAAATATCCTAGCCAGCCTCGTTTCCCCAAGCGGTGTATTCCATGACAATATACTAAATATGACCATAAAATACTCTGTTCCGCCCCAATACATTGCAACGACGTTCACCGTATACCCCACACTACTATAACAGTTACCCTCAGAATTCAAAACACACACCAACTCGGCAGGTAAACTGTAAAATAGCGCTGTGCAAGCTAATTATCCTAGCCAGCCTGTTGACTACTGGAGTCCTAGATTCCGGGTCTCCTTCCGCTGTCGGCCATCTCCTTCACTGATTGGTTGTTAGTGCGTGTGCTCATATCCAAGCTTGGAAAATAGATATATCGAAACTTTGCGACCATGTTTCATGTTTATTTCGAGGAAATAATTTATCGCGATAGTTATCGTTATCGTTTTATCGCCCAGCACTAGTACAGCTCAATACAAAACAACTGCTAAGAGGACGCAGACCAGAAAAAGACTTCCATCTTGTTTACATCGGGGTCCCCCATTTTCAATTAATCAGGACATTTATGACATACAAGACATACAGTACAGATCTACAGAACTGTGTAGTAAAAAGAGACCATAAAAAATATATACTTCCAAAGAGGAAGAAACTGTACATTGGTGGGGGGGGGGGGGGGGGGGTTGGACATTTACAGGGGCCAGTTTCTAATTGCAGCCACCCGTAGGTGCTCTTTGAGAGCGGTTTTGAAGGAGGGTAGGGATTCACACTCCTTCACAGTTGTGGGTAGGGCGTTCCACATTATTGTGGCATAATTGTGAAACGTGTTTAGTCCCTTGTTTGAGCCAAATCTGGGTTGAACATGATTTGTGGAAGTCCCTCTGGTGTTGTGGCCAGGAGAAATGCAGTCTTAAAAAACAGCCGATTCAGCGGCGCACGCTCGAGTGGTTCAAAAGGGGCACCCAAAAGTCTAACTAAGACTAATTGGAGGTCCCAGCTTGGGGACAAATTACGTTTAATAGTCTCGAGATGCCGTGCGCCCAGCAAAAACATATAACAAGAGGGTGGGTGAATAGCGGCTTGCTCTCAAAGCCTCTATGACATGAAGATATAGCCGCAGCAAACACCTTCACTGTCGAAGCCGAGAGCGCCTATCCAGGATAGACTGAAGGAAGGACAGAACCGATTTCAGAGGACATGAAACCGGGTCCAAACTCTCAGCCCGACACCACTCTTGAAAAATACGCCACTTCCCTGCGTAAACAGCGGTAGTGAACGGAGCGTGTGCGCTCCAGATGGTAGTTGTAGCTAAGGGGCTACACAACCCTGACTGTATTAAAGATTGTTTAGATTAAACCACTACTAAAGAATATTAATAGCCAGACAGTACAGTTAGACAAAATGGCGGACACTCAATTGACTGCGCGGGGACAGGGATACAAGTTGACCAACTCCCGAGGGAGTTAACGGCGATCATCCTTGTAGGAGTGTATATTCCACCGCAAGCCAGCAATAGTGCCACGCTCTCCAGGCTCCACGACGAGGTAAACAAACTCCAGGCAGCGAACGTTAACGCCGCCATCATAGTGGTGGGTGATTTCAATAGCGCCAATCTGAGAAAGGTATTACCTGACTTCTATCAGCATGTGACTTGTAACACCAGAGGCGGTAACATCCTAGATCACTGTTACACGCAATTCAAGGGTGGATACAAGGCTCATTCTGCTAGTGGCTTTGGTAAGTCAGATCACGCGTCCATTTTCCTTTCACCAAAGTACAAACAAAGAATCAAAAGCACTCCCGTAGTCTCGCGAGAGGTGCAGAAATGGGATTTGACGTCAGAGGAGACGCTACAGGCTGCGTTTGACTGCACAGACTGGAGCGTGTTCCGCGACACAGATAACATTCATGTCTACACGGAGACAGTGCTGGACTATGTTCGTACTATGGTGGAAGAAACAATCCCCACTACCAAAATGAGAGTTTACCCAAATCAAAAACCCTGGGTAGACAAATCCGTCCGTGAAGCTCTGAGAGCGCGCACCAAAGCATACAACGACGGCCTAGTGGCAGGCAACATGAATGACCACAAGGTGGCGCGATACAACGTAAGGAGGACAGTGACAGAGGCCAAACGAGGCTACAAGGATAAAATTGAACTCCAGTTTGAACAGGCTGACTCTAGAGCTATGTGGCAGGGGCTCAAAACGATGACAGACTACAAAGGCGCCTCCCTCAAACTGAACAGTGACATCTCCTTAGCAAATGACCTCAATACCTTCTATGCGAGGTTTGATGCTGGTAATAACAACACCAGCCCACAAGCCACGGCAATGGGGGGGGGGGGGGGGGGGGGGTCTGTTGCTGATGGAGACTCAGTGTTCAGGGTAACAGAGCATGAGGTGAGGCGGACCTTTAAAAAAGTGAATATCAGGAAGGCAGCAGGTCCGGACGGCATCCCCGGCCGCGTCCTAAAAGTCTGTGCCGACCAACTGGCCCCAGTATTCACTGACATATTTAACCTGTCCTTAGAACAGGCTGTCATCCCCACCTGCCTGAAGAAGTCCACTATTATCCCTGTACCCAAAAAATCCAAGCCTGCTTGCCTCAACGACTACCGCCCTGTAGCTCTCACCTCCATAGCCATGAAGTGCTTTGAGAAGCTAGTAAAGGGCTACATCTGCTCCTCCCTCCCCATCAACATGGACCCCCTGCAATTTGCATACCGCCCCAACAGGTCCACGGAGGATGCCATAGCCCATGTGCTGCACACAGCAGCATCACACCTGGACAAGAGGCAGGGGAACTATGTGAGAATGCTATTCATCGACTACAGCTCGGCATTCAATACCATAGTCCCCTCCATACTCATAGCCAAGCTCAGGGACCTGGGCTTGAACTATGACCTCTGCCAGTGGGTCTTGGACTTCCTGACTGGCAGACCCCAGGTGGTGAGAGCAGGCAACTGCACCTCCTCATCCATCACCCTCAACATAGGGGCCCCCCAGGGCTGTGTTCTGAGTCCCCTCCTCTACTCCCTGTACACACACGACTGTGTGGCTCAGCGGAGTAGCAATACAATCATCACATCACTGTAGTGTAGTGGCGCCGAGGAGAGTGGCAGCCTTTTCATAGCAGCTCCCACCCCCTTTACTTCTTATCCCGTTTACTACTTTCTTACTTATTCTTTTTGTGATTATACTTACTTAATAGGTGTATAAGTGACTGTGCGTTGCTTTAGACCAAGTTAAGGCATTTGTAACAACTTCTGTGAAGTTAGCTGAGTTAGGCAAGTTCGGTCGAGCACAGCTCTGAACAATGGACACCGGCGGCGGGCTGGTTTACCCGCGGCAGGACAACAACAACAACAACAGCAACAACGGCGGGCTGGTTTACCCGAGGGAGGCTCTCCTCTGCTTTCGAAACAGAGTTGCAGAACCACCGAGGAATCTACCAGCCGAAATAAGGATTCGCAGACGGGGAAATCGAGCTGGCACGAGCGTGAAGGACAGGATAAAGGACAGCAGGAGATTCAAGCCTTACCTGCCCGCTGTCGTCATGGGGAACGTGTGATCGCTGGCCAACAAGACCGACGAGCTCTCAGCCCTGATGATCAACCAGCGTGAGTACAAGGAGGCAAGCCTACTGTGCTTCACCGAATCCTGGCTGAACGAGAACATCCCGGACAGTGCAATAGAACAGGAGGGCTTCACGGTGGTGCGCGCCGACCGGAGTAAACAGAGCGGCAAGCGGAGAGGCGGAGGGCTTGTTGTCTTTGTTAACTCCAAATGGTGCCACCCGGGGCACATCACCATTAAGGAACGTATCTGTTCCCCCGACATTGAACTATTGGCACTGAGTCTGCGGCCATACTATTTACCGCGAGAAATAACACACGTCCTGGCTCTGACTGTTTACTGTACATCCCACCCAGCGCGGCGGCGGCGCAGGCGAGTGACGTCATACACTCCACCGTTGCGGCGCTTCAGACAAAACACCCGGATGCATTTATTTTTATCAATGGGGACTTCAACCATGTCAGACTGAACAAGACCCTGACAAACTTCACCCAGTATGTCACCTGCAAAACCAGGGGAGACAAAACTCTGGACCTCCTGTATGCTAACGTGAAGGAGGCTTTCAGTGCGACTTCCCTGCCCCCCCTCGGCCAGTCAGACCACAACCTTGTGAGGCTTGTATCCACATACACGCCTCTCATTAAGAGACAGCCTCCGACCACCATGTCTGTCCCACAGTGGTCTGACGACGTCGAGGAGGAGCTACAGGAGTGTTTCAGGTCGACAGACTGGGATATGTTTGAGAGGGCCCACGGTGATGACATTGATGGACTATCCCACTGCATCACAGACTACATCAGGTTCTGTGAGGAGAGCATCGTACCCACAAAGAGGGTACGCTGCTTCTCAAACAATAAACCCTGGATTAGCAAGGACATTAAACACCTGCTAAACAGGAAAAAGAGGGCCTTCATGGCAGGGGACACTGAGCAGGCCAGGGCTGTCCAAAGGGAGCTCAAAAAAGAGCTAAGGGCAGCCAAGGTCAGCTACAAGGACAGGCTGGAGGGCAGACTACAGGCCAACAACACCAGGGAGGTGTGGGCGGGGGTCAGGAAGATCACTGGTTTCAAACAGCAGGGCACAGCTGTGGAGGGCCCTCCAGAGCGTGCAAACGAGTTCAACTCGTTTTTCAACCGCTTTGACCAGAGTGGCCTCCCCACACCCCTCCCCCCACCCATCGACACCAGCACCAGATCACACCTACAAAGCAGCCCCCCCACCCCCCACCCACCCACACCCATCAGCAACGGCACCCCACCCCCAACACCAGCAGACTGCCCACCACCCCCAACCCTGACGATCACAACCAGTCAGGTCAGTAGGCAGCTCTCCAGAATTAACGTAAACAAGGCCAGAGGACCGGACAACACCAATCCCAGGGTGCTCAAGGTATGTGCAGAGCAGCTGGCAGCACCGCTCCAGCATCTTTTCAACCTCTCCCTGAGGCTGGAGAGGGTGCCCCAGCTCTGGAAGACCTCCTGCATTGTCCCGGTGCCCAAGAAGGGACGTCCCAGCACCCCCAACGACTACAGGCCAGTCGCTCTGACGTCACACGTCATGAAGACGTTTGAGAGACTGGTCCTGCAACACCTCAAGCCCCTGGTGCGTGACTCCCTCGACCCCCTGCAGTTTGCATACCAGGCAAACATCGGGGTGGAGGATGCCATCATCTACATGCTCCACAGAGCGTACACGCACCTGGAGAAGCCGCGCAGCTCAGTGAGGATTATGTTCTTTGATTTCTCCAGCGCCTTCAACACCATCCAGCCGTCACTGCTAGCGGAGAAGCTCTCTGCGATGCAGCTGGAGCACGGCTTGGTGGCCTGGATCAAGGACTACCTCACTGAGAGGCCACAGTACGTCAGACTAAAGGACAGTCAGTCTGATGTACTGGTGAGCAACACCGGCGCCCCCCAGGGAACTGTGCTGTCACCCTTCCTCTTCACCCTCTACACCTCAGACTTCTGCCGTAACTCCAGCGGGTGCCACCTGCAGAAGTTCTCAGACGACTCCTCCATCGTAAGCTACATCACCGACGATGATGAGGAGGAGTACAGAGCCCTGGTGGAGAGCTTCGTGGGGTGGAGCGACAGCAACCACCTCCAACTCAACACCAGTAAGACCAAGGAGCTGGTGGTGGACTTCCGGAGGGGCAAGAAGAGGCCCCCCCCGATTCCCATCTCCATCCGAGGGGTGGATGTGGAGATGGTGGACTCATACAAGTTCCTTGGGGTACACCTGAACAATAAACTGGACTGGTCGGACAACACAGAGGCCCTCTACAGGAAGGGACAGAGCAGGCTGTTCTTCCTGAGGAGACTCAGGTCCTTCAATGTGTGCAACAAACTGCTGCAGTCTTTTTACCAGTCTGTTGTGGCCAGCATCCTCTTCTATGCTGTGGCATGCTGGGGAGGCTACATCAACTCAAGGGACACCAACAAGCTCAACAAGCTGGTGAGGAAGGCTAGCTCCGTGGTGGGAGTCGAGCTACCTAGACTTGAGGTGATGGTAGAGAGGGGGATGATAAGGAAGCTGGATGCCATCATGGAGAACCCCTACCACCCCCTCTACGACGAGCTAGTCAAGATGAGAAGCTCGTTCAGCCACAGACTCATCCCCCCCCGACACTCAACTAACCGCCTCGGACAGTCCTTCATACCAGCGGCCATCAGGCTCCACAACAGTGGGCAGCGACTAGCAGCCTCCAAGCCCCACAACAGGGGGCAGCGACAGCGACTGCTACCAGACATTGACCTGGGACTTATAGGAACCCAAGGGGGACAAAGTAGACTACCCTGTTACTTTGATTAATGTATACTCAGTAGATAGTAAATTATAACACTACCTCATGCATACTGCACCTTATGTGACACTGTGAATAATGTGAATATTCCTCAGCTAGTCAGATAGTAAATTATATTGACCATATTGATCAAATTGTTTACACTGCCTGTGTTGTCTTTTACTACCTGTATACTGTGTTGTTTTACTACCTGTACCCCTCCCCCCCATGCTGCTATGATGCCTGAATTTCCCCAAGGGGATCAATAAAGGAATATCTTATCTTATCTTATCTTACATTTGCTGACGACACAGTGGTGGTGGGCCTGATCTCTGCCAACGACGAGAGGGCCTACCTGGAAGAGGTCAAGGTCCTGGCGGGATGGTGCCAGGAAAACAGCCTCTCCCTGAACGTCAGCAAAACAAAGGAGATGATTGTGGACTTCAGGAGGTCGGGGGTCAAGGACTACAGCCCCCTCAGCATCGACGGGGCACCGGTTGAGAGAGTCAACAGCTTTAAGTACCTCGGAGCCTACATATCCGAGGACTTGACATGGACCACACACATTGACAGTGTTGTGAAGAAGGCACGACAACGCCTCTACTTCCTCAGGCGCCTAAGGAAGTTCCAAGTCAGTCAGAAGATCCTTAAGAACTTCTACTCATGTACAATAGAGAGCATCTTGACTGGCAACCTCACCTCCTGGTTTGGGAATAGCACTGCACAAGACTGAAGCAGACTACAAAGAGTGACACGTTCAGCCGAACGTACAATTGGAGGGGGGCTCCCCACCCTCCAGAACATTTACAACAAGCGTTGCAAGGGCAAGGCTAAGAGAATCATTAAAGACTCCAGTCACCCGAACAACTGCCTCTTTGAACTGCTGCGGTCAGGCAAGCGATACCGGAGTCTCAAGGCGAGCACAGAAAGACTCAGAAGAAGCTTCTATCCCCAGGCCATCAGGCTGCTAAACGAACAATGAACACTACACAACAACAACCACCAAACGCACATAGCACACACATCCACATGCACACACTCACTTTAAACAAACACACTGTAGCACCCACTCCACACACTTTATAGCACACACCCACTTTAAACAAACACACTGTAGCACCCACTCCCCACACTTTATATTTATTGATGAAGGATTGCACTACAACTCGTACACCTTACTGTAAATTGTACCTAAATTGTACCTCATCCCATTTCTGCTTTGCACTATATAGTACTGTACATTAGTACACTGCATAGTATTGTATATTATATGGTAACTCAGTTACATCTATTCTGCATCGAACATTGTACATACATTGTCTATACTGAACACTGTGACCTCATTTTCTACTTCTAAATTACATGCTATACTATGTTATTTGATACTATCTTGTCTAGCACAGTCTCTGGAGCGTAACAGTAAGAAGCATTTTGTATGAAAGTATTCTGTACTTCTGTATGACAACTATTAAAGAAACTTGAAACTTGAAGTTAAACAAGCATTTTAATGTTAATAGCAAACATACATATTATTTATTACGGTTCTCCTTTAATAATAGAATGTCAGTGCAACAAAGTCAACGGTAACGAATGGTTCCTAGACTACGGATACTCGACCGGTGGAGCTCTGAAGGGAGTGAGACGAAGCGAGGCGATACAGGGAAAAGCAAGATGGTGGCTGGAGACGGTTGGTTCTCTCTAGAGCTCCTGCTCCAGAGAAACTGTAGACTGGTCGGATAATCCTGTCGTCGCTAGAAGAAGGGGTCTCGTACGGAACCAGTCCTTGTATTCCTAGCGCCCGATGGCAGGGTTAATAGCTATTAATCCAAAAGCCCGTTGGCATAGATGGTAGCTAGTTAGCTTTGTTTGTACGTGAAGCTAACCCGCAGACGGTCTCCAATGAGTAGTTATATCCAAACGTCGCTGGGTTTAACTATAGGTCTCTCCACGTTACTTCGCTTACACAATTCACTATACTGTGCCAATAATGGCTCGACAATATTATAGTGGTATCTAATCAGCCATTAGCTCTCTATAACGATACACTGCTATCGGTCTGTGTACAACTGTACCAGACGTCTTTCACTCTCGCTCTGCTAGTTTTCCTGTTATGCTACTGCTGCTGCTGCTGCTTGCACCGTCTACACAATATACTCCATCTGGTTCCCTGTTGGGCTCAGCCTGCTCACCTGTACAGAATCAATGCGCTCGCTCTGGGCTTGTCTGAACATGTCTAGAAAACATGTCTAGGGGGGCGCGCGCCCTGGCACCTGGAGCGTCAAGAATGGGACAAAATAAGGCGAACGAAGAATACTGTTTAGTGTTTAGGCAAACAGATGACATAAAGATATATATCTTATATATATAAACAATATATAAGTTATACAAAATAATAAACGCAGACTTTCAGTGTTAATCTGGACCTTCAGAACAGTAGTAATCACATCAGCGTTAATACCTATTATCCTTTCCAAATTCAACCTCCCAGCAGCCAGGCCATCAGACGCTGACCCAGGGCGGGAGGCCGAAACACAGAGCCGTGTGCCTGAGAGAGGGCTCCCAGAGAGCATGGGATGATACGCCATGGTGGAGCCACTAAGAGTTGAATTAGAACGGGGAACCAACAGGCTGATCCAAGATCCATCGTAACCAGGATAAGAGTCCTGTGTTCCCGACGTACCCCAACAACGGGTGTATCAGATGAATGGGGGGAAACGCATACAGTATTCCGTGTGGCCAAGGGTATACAGAGAAGGTTGTCCTCTCCCAGAGGGGGGGGGGGTTGTCCTTCCGACTGACTGCGAACCACAGGGGGAACTGGTGGGACTGACTGCTCACGGACAGGTCCACGGTGGCCTCCCTGAACTGATTCCAGATCAGTTTGACTATGTCTGGGTCCAGTCTTCACTCGTCTGGGTGGGGACCTCCTCGTGACATTAAGTCTGCTCCCACATTCTCTTTGCCAGAAATCGCTCTTCAGCACCCAGAGCTCGACTGCCACCTGGTGGAGACGGGGGGAGCGCACCCCTCCCTGTCTGTTCACACAAGCTGCCGACGTCATGCTGTCTGTCCTGACCAGGACGTGCCTGTTCCTCATGAGAGTGATACGCTCCCTGAGGACCAAATGCAGTGCCTTCAGTACCAATACATTGATATGTAGGGTAGACAGAGCAGGCCAACTGCCTCATACTGCGTTGGCCCGACACCCCCACCCTGTGACGCTGGCGAGGGTCCCCGGCTTTCTCCAGTGGTTGAGGTCCCCTATCACCGATAAAGGGACTATCAGGCGCCTCTACTAGCCTCTCACAGGGTCGATTCTCATGCTGGAAAACCACCTCTGTATTTTCCTCTGAGGTATACGGAGCACGTATACCCCGAGAGTGAGCCTGAGGTCGTCAGCCATCAAGGGAACTGAAGTCGAGAAGCCCAGAGGCGAAACCCGCTTCGTCCCCAAGATGCCGCTGGAACCAGGGCCATGGGCCCTTCTCCTGTGAGAAGGACTCACCGCGGCCGCATCGCACTTGTATCCCTCCACCACGTCTACTCTGGACACCTGCTAGCTCTCTGTGAGAGCTAGGGCTGGGCGATTAATCGATATTATCTATTAATTCGAATGAATGATTTAGGACGATTTTGAAATGTTTAAATCGATTAAAATCATAAATGTATTTTTTGGCCATATATCGCCCAGCCCTAGTGAGAGCACGCCGGTCCCAAGTGTGATGATGGGCGTGTGATCCTCCTGCACTATGAGCGCTGCCGGCAGAATCGTCAGCAAGCGAAAGCTGCACACAGAACGGTAAGTAACTTGGCTTGCTAGCTACAGTAGTTAAATCAATGAGCCATCGACAGTCAGTGTGGTAACGTGATTATTACATCCAATATTGATACACGGCTGGCTAGGCAGTTGGTAGTCATAGTCTTGTCTTATAAAATAAATAAACAATCAGCAATGACTCGCTTGATGAATGGCCAGCAGTAGCAGTACTGCTGCTCCTTAAAAAAATCTATTGATTGAATTTTTTATTAACAGATTGCAGAATGGGTTAGGGCTGAACGATTAATCGATTTTTTATCGAAATCGCGATTTGAAAGGATGCAATTTTTAACCAGGAAGTCCCATTGAGATACAAGATCTCCTTTGCAAGAGAGACCTCCTATTCCCCGTACCTGGTTCAACTAAGTCGATCAAAAGTCCCATTATCCAGATTCAATTAACCCGATGTTTGAATCCGGGATTTCCCTGTTCCTCGAACGCTGATTCAGTCTCGTTCATTCGAACCAGACTTGATACTCAGGATAAGTGCGCACGGCCGCTTCATTAGAAAAGACAGCAGGTGTCAATCGCAGAAATCCTGATTTTCTAACGGCATTGATTGACTGATTGATTTAAAACTTTATTAACAAGATTGCAGAATGGGTACAATACAGTACGGCTCAATAGCCTCGCTGACAAGTTAAATACATAATCTATAGGCACATTTTAAGTCCCTCATTACCCCAATCAATCAGATTATATTTATTTAAATGTAACTGCTGGCAATAGGCTTAATGGAATGAATAATCGAATGAGATCTTGCTAGCGAAAATAATTATTTCAACTCTTTCAGAATAAGTATACAAAAACAAGCCCAAAGATAAAGAGTATATCTAATTGATACGAATTAATAGATACTTATCTGTACTGTATGCGCTTAGGTATCATGTAATATAATAAATACATCGTTCCTAAAGTTTTCAGGCCGCGAAATAACCGAAATAACGGTGTCAGAGAGCCGCAACCCCCACTATTATATAGAGGTGGTTGAAACATGCAAACGTTCACACGCACACATATGCATTGGAGGCTTTTAACACGCACAATAACTACACAAAATAACACAATAATCAAACAACCATAAAATGAATACATATAGCGTGTTTCATTTAGAAGGCTATAATGTTCAACTCACCTAATGAGATGGATGGGCATAGTCTGGGTTTAATTTAGGAGACAGCGACTCGGAGATCGTCCTCCAAATTCATTCAGACGTGATCTGTACTTATTTTTTATATAAGTCAGTGCAGATAATGTTTTTTTCGAATAGGTAGGTATAGCTGTGCGTATTCCCCCTCAATTGATATCTAGTCGGCATCGGAGGTGGGCAGCGATCTGGGACGCATTCTCCATCAGAAACAAGCGTGCCTCATCCCGCAGCTCAAACAGGTGTCGTGCAGTATAGGAAATCCATAGGCTGAATATGATTTATTATCAGAATTTTAGGTCTATTATTTTACATTTCAAAAGCATTTATTTTACCAGTTTAATGTATTTTAATTGTTTTTAATTATAGGCCTATTTCACACATTCTATGAAATCAATACATTCTGGAAATCATCTTGCGAAAACATTATTCAGAATGGTATAATGGGACCAAAGAGCACCTATGGGAGGCTGCAATTCTAAACTGGCCCCCGTAAATGTCCAAACACCCCCTCCCACCCACCCACCCCCTCCCAATGTACAGTTTCCTCCCCCTCGTATATATATTTTCTGTTAGGATCTCTGTTTAACAGTACTGTATATTTGCATATCTTGTATGTCACAAATGTAACAGTACTGTATATCTGTATGTCATGTATGTCATAAATGTCATGATATATCTGTATATCTGTATGTCATGTATGCCATAAATGTCATTATGAATTGAAAATGGGGGACCCTGATGTAAACAAGACGAAAGTCTTTCTCTGGGTCTGCATCCCCTTAACAATTGTGTGTATTAAGCCGTACTGTATTGTACCCCATTCTGCAATCTGTTAATACAGTTTCCAATCAATCAATCAATCAATCTCTGAGGAAGGGAGCTGCCATTTTGTTCCGAGGGCGTGGCCAGCTTATATCCAGCTAACTCAACTAAACCTGCTCTGGAGCAGGTTCAAACTTTTCGATCTGTTGCCATAGCGACTTAGAAAATCCGACGTCGGGGAACGGAAATGTCTGGCTTAAGTCAAGCTATGCTGAAAATTATCCGGCTAACTCAGTTAGCCAGGTACGGGGAATAGGGCCCTGGCCAAGATAATAATAATAATAATAATAACTTTATTTGTATAGCACTTTTCATACAGAGGTTGCAGTTCAAAGTGCTTCACAACAGTAAAAAATACAGGCATGAGCGAGCATAGCAAGGTATGGTAAATCACAGTGTTTTACATTAGGATCTAGCATCCTAATAGGTTCTCTGTTTACAGTTTCATTCAGTAATACAAATAATAAAATAGTTTAAAATGATTAAGTTTAAAAATAGTTAAAAAATTATAAAATAGAACGGACATACAACAACAGTAAAAAATACAGGAATAAGCGAGCATACAAATTAAAAATGTAAATACAAAGAGATAGAGAGGTAGCAAGGTTAGGCAAATCACAGTCCTTCAGCAATACAAATAATAAAATAGAATAGATTAGATAGAGTAAAAAAGTGCGGTTTGATTCAGTTGAAAATAGGCTAAAAATAATAAGATAGAACAGACAGTAAAAAGTGTGATAAGATTGTTCAATAAAGAAAAATATATACATATGAATTTCATTGGAAGTGTAAAATAGTCAAAAAATTATAAAATAGAACGGACATACAACAGGGTATTTAACATACAACAGCACAGTGTTTCACATTAGGATCTAGCATCCCAATAGGCTATCTGTTTACAGTTTGATTCAGTAATACAAATAATAAAAATAGCTTAAAATGATTCAGTTTAAAAATAGTCATCAGTAAAAAGTGTGATAACCGACACATGAATTTGATAGGCAGTGTATAAAAGTAGGCAGGGTAAGAATAGTGCAGGTAAGTACAATTTGTAAGTACTAATGTGCTCTCTCCTTTTGGTTCTAGTTAGCAGTCGGGCTGCAGAGTTTTGGATTAGCTGAAGCCTCTCTGTGGTTTTCTTAGGGAGACCTGTGAAAAGTGCATAGTCTAACCGGCTAGATATGAATGCATGAATTAGCTTCTCAGCATCGTTCTGATTAATAAATGGTCGTACTTTTGCTATATTTCTGAGATGGAAGAACGATGTTTTTGTCACTTTGCTAATATGAGAATTGAAGTTCAGTTCTGAATCTATAATAACCCCGAGACTAGTGACCTCAGATCCAAGGGGTTAGTCCTCCCAGGTTCTTTATTAATGTTTCTTTTTTAGTTTTGGGGCCGATAATTAGAATTTCAGTTTTGTTCTCGTTTAGTTTCAGGAAGTTCTTACTCATCCATTTATTTATTGCCAGTAAGCAGTCTGTAATGGAGCTAATCGCTGTATCATTTGGTTCAGCAGATATGTACAGTTGTGTATCATCCGCATAGCTATGGAAATCTACATTATGTTCTCTGATGATATCACCCAGCGGTAACATGTAAAGGGAGAAGAGTAAAGGACCTAAGCAACTCCCTTGTGCAACTCCATAGTTGTTGTCGTATATATCAGACATGACAGCAATAACATTTGCAATACATCACACAGCAATAAAATGTGCGATACATCACACAAGAACATAATAAATGTGCATGTATACAATATACTGTATACAATATAGGGCTGACCTTCTAAGCTTTTTTTGGCAATCGAAGCTTCGGGCCGAGCTTCGATTTTAATTCGAAGCTTCGAATTTTTTTTTTCTTTTTTTTTTTATCTTATGTTGTGGGACTTGTACAGCACTTTCATTAACGTTGTTGTTTTTAAATGTGCTCTATAAATAAAGTGGGTTGGATTAATTAATTAAGTAGCCCCTTTTGTGACTGGGCCAACAAGGTTTCACTCGGCTGTGTGATTTAATTCAAGGTGGATCGCTGTTGTCGTTTGAACAACTTCAGATTTCATGGGAACTACCAATCCCCCAAATCAAGAATGTTTAAGATGAATGAAGTAAGATTTTGATTATTTGAAATATGGCCTGTGTAGACTAAACTATGCACAGAATTATGTCAGTCTACAAGGTCCGGATTCTACATGGTCCGGCAATGTAGACCTTGTAGACTCCACTACAGACCAATTATCAGTGAATGTTCATGTAATTTTTAAGAAGGGCAACTTCCACAAAAAAACAAAGAACTCACCAAAACATCTCAGTAGCACCTTATCTAAATTTTATTTCCTATTTTGTTTATTCATCCCAGTATCTTTCTTTCTTATGTGTGGAATTCTACAAGGCATGTAGGTGTATATGTATTTGAGGATGATATCCTTCAAACAGGCAATAGTGATGATATAATTTGGGCAGTGCTGAGCTGGGTTACTTTCCTCCAGTGTATTTGTCCCCCGGCCCCACCCAATGGCCCCATGCGCACACACACACACACACACACACACACACACACACACACACACACACACACACACACACACACACACACACACACACACACACACACACACACACACACACACACACACACACACACACACACACACACACACACACACACACACACACACACACACACACACACACACACACACACACACACACACACACACACACACACACACACACACACACACATTTAGTCATTTAGCTGACGCTTTTATCCAAAGCGACTTACAAGTTCTGTACGACAAGACAGCAAGAAGGGTACAACTCTATCAGCTGAGTAACAATGTTTATCAAAGTGTTGCGTGTTACAGTGTAGGTTAGTTTATTAGGAAAAGTGCATGACAGTAAGGTTAGTCACGGTTAGATTTTTTTTTTCTTTTTTTTTTAATCATTTCAGATAATGGTTGAAGAAGTGAGTCTTTAGTCGACGGCGAAAGATTGGACGGGATTCGGCTGTCCTAACTGGGATGGGTAGTTCTCTCTCACACACACACACACACACACACACACACACACACACACACACACACACAAATCGAAGTAAAAAAAATATTGATTTCCTTTTTTTTTTTTTTACTTCGATTTTTTTTTTAATGTTCGAAGCTTGTGCCATCGAACGAAGCTTCGAAGTATTTAAGACAGCCCTAATACAATACATCACATGTAAACCAGCGTTTCCGTTAGAACATATTCGTGCCGGTCTGGATGTCCTGCAAGATTTCTATCCCCGGACATATTCCTGAAATTCCGGTCAGAGTTTTAAACAGCAGTCTGTTATAATCACATTTTTATGAGCTAACGAATTCCGTTATATTGGACATTTGTATTAATTACATCAAGCGAAGAATGAGAAATTGATTTGCAGAATCAAATTACTATCTCTCGCCTCCCAAGTTAGTGCGATACGCTACCAGCATCAAGCTCCCGCCCTGCAGACTCGCGCTGCAGCAGCTGTCACACGCACCCCCAAATGAATCTCGAGTCGACATCGCTTCACCTCGTTGTATCAGACACGTCACACATATCATAATGTTCAACTTCACACACAGCAAACTGTAGTTGATCATCACATTGCCTCGTTTGCATGCAGAGAGCGAGAGGACGAGCCACATGCTCGTAATGCGTTTGTTGATTTCATTATAGCCTACATTTAGTTATAATCAATTATATGCATTACTATGTGACACGGCAGTCAACCAACAGTTGCATTATGATTAAAAAATTTCAACACTTACTCACCCCGTCTCGTTCTGCCTATCCGTTTTGTACCTGCGACTAGATCCCCATTGCATTGGAACAGGTGGACTTCTGCGAGGCTCGCAACGGTAGCAGCAGACTGGGGATGCTCTTTGTGGTTCAATCAATAAAGTGTACTTTGTGTACGTTCAATCAATGTTATCTCTCGTACATCATAGACGCTAGACTACTAGACTATAATGTCGTACCTCAGCCAGGAGAATTTAACTTTCCACTCGGGCCGCCGCCTGAACGCTCGACATTTGTTTATTTTCCGCGGGAGCATCGGCGGTCTCTGTGACTTCAGAAGACTCATCTTCGTTGTCAATGTCATTATTATTAGACCTGCTTGTGCTTGGTTTCATGAAATATTTGTTAAGTTTAGCTTGTTTGGCCATCTCTCTCTCTCGCTCGTATAGCTGTTTGTCGTTATTATGGTGGCCAGACAGGCTCAAAAAAAGAAAAAAAAAGATTCACATCCGAGCGGCGCCATCCGCGCTTTATTAGAGCGA
Source organism: Notolepis coatsorum (assembly GCF_963971535.1). Classification (NCBI taxonomy): domain Eukaryota; kingdom Metazoa; phylum Chordata; class Actinopteri; order Aulopiformes; family Paralepididae; genus Notolepis; species Notolepis coatsorum. The sequence continues at coordinate 9,770,174 of NC_140169.1, forward strand.
AGCACAATGAAACAAATGTAATGATTGTTTCGGTCATCGCATAGGCTATTTAATTTTAGCCTATTTTAATACAATTCAAATAATAAAATTGTGCTTAGAGGAATTATTTCCACCGGACATTATGACCGGAGATATTAAAATATTCGGACTTCAACATATTTTGCCAGTCAAATACCGGTAATTACCGGCTAACGGAAACGCTGATGTAAACACAAAAACACAAAGCAGAATAGTCTATGTATAGTAAAAGTGTATAATACAGGGTAATACAGTAATTTTGCAGTTGGGACCCGACTACAGAAAGCAGCAACACTCTTCTTGTAGGAAGTTATGTAATACAGATTTAAATTCACCAAGAGAGACCGGGGTGTCTAAGTGGATAATGGTCCTGTAGCCCATTCCATGCCCAAGGTGCGAAGCTTGAGAAAGCTGTTCCTAGCTAACCCTGCTCAAGACAGAGAAAACATCTGAGCTGTGTAAGGAAAGGGTGGGGGGGAGCAACATAAAAAAATGGTTGTAGGAACAGTTTGGGAGAGGGAGGTAAGGGGTTTTAGATTGTGTGTTGTGAAGTTTAGACTTCAGAGAGGGAGAGTAAAGTACAGAAAAATAGGTACCGTTGGGTACCGGTATCGATTCCCAGGTAAAAAGAAACATTTTCAGACTCGGTGTCCCGAACAGACCCACCGCGCGTAGGCCAGATGCAAGCCGCATTTTACAATAAACCTCTGTGGGGCTGCTAAAAAATTTTTTTAATCGCAAATGTAATCGCAATCGCAATATCTGTCAGAAAAATCGCAATTAGATTATTTCCCAAAATCGTGCAGCCCTAGAATGGGTACAATACAGTACGGCTCAATACACTTGTTAAGGGGATGCAGACCAGAGAAACACTTTCGTCTTGTTTACATCAGGGTCCCCCATTTTCAATTCATCATGACACTTATGACATACATGACATACAGCTATACAGTACTGTTTTATCAAGACATTTATGACATACAAGTATACAGTACTGTATAAGAGACATAGATCATAAGAAACAGAAATATATACATTCGAAGGGGAAGAAACTGTACATTGGAGGGGGTTGGGTGGGGGTTGGACATTTACAGGGGCCAGTTTTTAATTGCAGCCTCCCGTAGGTGCTCTTTGAGAGCCGAGGTCTGCTATTATGGATCATGTGCCATAGACTGTATATATACAGGCAGACGTTAAATAAATGATTGGTCCAAGTGGGAAGACAATATGTTGGTTATTGTTATCCTACCTTTAAAATGGATATGGTGATCCTTATTCTTTTTTTTCCTCAATATACTCCGGAACTGGTTCTCAAGCAGCTCTTGCCCAAATGTAAGACTAACCCTGATTCTGAATATTATTACATTTATAGAAATTAATTATGTTTTGCCAACAAGTTGATAATGACATTTTTTGGTGAAGCGTGTATTATGACTTGTTTAGGACTTGGGACTCGACTTGGGACTTGTCAGTCTTGACTTGGGACTTGACTCGGGACTTGCAAAACAATGACTTGGTCCCACCTCTGCATGTATGTCATGTATTGTATGTCATCAGTGGCGGCCGGTGTGAACTACATTTGGGTGGTCGCGGGCATCTGACCAAGCTGACCAAGCGAATACTGACTCATAACGTTACCAACGTTAAGTCGAGTTAATTGATTCATACTACACTAGTACACGTATGATCATCAATCCAATAATGAACACATATATAGGCCTATCTTGTCATTTTAAACAAGTTACCATTCATTCATTCACCCATTATGCAATACCCACAGCGAAATTAACACGCTGTGTTGAGAGAGCGAGAGAGAGAGAGAGAGAGAGAGAGAGAGAGAGAGCGAGAGAGACAGAGAGAAAGAGAGCAAGAGAGAGAGAGAGAGAGAGAGAGAGAGACAGAGAGAGAGAGACAGAGAGAGAGAGAGAGAGAGCGAGAGAGAGAGACAGAGAGAGACCGCATTAACTCATTAACTCACTGTTTAGTTGAAACGTGGTCCAGCCGGAGAGCTTGATAAAGTGTATAATGTCCACTGTCCCACAGTCCCAGACTGTTGTTGTCGATGTATATCCACTGTCCAGAGTGACTGCACCACAACACAACAGCATCGAGTAACTAACTAACTAACTTCCTAACCAGAAACTGACGTCGGCCAATCAGAGAGAGCGTCTCCAAGAAATGCGGCTATGGAAAATACTGGCGTCGGTCAATCAGAGAGCGTCTCCGAGAAATGCGGCTACGGAAAGTATAGACGCTGCTTGCTTAGATGATAATAGATCGCTTGAAAAAACGCCCGGCTTCCATCATAATACATCATATTTCAACGCACAGCGCATTACGCACTGATCGGCTGCGACGGATACAGCGATGAAACCAGTGCACGCCCACTGTAAGCGCTATTGCGTCTAGCCCGAGAGAAATGCGGCTACGGAAAGAATAGACGTTAGAATATTAACGTTATATTGTGCATTGGAAACACAAACATACTTAAAATGAGTCAATATTATTCATTTTAAACATGTTTATTTTATTTATAGGCCCCAAAAAAAAAAAAAAAAAAAACAGGGAGGGCGGCGCTCTAGCACCCCTATCGGCCAGCCGCCACTGTATGTCATATATGTTATGATGAATTGAAAATGGGGGACCCTGATGTAAACAAGACGAAAGTCTTTCTCTGGTCTGCATGTGTATTGAGCCATACTATATTGTACCCATTCTGCAGTGTTAATAACATTTTCAATCAATCAATGATTCAAGATGTAAGGTGCATGAACAACAGTTCTTTCAGCGCGTGCATAGTCCAATAGGCGAAGCAAGACGTGAAACCAGTATGAAATATAACCTAATTTCATCAATTAAAGGAGCGTGCTGTCACTGTTACAGCTCCAACACATTTAAAAATTAATGAATAAATACAAAATAAAAACCCGTTTGTAGCCTATAGGCTGGCGTTTTTATAGGTTCGTTGCTCTGTTGGTTTCATGTATTTTATATATTTTGTTTTATGTATATATATATATATATATATATATATATATATATATATATACTTGTATTGAGTGAATGAATGAATGAAAACTTTATTTAACAGATTGCAGAATGGGTACAATACAGTACGGCTCAATACATACAATTGTTAAGGGGATGCAGACCTGAGAAAGACGTTTGTCTTGTTTCCATCAGGGTCCCCCATTTTCAATTCATATAGACATTTATGACATACACAACATACATGACATTTATGGCATAGGGACATATAGGTATTTAGTACTGATACATTTGTGACATAGGCGGTATTCAAATATACAGTACTGTTACCCCTAGATCCTGACAGAGTATACATATGATGGGGAGGGGACTGTACATTAGGGGGGGGGGTGGGTGGGTGGGAGGGAAATATACATACGGCGGGGAGGGAATATATACATGCGGTGGGGAGGAGACTGTCTATTAGGAGGTGGTGGGGGTTTTGGGCATTTACGGTGGCCAGTTTCGAATTGCAGCCTCCCGTAGGTGCTCTTTAAGGGCGGTTTTGAATGTGGGCAGGGATTCACATTCCTTTACAGCTTTGGGTAGGGCGTTCCACATTGTTGTGGCATAATTGTGAAACGTGTTTAGTCCCTTGTTTGAGCCGAATCTGGGTTTAACATGATTTGTTGAGCTTCCTCTGGTGTAGTGGTTGTGGTATTCACTGACCTTTGGGAAGTATTTTGACATGTACATGGGCACCCCGGTCGTATAGTGTATCTTGTAGACCAGGCCCATTGCAAGTTGCTGTACTCTGTCGTCTACTCTAAGCCATCCTAGGTTGGCAAAGTGGGCAGGGGTGAGGTGGGTTCTGGGGTTCAGGTCAAGTAGTAGTCTGACCAGTTTGTTTTGTGATGTTTGTAATTTTGTTTTAAGCGCCTTTGAGGTGCTTTGGTACCATGAGGTGCACGCATAGTCATAGTACCCTTGAATGAGTGCTCCTGCCAGAGTCTTCAGGGTATTCTTGTTTACCAGAGAGGAGATCCGGTACAAGAATCTAGTTCGTTGGTTGACTTTTTTTATTACATTGGATGCCATTTTGTCACAGGAAAGATTTGCCTCTAGGATGGAACCCAGGTAGGTAATTTCGTCTTTCCTTGTGACAATATTGTCACCCACTGTAACTGAGAATCCGTCGGTCTTGCTGAGTTTGTTATTTGAACCGAAGAGAATGGACTCTGTTTTGCCCATGTGTAATGATAGTTTGTTATCAGCGAGCCATATGCAGATTTTGCCTAGTTCCGTGCTGAGGGTTTTTTCAACCTGCAATTTGTTCTTGTCAGAGACCAGCAGGGCTGAGTCGTCCGCAAACAGGAACAAGTTGCAGTCACAGGCTGACGACATGTCATTTGCATAAATTAGGAAGAGTAGCGGTCCTAGACATGCTTCCTTGTGGAACACCACAGCTCACTGTGAGGGGGGGGGATAGAGTACCGTTTACCTCTACCATCTGTTCTCTCCCCTCCAGGTAGGATTGCATCCAGCTCACTGATAGGCTATCAAAACCAATTGCTTTTAGCTTGTCCATTAGAATGGAGTGATTGACAGTGTCGAAGGCCTTTTGTAGGTCCAGCATGACCATGCCGCAGTATTTGCCAGCGTCCACCTCTTGTTTGATGTGGTCGTTCAAATAGAGGAGGCATGTGTCAGTGGAGTGGGACGTTCTGAAGCCAGATTGGAATTCGTAGATTAGGTTTTTTTCCGCCAGGTACTTTTCGACCTGTTCGTAGACTATTTTCTCCATGACTTTCGAGATGGAGGTAAGAATAGAAACAGGGCGGTAGTTGCCTGGGTCTAATTTGCTGCCCTTTTTGTGTAGAGGGGTCACTCTCGCAATTTTGAAGTCCTTGGGGACGTGCCCCTGTCTTATAGAGAGGTTTATTATGTGTGTGATGACTGGGGTGATGGCGGCTGCTGCGTCTCTGAGGAATTTGGAGGGGATGTTGTCATGGCCAGTGGCCTTGTTAGGTTGGAGGGCGCTAAATTTTTTGAGTACCTCATCGGTTGTTACCATTTCAAGTTTGAAGTCGTCTTTGTGGACCCCTAGGTTTTTGTAGTATGCTACTATGTGTTCTACCCCATAATGCCCTGAGTGGGAGGGTAGTTTGTTTACCAGTGTTGTGGCTATGTTTGTGAAGAAGATGTTTAAGTAATTGGCTACATCCAGCTTGTCTGTGATGAGCGTGTTGTCCGTCTTTATGTTTACGTTTGAGAATCTGGTTTTAAGTTTTTTACTGCAGCCTAGTTGATTATTGAGTAATTTCCAAAGTTCGCGGGGTTTGTTTTTGTTTTCCTCAGTTTTGTCGTTGATGAATTTTTTTTTTGCGGTTCTGATCATGGTGTTTACGTCATTTCTTAGTCTGTTTCTTTGGATTTTTAGTTCAACCACGTGGGCTTGGAGTTCACTGTTTGAGCTTTTGGAAAGCTTTGTCTGACTTTTATGAAGTTCAGAGCATTTTTTGTCTCTGTTTGAGGAGTTTCTGTTTTGTTTTCAAATATCACTTTGAAACGTGCTACATAAATAAAGTGTACTTACTGACTGGTGTAGGCAGTGGCACATAATCTGTTGTTGTAGAAGGTTGGTAGCAGCCACACAACTTCAACTAATGCAGCTGTTTCCACGGTTTGGTTTATGTGAGGAGGAGCGTCAGATCTACCGGTCACATGACTGACGTTGTGGAGTCATTCTGCCGTTAGGCCTGTAGGTGGCAGTATGCCCCAAGGCAGGCCAGAGTGATTGGTTGATTGATTGATTGAAAACTTTATTAACAGATTGCAGAATGGGTACAGTCCCCCATTTTCCTCCAGTAGTCTCTACCCAGACACTTCCTTTTGTACTCAACCTCTCATTGTATCTCTTTTAGAGAGCTCACCTATTTATGGCTGATGTTGACTTTAAGTTTGTGTTTGTAGGTTGATGGCTAAAGCAGTACAGTAGTTGACCAGCAGGACTTTGCTCCAAGAATGAGTCCAAGCAAGACATTGAAACCTGGCAAAGTTCAAGAAGTCAGGAGATCGAGATTTAGCACTTTGATTTATGTGAGCATTACAAATACAATTTATTATTGTTATTATTATCATTATTATTATTATTATTATTATTATTATTATTATTATTATTATTATTATTATTATTATTATTATTATTATTATTATTGATCTTTGGAGTTGTATCCAGTTATATGCAGTTCACTTGTTAATCAATTTGATGGCTTTGTCATTATAAATGATTTCCCATATCTTTTCAAATCTTCTAAAGGGATTTGAATGGGTAAATTTGGCTATTTAGAAATACAAAATGATGTAGGTTAGAGTTATCCTATCCCCAAAATGAACTCATATTTGAATTCCCCATTAAGAAACACATCATTTAGACACCTTGCATGATATGATTTCCTTCAGATTCATTCTGGCACCTGTGTATGACCAAGGGATTAAAAATGGTAAAAACCGCCATTTTGGAATCCAAAATGATGTAGGTTAGATTTATCCTATCCCAAAAATTAAGTCATATTTGAATTCTCCATTAAGAAACGCATAATTTAGACTCCTTGCATGATAGGATTTCCTTAAGATTCATGTTGGCACCCGGGGCGGCTACGTGGTGCAGTGGGCAAGGCGCTCACCTCGAATGCTGGAGACGCTGGGTTTGCGTGTTCGAACTCAGCTCTCCACATTGCTTTCAGTTTAGCTGGTCGTCCGCACTAATACACATTGGCAGTATTAGGGGGTGGGAAACTGATGGGTGGGGATCGAGCGTTGTGGACAGCGACTCCTACAGGTCGGTTGGTGCGCCTGCGCAGTAGAATCAAGAAGCGACGGGGGCGGTGCCCCTCCAAAGCACAGACCCCTGACGCTAAAAGATCGAGCTGCGCAGGTGAAAAGATGCAACTGCTGTTACCTCGAGTATCGGAGGGTACTCGTGCTATGTATGACTTCGTTTTGCAGCCGGCTTGTGGGAGGCAAGAAACAGCGTTCAAGACAGGGGAGGGTTGAATTGGACGATACAAAATTGGGATGGGAGAAAAATAGAAAATGGGAGAACAAGTGGATAAAAAAAAAAGATTCATGTTGGCACCCATGTATGGCCATGGGGTTACAAATGGTCAAATCAGCCATTCTCAAATCCAAAATGATGTAGGTTAGAGTTATCCTATCCGAAAAATAAGCCCATATTTGAATTCCTCACTAAACACATATTTTAGACACCCCTCTCGATTGATTTTCCAGGGGGGGAAAGTATGGCCCGCCCTAATGTTAGATGCACATGATAGAAGCATGTTAGATGCACATAGAGGCATGTTAGATGCACATAGAGCCATGTTAGATGCACATGATAGAAGCATGTTAGATGCACATAGAAACATGTTAGATGCACATGATAGAAGCATGTTAGATGCACATAGAAACATGTTAGATGCACATAGAGGCATGTTAGATGCACATATAAACATGTTAGATGCACATAGAAACATGTTAGATGCACATATAAACATGTTAGATGCACATATAAACATGTTAGATGCACATAGAAACATGTTAGATGCACATAGAGGCATGTTAGATGCCCATATAAACATGTTAGATGCACATAGAAGCATGTTAGATGCACATAGAAACATGTTAGATGCACATAGAGGCATGTTAGATACACATAGAGGCATGTTAGATTTCTCTAATGTAGAAACATGTTAGATGCACATAGAGCCATGTTAGATGCACATGATAGAAGCATGTTAGATGCACATAGAAACATGTTAGATGCACATAGAAACATGTTAGATGCACATAGAAGCATGTTAGATGCACATAGAAACATGTTAGATGCACATAGAGGCATGTTAGATGCACATATAAACATGTTAGATGCACATAGAAGTATGTTAGATGCACATAGAAACATGTTAGATGCACATAGAAACATGTTAGATGCACATAGAGGCATGTTAGATGCACATAGAAACATGTTAGATGCACATAGAAACATGTTAGATGCACATAGAAACGTTAGATGCACATAGAGGCATGTTAGATGCACATAGAGGCATGTTAGATTTCTCTAATGTAGAAACATGTATCATACATCCATCATCTTTGTCCAGTGACGCCAAACTAATGGGCGTAAGCAGACTGCAGAGAGTGGCTCGATCAGCCGAACACACCATCGGAGGTGGGCTTCCCACTCTCCAGGACATTTACACCAGGCGTTGCAGGGCCAAGGCTAAGAGAATAGTCAAAGACTCTAGTCACCCAAACAACTGCCTCTTTGCACTGCTGCGGTCAGGCAAGCGCTACCGGAGTCTCATGACCAGTACAGAGAGACTCAGAAGGAGCTTCTATCCCCAGGCAAGCGCTACCGGAGTCTCATGGCCGGTACAGAGAGACTCAGAGGAAGCTTCTATCCCCAGGCAAGCGCTACCGGAGTCTCATGGCCGGTACAGAGAGACTCAGAAGGAGTCATCAGGATGCTCGATGAATCTATGCAACACTAACCCATCCATTCTACATTCATTGCACACACATCCACATGCTTTAAACATTCACCTTAACATTCAATTTAGACACTGTACTTTTTAACACTACACCATGTGACAGAGTCAGCTATGGGGCGACAATAATATGTTCAAGAGGCACGGTTTCTATCTTTAGCCATTAAACGGCGTGGTTTATTTCACATTAGTACACAGCAGTACATGAGAGTCCTTCTCCTATGAGAGCAAAGATGGAAGAGACAGAGGGGGAGTCGACATCTCCTATTATACCTCTATACCTGGTGGCAGCATTAACAGCTCCGACTATAGCGCCCTCTTGTGGAATCAGTTAGACACAGTTAGACAGTTACTCAGTTACTTGCAATCATACATAACCTCTAACTTTAACACTCCCACTTATGGTTGTCTAGTACACTGTACAACTTCTTCAAAAACAATTTTACAAAGAAAATAATACAGTTCAGAGCATCAAAAAGGATATGACAGTCAATACTACATAACAGTCAATATTTAGACACCAAACATGACCTCTGAAAATCTTCTCAATTTCAGTTTGGAAACAGGCTTCGTCATAGCGTCTGCTACCATGTCGTCTGTTGGACAATAAATCAGTGTCATTCTTTCTTCTCTGATGACAGATCTGATGAAATGATATTTTATATCGACATGTTTACACCTCTGTCGGCACACAGGGTTTCTAGCAATCGCAATGGTTCCCTGGTTGTCTTCATAAACAACAGTCTTCTTATATGCATAGGTATCCATTCCTTCGAGCAGTTGTTCTAGATAAATACATTCCTGTATTGTCATAGCTAGAGCCATGTATTCGGCTTCACAAGTTGATAGTGCCACTGTGGGCTGCTTCTTTATTTTCCACGAAACCAGTGAGCTGTTTGTGTTCAAACTCACACAATACCCTGTGGTACTTCTTCTGTCTGTGGTGTCTGCTGCCCAGTCTGCATCACTGTAGGCTTTAAGCCCTAAGCCTTCGCTGCTCTTTCTGAAACAAAGCTGTTTATCTGCTGTACCTTTGAGATAACGAAAAACATGTTTTGCTGTAATCCAGTGCTCCTCTGTGGGGTCAGCAAAATGCTGTGACAATTTCCTCACTACAAAACATAGGTCAGGGCGAGTACATGTTGTCAAATAAATTAGGCTACCTACAGCTTCTCTGTACATTTTTACATCTGTCAATTTCTGAGCATCCTCTTGGTAGTCTAGTTTTTGATCACATGGTGTTTCCCTTGTTCTACATTCTTGCATGTCAAAACGTTTCAGGATCTTTTCCACATATCTCTTCTGGGATATTTTTACACAATTGGCAGACTGTAAAATGCTTTAACCTTCCAAGGTCTTTCATTTTGAATCTGGTAAATCATCCACCTCTGTATTTAAACATAGAATCCATTTCTGTATTTAAACCTGGAATCCACTTCTGTATTTAAACATGGAATCCACTTCTGTATTTAAACGTGGAATCCACTCCGGTATTTAAATCTGGAATCTACTCCTTCTGTATTTAAACATGGAGCATCCTCCTTCTGCATTTAAGCATGTAGCTACCCTCCTTCTGTATTTAAACATGGAGTACCCTCCTTCTGTATTTAAACATTTAGCTACAAACCTGGCTTTGTACTTGTCGTGGCCTTCAATACCCTCCTTGATTGAGTGCACCCATTTCCCTCCCACTGTCTGTCTGCCCTCTGGTAACTTTGTTAGAGTAAAGGTGTGGTTGTCCTCTAGGGACCTCATCTCCTCATCCATTGCTCTCTCCAATTTACTTGATTCAGGGGACACTATGGCCTCTTTTTTCTTTTTGATCAAATTCTTTTTATTATTAATTACATGAAACAAGACAACACATTAACCACAATCACAATACACAGAACTTCACAGGAAAATAACAAAAACAATAATAATACAGAATAACAATTTATAAATTATAAAGACAAAAAGAAAAGAAAATAGAGTTCAACCTTTTTAAATTTTAAATTTCAAAATTTCAAAATTTCAAGGTTTCAAGGGGGGCTATCTAATAAATGACCAAATAGTGAAGAAATAGCTAAATAGCTGCCCCCCAATAAAATCCCCAGTTAAATTCAAGACATAACAAAAGACAAGACAGACAAGACATTTCCTCCTCCCCCTCCCATGAGACCGCCGGACTCCCCCGAACAAGCACCCCAACCCCGCTCAGCCGCACACGGCGGTCCTGACCTTCTCAGCTGCTGCGAACCACAGGTCAATCCCAGCCTGCCCTATCCCAATCACCCGCGCCGTGGATATCTCAAGATAAATCACATCCAACAGTGTTAGGGAGGGACACTATGGCCTCTTTAAAGGTCTGAGGTACTCCACTGACTACTCTGTAGCAGTAATCAATGCTGGTAAGTGTACTGTCATCCTCGTCACTTTCTCTCCGGGCATAGTCTGTCAGATACTTTGGGGGTTTGTGTTCCTGTGAGGGATACCTCCCACTGCTTGGTGCTCCTCGTCATCATCCTCTGGGGGTTGCTGACTGTCTGTCTGCAGCTGTGGGAGAGGCTCAGCCTCCTTTCTCTCTGTCAGCTGTGGGACAGGCTCAGCCTCCTCTCTCTGTGTCAGCTGTGGGACAGACTCAGCCTCCTCTCTCTGTGTCAGCTGTGGGACAGGCTCAGCCTCCTCTCTGTGTCAGCTGTGGGACAGGCTCAGCCTCCTCTCTGTGTCAGCTGTGGGACAGACTCAGCCTCCTCTCTGTGTCAGCTGTGGGACAGACTCAGCCTCCTCTCTCTGTCAGCTGTGGGACAGGCTCAGCCTCCTCTCTCTGTGTCAGCTGTGGGACAGACTCAGCCTCCTCTCTCTGTCAGCTGTGGGACAGACTCAGCATCCTCTCTCTCTGTGTCAGCTGTGGGACAGACTCAGCCTCCTCTCTCTCTGTGTCAGCTGTGGGACAGACTCAGCCTCCTCTCTCTGTGTCAGCTGTGGGACAGACTCAGCCTCCTTTCTCTGTCAGCTGTGGGACAGACTCAGCCTCCTCTCTCTCTGTGTCAGCTGTGGGACAGACTCAGCCTCCTCTCTCTCTCTGTGTCAGCTGTGGGACAGACTCAGCCTCCTCTCTCTGTCAGCTGTGGGACAGACTCAGCCTCCTCTCTGTGTCAGCTGTGGGACAGACTCAGCCTCCTCTCTCTGTCAGCTGTGGGACAGGCTCAGCCTCCTCTCTCTGTCAGCTGTGGGACAGACTCAGCCTCCTCTCTCTGTCAGCTGTGGGACAGACTCAGCCTCCTCTCTGTGTCAGCTGTGGGACAGACTCAGCCTCCTCTCTCTGTCAGCTGTGGGACAGACTCAGCCTCCTCTCTCTCTGTCAGCTGTGGGACAGACTCAGCCTCCTCTCCCTGTCAGCTGTGGGACAGACTCAGCCTCCTCTCTCTCTGTGTCAGCTGTGGGACAGGCTCAGCCTCCTTTCTCTCTGTCAGCTGTGGGACAGGCTCAGCCTCCTCTCTCTGTGTCAGCTGTGGGACAGACTCAGCCTCCTCTCTGTGTCAGCTGTGGGACAGGCTCAGCCTCCTCTCTGTGTCAGCTGTGGGACAGACTCAGCCTCCTCTCTCTGTCAGCTGTGGGACAGACTCAGCCTCCTCTCCCTGTCAGCTGTGGGACAGACTCAGCCTCCTCTCTCTCTGTGTCAGCTGTGGGACAGGCTCAGCCTCCTCTCTCTGTCAGCTGTGGGACAGACTCAGCCTCCTTTCTCTCTGTCAGCTGTGGGACAGGCTCAGCCTCCTCTCTCTGTGTCAGCTGTGGGACAGGCTCAGCCTCCTCTCTGTCAGCTATGGGACAGACTCAGCCTCCTCTCCCTGTCAGCTATGGGACAGGCTCAGCCTCCTCTCTGTGTCAGCTGTGGGACAGGCTCAGCCTCCTCTCTGTCAGCTGTGGGACAGGCTCAGCCTCCTCTCTGTGTCAGCTGTGGGACAGGCTCAGCCTCCTCTCTGTGTCAGCTGTGGGACAGACTCAGCCTCCTCTCTCTGTCAGCTGTGGGACAGACTCAGCCTCCTCTCCCTGTCAGCTGTGGGACAGGCTCAGCCTCCTCTCTCTCTGTCAGCTGTGGGACAGACTCAGCCTCCTCTCTCTGTGTCAGCTGTGGGACAGACTCAGCCTCCTCTCTCTCTGTCAGCTGTGGGACAGACTCAGCCTCCTCTCTCTGTGTCAGCTGTGGGACAGGCTCAGCCTCCTCTCTGTGTCAGCTGTGGGACAGGCTCAGCTTCCTCTCTCTGTCAGCTGTGGGACAGACTCAGCCTCCTCTCTCTCTGTGTCAGCTGTGGGACAGACTCAGCGTCCTCGCTCTCTGTCAGCTGTGGGACAGGCTCAGCCTCCTCTCTCTGTCAGCTGTGGGACAGACTCAGCCTCCTCTCTGTGTCAGCTGTGGGACAGACTCAGCCTCCTCTCTCTGTCAGCTGTGAGACAGACTCAGCCTCCTCTCTCTCTGTCAGCTGTGGGACAGGCTCAGCCTCCTCTCTGTGTCAGCTGTGGGACAGACTCAGCCTCCTCTCTCTCTGTCAGCTGTGGGACAGACTCAGCCTCCTCTCTCTGTGTCAGCTGTGGGACAGGCTCAGCCTCCTCTCTGTGTCAGCTGTGGGACAGGCTCAGCTTCCTCTCTCTGTCAGCTGTGGGACAGACTCAGCCTCCTCTCTCTCTGTGTCAGCTGTGGGACAGACTCAGCGTCCTCGCTCTCTGTCAGCTGTGGGACAGGCTCAGCCTCCTCTCTCTCTGTCAGCTGTGGGACAGACTCAGCGTCCTCGCTCTCTGTCAGCTGTGGGACAGGCTCAGCCTCCTCTCTCTCTGTCAGCTGTGGGACAGACTCAGCCTCCTCTCCCTGTCAGCTGTGGGACAGGCTCAGCCTCCTCTCTGTGTCTCTGTCAGCTGTGGGACAGAGTCAGCCTCCTCTCCCTGTCAGCTGTGGGATAGGCTCAGCCTCCTCTCTCTGTCAGCTGTGGGACAGACTCAGCCTCCTCTCTCTCTGTGTCAGCTGTGGGACAGACTCAGCCTCCTCTCTCTCTGTCAGCTGTGGGACAGACTCAGCCTCCTCTCTCTGTCAGCTGTGGGACAGACTCAGCCTCCTCTCCCTGTCAGCTGTGGGACAGACTCAGCCTCCTCTCTGTGTCAGCTGTGGGACAGGCTCAGCCTCCTCTCTGTGTCAGCTGTGGGACAGGCTCAGCCTCCTCTCCCTGTCAGCTGTGGGACAGGCTCAGCCTCCTCTCTCTGTCAGCTGTGAGACAGACTCAGCCTCCTCTCTCTCTGTCAGCTGTGGGACAGGCTCAGCCTCCTCTCTCTCTGTCAGCTGTGGGACAGACTCAGCCTCCTCTCTCTGTCAGCTGTGGGACAGGCTCAGCCTCCTCTCTCTCTGTGTCAGCTGTGGGACAGACTCAGCCTCCTCTCTCTGTCAGCTGTGGGACAGGCTCAGCCTCCTCTCTCTGTCAGCTGTGGGACAGGCTCAGCCTCCTCTCTCTGTCAGCTGTGGGACAGGCTCAGCCTCCTCTCTCTGTCAGCTGTGGGACAGGCTCAGCCTCCTCTCTGTCAGCTGTGGGACAGACTCAGCCTCCTCTCTCTGTCAGCTGTGGGACAGACTCAGCCTCCTCTCTGTCTGTGTCAGCTGTGGGACAGGCTCAGCCTCCTTTCTCTCTGTCAGCTGTGGGACAGACTCAGCCTCCTCTCTGTGTCAGCTGTGGGACAGGCTCAGCCTCCTCTCTCTGTCAGCTGTGGGACAGACTCAGCCTCCTCTCTCTCTGTCAGCTGTGGGACAGACTCAGCCTCCTCTCTGTGTCAGCTGTGGGACAGACTCAGCCTCCTCTCTCTGTCAGCTGTGGGACAGGCTCAGCATCCTCTCTCTGTGTCAGCTGTGGGACAGACTCAGCCTCCTCTCTCTGTGTCAGCTGTGGGACAGACTCAGCCTCCTCTCTCTCTGTCAGCTGTGGGACAGACTCAGCCTCCTCTCTCTGTCAGCTGTGGGACAGACTCAGCCTCCTCTCTCTGTCAGCTGTGGGACATGCTCAGCCTCCTCTCTCTGTCAGCTGTGAGACAGACTCAGCCTCCTCTCTCTCTGTCAGCTGTGGGACAGACTCAGCCTCCTCTCCCTGTCAGCTGTGGGACAGGCTCAGCCTCCTCTCTGTGTCTCTGTCAGCTGTGGGACAGACTCAGCCTCCTCTCCCTGTCAGCTGTGGGACAGGCTCATCCTCCTCTCCCTGTCAGCTGTGGGACAGGCTCAGCCTCCTCTCTCTGTCAGCTGTGGGACAGACTCAGCCTCCTCTCTCTCTGTCAGCTGTGGGACAGACTCAGCCTCCTCTCTCTGTCAGCTGTGGGACAGACTCAGCCTCCTCTCCCTGTCAGCTGTGGGACAGACTCAGCCTCCTCTCCCTGTCAGCTGTGGGACAGACTCAGTCTCCTCTCTGTCAGCTGTGGGACAGGCTCAGCCTCCTCTCTCTCTGTCAGCTGTGGGACAGACTCAGCCTCCTCTCTGTGTCAGCTGTGGGACAGACTCAGCCTCCTCTCCCTGTCAGCTGTGGGACAGACTCAGCCTCCTCTCCCTGTCAGCTGTGGGACAGACTCAGCGTCCTCGCTCTCTGTCAGCTGTGGGACAGGCTCAGCCTCCTCTCTCTCTGTCAGCTGTGGGACAGACTCAGCCTCCTCTCCCTGTCAGCTGTGGGACAGGCTCAGCCTCCTCTCTGTGTCTCTGTCAGCTGTGGGACAGACTCAGCCTCCTCTCCCTGTCAGCTGTGGGATAGGCTCAGCCTCCTCTCTCTGTCAGCTGTGGGACAGACTCAGCCTCCTCTCTCTCTGTGTCAGCTGTGGGACAGACTCAGCCTCCTCTCTCTCTGTCAGCTGTGGGACAGACTCAGCCTCCTCTCTCTGTCAGCTGTGGGACAGACTCAGCCTCCTCTCCCTGTCAGCTGTGGGACAGACTCAGCCTCCTCTCTGTGTCAGCTGTGGGACAGGCTCAGCCTCCTCTCTGTGTCAGCTGTGGGACAGGCTCAGCCTCCTCTCCCTGTCAGCTGTGGGACAGGCTCAGCCTCCTCTCTCTGTCAGCTGTGAGACAGACTCAGCCTCCTCTCTCTCTGTCAGCTGTGGGACAGGCTCAGCCTCCTCTCTCTCTGTCAGCTGTGGGACAGGCTCAGCCTCCTCTCTCTCTGTGTCAGCTGTGGGACAGGCTCAGCCTCCTCTCTCTCTGTGTCAGCTGTGGGACAGACTCAGCCTCCTCTCTCTGTCAGCTGTGGGACAGGCTCAGCCTCCTCTCTCTGTCAGCTGTGGGACAGGCTCAGCCTCCTCTCTCTGTCAGCTGTGGGACAGGCTCAGCCTCCTCTCTCTCTGTCAGCTGTGGGACAGACTCAGCCTCCTCTCTCTGTCAGCTGTGGGACAGACTCAGCCTCCTCTCTGTCTGTGTCAGCTGTGGGACAGGCTCAGCCTCCTTTCTCTCTGTCAGCTGTGGGACAGACTCAGCCTCCTCTCCCTGTCAGCTGTGGGACAGACTCAGCCTCCTCTCTCTGTCAGCTGTGGGACAGAGTCAGCCTCCTCTCTCTCTGTCAGCTGTGGGACAGACTCAGCCTCCTCTCAGTGTAAGCTGTGGGACAGACTCAGCCTCCTCTCTCTGTCAGCTGTGGGACAGGCTCAGCATCCTCTCTCTGTGTCAGCTGTGGGACAGACTCAGCCTCCTCTCTCTGTGTCAGCTGTGGGACAGACTCAGCCTCCTCTCTCTCTGTCAGCTGTGGGACAGACTCAGCCTCCTCTCTCTGTCAGCTGTGGGACAGACTCAGCCTCCTCTCTCTGTCAGCTGTGGGACATGCTCAGCCTCCTCTCTCTGTCAGCTGTGAGACAGACTCAGCCTCCTCTCTCTCTGTCAGCTGTGGGACAGACTCAGCCTCCTCTCCCTGTCAGCTGTGGGACAGGCTCAGCCTCCTCTCTGTGTCTCTGTCAGCTGTGGGACAGACTCAGCCTCCTCTCCCTGTCAGCTGTGGGACAGGCTCATCCTCCTCTCCCTGTCAGCTGTGGGACAGGCTCAGCCTCCTCTCTCTGTCAGCTGTGGGACAGACTCAGCCTCCTCTCTCTATGTCAGCTGTGGGACAGACTCAGCCTCCTCTCTCTGTCAGCTGTGGGACAGACTCAGCCTCCTCTCCCTGTCAGCTGTGGGACAGACTCAGCCTCCTCTCCCTGTCAGCTGTGGGACAGACTCAGTCTCCTCTCTGTCAGCTGTGGGACAGGCTCAGCCTCCTCTCTCTCTGTCAGCTGTGGGACAGACTCAGCCTCCTCTCTGTGTCAGCTGTGGGACAGACTCAGCCTCCTCTCCCTGTCAGCTGTGGGACAGGCTCAGCCTCCTCTCTCTGTCAGCTGTGGGACAGACTCAGTCTCCTCTCTGTCAGCTGTGGGACAGACTCAGCCTCCTCTCTGTGTCTGCTGTGGGACATACTCAGCCTCCTCTCTCTCTGTCAGCTGTGGGACAGGCTCAGCCTCCTCTCTCTCTGTCAGCTGTGGGACAGACTCAGCCTCCTCTCTGTGTCAGCTGTGGGACAGACTCAGCCTCCTCTCCCTGTCAGCTGTGGGACAGGCTCAGCCTCCTCTCTCTGTCAGCTGTGGGACAGACTCAGTCTCCTCTCTCTGTCAGCTGTGGGACAGACTCAGCCTCCTCTCTCTCTGTCAGCTGTGGGACAGACTCAGCCTCCTCTCTGTGTCAGCTGTGGGACAGACTCAGCCTCCTCTCCCTGTCAGCTGTGGGACAGGCTCAGCCTCCTCGCTCTCTGTCAGCTGTGGGACAGACTCAGCCTCCTCTCTCTCTGTCAGCTGTGGGACAGACTCAGCCTTCTCTCTCTCTGTCAGCTGTGGGACAGGCTCAGCCTCCTCTCTCTGTGTCAGCTGTGGGACAGGCTCAACATCCTCTCTCCTCCAGATAAATAAATAAAAAAGTAAAAGGAAAGACATTTTAATAAAATTATTGAATACAAAGAATTGAACGAAAAATACATAGGACATCAATCATACAATATATATCCACAATACATTTATATAATATGGATACCAAATTACATATAAGTATATTGGGCATTTTACCTTTTTACTCTTATTGAGATATAAAACGCATCAATGTCAGAGACAAAGACACTGATTTAATAAAAAGGTTTGTAATATATTCATATGTATAGTGAATCAGCTGAATCAGATTTACTTCCTGTTAATCGTATTGATTTTATTATTTTTGATTGATTTTATTACAATCATTTTAAATGCTACTAATTTTTATATTGTTTTGAATTCTTATTTGAGTAATTGTATTTGGAATGGTATTTAATAATAGTAATATTCCATTTTGTATAGATTCATTGTGTATTGTGTATAATTGTGTTATATTCTTTTACTGATACGTTGATGTTATATTATTCCATAATATCTTTGAGTGTATAGAAAATTCCAATTATGAAAAAAGAAAAAGGGTTTCGTGGTTAGGCTATGTGTTATATAGCTGGATGGTTTGTGGTTATAGGCTATGCGTTATATAGCTGGATGGTTTGTGGTTATAGACTATGTGTTATATAGCTGGATGGTTTGTGGTTATATGCTATGTGTTATATAACTGGATGGTTTGTGGTTATAGGCTATGTGTTATATAGCTGGATGGTTTGTGGTTATAGACTATGTGTTATATAGCTGGATGGTTTGTGGTTATAGACTATGTGTTATATAGCTGGTGGTTTGTGGTTATAGACTATGTGTTATATAGCTGGATGGTTTGTGGTTATATGCTATGTGTTATATAGCTGGATGGTTTGTGGTTATAGGCTATGTGTTATATAGCTGGATGGTTTGTGGTTATAGGCTATGTGTTATATAGCTGGATGGTTTGTGGTTATAGGCTATGTGTTATATAGCTGGATGGTTTGTGGTTATAGACTATGTGTTATATAGCTGGATGGTTTGTGGTTATAGACTATGTGTTATATAGCTGGATGGTTTGTGGTTATAGACTATGTGTTATATAGCTGGATGGTTTGTGGTTATAGACTATGTGTTATATAGCTGGATGGTTTGTGGTTATAGGCTATGTGTTATATAGCTGGATGGTTTGTGGTTATAGACTATGTGTTATATAGCTGGATGGTTTGTGGTTATATGCTATGTGTTATATAGCTGGATGGTTTGTGGTTATAGACTATGTGTTATATAGCTGGATGGTTTGTGGTTATAGGCTATGTGTTATATAGCTGGATGGTTTGTGGTTATATACTATGTGTTATATACATTTACATTTACATTTAGTCATTTAGCTGACGCTTTTATCCAAAGCGACTTACATGTTCTGTACGACAAGCCATCAGGAAGGGCACAACTCTATCAGCTGAGCAACAATGTTCATCAAAGTGTTGAGTGCTACAGTGTAGGTTAGTTTATTAGGACAAGTGCATGACAGTAAAATTAGTTAGTTCGTTTTTTTTTTTTTTTTTTTAATTCAGATAATGGTTGAAGAAGTGCGTCTTTAGTCGACGGCGAAGGATTGGACGTGTTTCGGCTGTCCTAACTGGGGTGGGTAGTTCATTCCACCATTGTGGGGCAAGGACTGAGAATAGGCGACTTCTCTTTGATGACCCTCCCGGAGCTTGGATAGGAGTAGGTCTGAGGTGGCCAGAAGATGCAGAGCGTAGGGGTCTTGAGGGTGTGTAGTTAGAGACCATTGACCGGAGGTAGGCGGGAGCGGTTCCCTTTGCCGCACGGTATGCTAGGTCGAGGGCCTTGAAGCGGATTCGTGCAGCAATGGGGAGCCAGTGCAGGTCCCTAAGAAGTGGGGTGACATGGGCCGACTTCGGTAGGTTTGAGATCAGGCGGGCCGCTGCGTTCTGAATGAGTTGAAGAGGCTTAGTGGCAGTGGCCGGGAGGCCAGCGAGCAGTGCGTTGCAGTAGTCGAGGCGGGAGATGACTGTTGATTGGACGAGGAGTTGGGTGGCTTCTTTTGTCAGGAAGGGGCGGATCCTTCTGACGTTGCTCAGGAGGAATCGGCAGGTTCTGGTTGTCGCTGCGATGTGAGCAGAGAAGTTCAACTGGTCGTCGAGGACAACACCAAGGTTCTTGGCGGTCGGGGATGCGGTCACAGCTGCATTCTCGACTGTGATGGAAAGGTCGGTCAGGGCGGAGGATTTGGCCGGCAGGTGGAGCAATTCTGTTTTGCTTAGGTTCAGTTTG
The DNA here is from genome assembly GCF_963971535.1 of Notolepis coatsorum. NCBI lineage: Eukaryota > Metazoa > Chordata > Actinopteri > Aulopiformes > Paralepididae > Notolepis > Notolepis coatsorum. Next base: position 9,789,895 of record NC_140169.1, read on the forward strand.
AGGTGGTTGGTCGTCATCCAGGCGGAGATGTCGGACAGACAGGCCGAGATCCGCTCAGAGACGTGGATATCTGAGGGAGGGAAGGAGAGGAAGAGTTGAGTATCGTCAGCATAACAATGGTAGGAGAAGCCATGAGACGTGATAATGTTACCCAGTGATTTAGTGTAGAGAGAGAAGAGAAGGGGTCCTAAAACCGAGCCCTGGGGGACACCCGTCCGCAGGGGGCGGGTGGCCGACAGGGTCCCTCTCCATGACACTTGGTAGGAGCGGTCATTGAGGTATGATGACAGCCATGTCAGCGCAGAGCCAGCCACTCCCATTCCTGCGAGGGCCGCGAGGAGGATCTGGTGGTTGACTGTGTCGAAGGCTGCAGATAGATCTAGGAGAATCAGGACAGAGGAGAGGCCTTTCGCTTTTGCTAAGTGAAGTGCCTCTGTGACCGCAATGAGGGCTGTCTCTGTGGAGTGACCAGTCCTGAAGCCTGACTGATTAGGGTCTAGGAGGTCATTCTGTAAGAGATAAGCAGTAAGTTGGCTGGATACAGCACGTTCAAGTGTTTTAGAAAGGAAGGAGAGAAGAGAGACAGGACGGTAGTTGCCTATGACGGTAGGGTTCAGGGATGGTTTTTTTATGAGGGGCGTGACTCTGGCTTGTTTTAGCGAGGTGGGGACCACCCCCGAGTTGAGTGAGGAGTTGATGGTTGCAGTTAGGAATGGGAGGATGTCTGGTGCTATGGTCTGGAGGAGTGGGGAGGGTAGCCGGTCCAGCTGGCATGTAGTCGGACGGTTCGACGTTACCAGTGTCAGGGTCTCGGCTTCTGTAATGGGAGAGAAAGATGACAGAGTGAAGGATGAGGTTCTCGATTCAGCATTTGGAATGGGTGGGGGTTGGGAGAAGGAGCTGCGGATGTTCTCCACTTTTTCCTCAAAGAAGATCGCAAAGTCTTCGGCAGAGAAAGATGAGGGAGGGGGGGGTTGGGGGGGAGTGAGGAGGGAGGACATGGTAGCATGCAGTTTGCGTAGATTCTTGGCAGAGGCCTCGATCCTATGGTGAAAGAAAGAAGCTTTGGCATTAGTAATGGTTTTGGAGAATGTTAACAAGAGGTTGTGATATGTGTCGATGTCAGCAGTGAGGCGTGACTTTCTATACTTCCTTTCAGCTGCTCTCAGGACCTGTCTTTGTTCTCTCACTGGATCTGTCAGCATATAGCTATATAGCTGGATGGTTTGTGGTTATAGGCTATGTGTTATATAGCTGGATGGTTTGTGGTTATAGGCTATGTGTTATATAGCTGGATGGTTTGTGGTTATAGACTATGTGTTATATAGCTGGATGGTTTGTGGTTATAGACTATGTGTTATATAGCTGGATGGTTTGTGGTTATAGACTATGTGTTATATAGCTGGATGGTTTGTGGTTATAGGATATGTGTTATATAGCTGGATGGTTTGTGATTATAGACTGTGTTATATAGATGGATGGTTTCTGAGCACTATACATACTTGATAACTGTTATATTAGGCCACACTGGTATTGAGATTAAAACAATGCAGCTTATAGTGTATGCCGAAGTTGAGAGACCAACCCTGATTTTTCTACTTCAAATTCTGACTTTGAGAGCTGTTCCACTGGAGGTTGGATCAAGTTCAAGTTTATTTTGTCACATGTATGTGCGCCAATGACGAAAAAAGTCGGGTTAACTCGCCATGCGTTGAGCGCCAATCACGAGAAATCTCGGGTTTTAATCGTTATTTATTTTATTAGCTATATCCATTCATTTTTCATCCATCCAGCCTGATGTTATCAATGGGTCTGAGCTCGCAAAGGGCAAATGCCGCCGCCTACGCCTTCCACTGCTTCCAGCTGGTATTGCACTCCATTTGAAACGATGGAGTTTGTTTTCTGGGCCGAGCCGTGCGGGCGGGGTTTAAATACACTGTTGCAGGACGAGCGTTTACAACGATACATCTACAAGGCTTCCCCCCCCCCGCCCCCCCCCCCTCCTTCATATGCAATGCCGGACAACGTGGGACAGACCTCCGTGACCAGTATTTGGAATGGCGATCAGATAATTGGATCAGAGACAAGGTAAGAACACTATATATCAAACCTTGGTGATGTGTGGGCAGATAGGTCTCCATACAGGCTGTGATGCAGGCAGAAAGGTCTCCCTACAGGCTGTGATGCAGGCAGAAAGGTCTCTGTACAGGCTGTGATGCAGGCAGAAAGGTCTCCATACAGGCTGTGATGCAGGCAGAAAGGTCTCCGTACAGGCTGTGATGCAGGCAGAAAGGTCTACAGGCTGTGATGCAGGCAGAAAGGTCTCCATACAGGCTGTGATGCAGGCAGAAAGTAGGGATGCCCCGATCGATCGGCCACCGATCGTTATCGGCAGATAATCAGTATAAATATGCGATCGGTGATCGGTGATAATGCTTTATTTTCGCCGATCGTCAAAACCGATCTCACTCGCTCGTCTCGCTGAGTTCTGTCTCAGACACCGGGAGCTGTGCGGCGTCTGCTCCTCCCTCCAGCCCCTCCCGCGCGCATGTAAACACGGGTCTAGTAGTCTAGTCTAGTGGGACGGGAGGACGGCGTCTCCCTTAGCTAACGTTAGCTACCGTTACAAAATGACCCAGTCAACCATTCACTTCCAGTCCAATACATGATGAGGCATTGTCTAACCGAACGGTATTGAAGTGACAAGGGTGAATGGTTCTGATATACAGAACCAGCTAAGCTACTCTGCGTTGAGTGTTTGTCCGTTCTACTTCCCTTGTACTTTCAAAGACCCGGAAATGGCCTTGTTCGACGGCAGCTAAGCAGGAGAAATGAAGAGGAGAAGTTGTCTCAGATCTGTCTTTACTTCAAAGTAAAAAGTGAAATTACAATGATTCTGGTTCAATAAAGTGTGCTCTAGTTTTGATATACGAGACACTATGCCGTCTGCAATCAAAACTAGACTAAAAAAGTAGATTAAAGAATAATAATCTTCATCGTTGAGTTTGTTGATTGTCTTTGTTGTCTTGCTGACAACAAAGGGATTCTGTTCTCGTTCCAAAAAGCTTCTTCTCCGTGTTCCTCTGCTTGCTGTTTTCGCCGTCCTCTCTGTGTGGGTGGGGAGGTGTGTTCTCTTGTCCGTTTCGTTTCTGTTGTGTCTCACACCCCCCTTTTTATCCATGAGAGAGAAACCCCGGTGTGACGTCACCAAGTGACCTCACCCCTATGATTTCACCCAATCGCAAGCTTCCATAGTTGGTATTTGAAAAGGAGGTGGCCCTTAAGACCAACAGTTTTCTCGTTTCATTGTTTCAAACCTAGGTAAAAATAGTCTTAATATTTTTGGGATTAAGTCTTCAAAAACAGTCTTTCTGGCTTAAATTGAATAGCTACAAACAGTTTATATTTAGCTTTAATTAAAATATGTTCCCACATGATTTACCAAGACTCTTTAACCTATAGACCACATTGTTTCATCTCATTTTTAAACACAGACATATCTGAGCTAGTATAATCACAGCATATGTCATATCATTCTATTCAGCATCATCAGTCCAACATAATAGTAATATATGCAGGTATTTCACATTGATGGTAACCATCCTAACTCAGTAAAAACACATTTAAGTTATTTAGAGATGTTCTATTTGAAATCTCCTCCATAATCAGACCAGTTGGGCTGGCCTCCTGTTCCCAGGAGATAACGGCTACCTGTGATGTGGTCATCTCATTGTTTTAGCTGTTTGCCCACACCCATTGTAAACAGTTTCCGTGTAAGGAAACCTGTTCTTTGGCCGTTCTCAGTAGATCCCAGAAGAATGTAACTTCTCCCCCTACTGTCCCAACTGCTAACAACACTTGTATGTAAATCCACCTTTGTGGTGAGCACACTGTTAATCAATCTCTGTAAACACATACACCCTATCCTGAGAACAGCCCTTGATGACACCCTGTTCAGAGTTTGGCCCTTTACCTGAATGTGACAGCTGTTGTCTGACCAAAGCTTAATCTTATGACCTTTTCTATTAGGAACATTTTCCAGTACATTTTAGGATTTATGGTTATCAAATAATACTACAGTATCTAGCCGGCCAGCTACCGATAGCTCCTGACATCAACAAACGCTCCAGCAAGTCTAGTAGAGACGTGTATGATACCTCAGCTAGCTCATGTTAGCTGACGCCAGCTCACTGTTCAAAACAAAATGTCCCACTGAACTAAATAGTTCACAGAGGCGCTGTATCAATGTTATATAGCCGGCCAGCAATAGCCACAGATAGCTCCTGATATCAATGTTTTATAACACTCATTCGATGCGTATTCGAGCTGAGGGCATGTTGTTGAATATGATCAATAGGTCTAGCTGCAGCTCCGGAGGATCCTGGCCGTAGCTGCAGGCTACTCGAGTATAGGGCCTAGCTGCAGCTCCGGAGAATCCTGGCCGTAGCTGGAGGCTACTAGAATACACACAGACAGTGGAGCTTGTTGCGTGGTGGCGATGTCTTGCAGATAATACAAGTACAAGTCTAATTATATAATATATATATTTTATAAAAAAAGAAAAAAAATTATATAAAATAATAATAATTTTTTTTTTATAAAAAACGATCGGTATCGGATCGGTATCGGCCGATATGGCTCACGACGATCGGTGATCGGTATCGGTGGCAAAAAATTGATCGGGGCATCCCTAGCAGAAAGGTCTCCATACAGGCTGTGATGCAGGCAGAAAGGTCTCTGTACAGGCTGTGATGCAGGCAGAAAGGTCTCCATACAGGCTGTGATGCAGGCAGAAAGGTCTCCGTACAGGCTGTGATGCAGGCAGAAAGGTCTCCATACAGGCTGTGATGCAGGCAGAAAGGTCTCCGTACAGGCTGTGATGCAGGCAGAAAGGTCTCCGTACAGGCTGTGATGCAGGCAGAAAGGTCTCCATACAGGCTGTGATGCAGGCAGAAAGGTCTCTATACAGGCTGTGATGCAGGCAGAAAGGTCTCCGTACAGGCTGTGATGCAGGCAGAAAGGTATCTGTACAGGCTATGATGCAGGCAGAAAGGTCTCCGTACAGGCTGTGATGCAGGCAGAAAGGTCTCTGTACAGGCTGTGATGCAGGCAGAAAGGTCTCTGTACAGGCTGTGATGCAGGCAGAAAGGTCTCTGTACAGGCTGTGATGCAGGCAGAAAGGTCTCTGTACAGGCTGTGATGCAGGCAGACAGGTCTCTGTACAGGCTGTGATGCAGGCAGAAAGGTGTCCCTACAGGCTGTGATGCAGGCAGAAAGGTCTCTGTACAGGCTGTGATGCAGGCAGAAAGGTCTCCATACAGGCTGTGATGCAGGCAGAAAGGTCTCCCTACAGGCTGTGATGCAGGCAGAAAGGTCTCCGTACAGGCTGTGATGCAGGCAGAAAGGTCTCCATACAGGCTATGATGCAGGCAGAAAGGTCTCTGTACAGGCTGTGATGCAGGCAGAAAGGTCTCCATACAGGCTGTGATGCAGGCAGTAAGGTCTCCGTACAGGCTGTGATGCAGGCAGAAAGGTCTCTGTACCGGCTGTGATGCAGGCAGAAAGGTCTCTATACAGGCTGTGATGCAGGCAGAAAGGTCTCCATACAGGCTGTGATGCAGGCAGAAAGGTCTCTGTACAGGCTATGGTGCAGGCAGAAAGGTCTCTGTACAGGCTGTGATGCAGGCAGAAAGGTCTACAGGCTGTGATGCAGGCAGACAGGTCTCTGTACAGGCTGTGATGCAGGCAGAAAGGTCTCCCTACAGGCTGTGATGCAGGCAGAAAGGTCTCCATACAGGCTGTGATGCAGGCAGAAAGGTCTCTGTACAGGCTGTGATGCAGGCAGAAAGGTCTCCATACAGGCTGTGATGCAGGCAGAAAGGTCTCCGTACAGGCTGTGATGCAGGCAGAAAGGTATCTGTACAGGCTATGATGCAGGCAGAAAGGTCTCTGTACAGGCTGTGATGCAGGCAGAAAGGTCTCTGTACAGGCTGTGATGCAGGCAGAAAGGTCTCTGTACAGGCTGTGATGCAGGCAGAAAGGTCTCCCTACAGGCTGTGATGCAGGCAGAAATGTCTCTGTACAGGCTGTGATGCAGGCAGAAAGGTCTCTGTACAGGCTGTGATGCAGGCAGTAAGGTCTCCATACAGGCTGTGATGCAGGCAGAAAGGTCTCTGTACAGGCTGTGATGCAGGCAGAAAGGTCTCCATACAGGCTGTGATGCAGGCAGAAAGGTCTCCCTACAGGCTGTGATGCAGGCAGAAAGGTCTCCGTACAGGCTGTGATGCAGGCAGAAAGGTCTCTGTACAGGCTATGATGCAGGCAGAAAGGTCTCCATACAGGCTGTGATGCAGGCAGAAAGGTCTCCATACAGGCTGTGATGCAGGCAGAAAGGTCTCCGTACAGGCTGTGATGCAGGCAGAAAGGTCTCCATACAGGCTGTGATGCAGGCAGAAAGGTCTCCGTACAGGCTGTGATGCAGGCAGAAAGCTCTCCATACAGGCTGTGATGCAGGCAGAAAGGTCTCCGTACAGGCTGTGATGCAGGCAGAAAGGTCTCCGTACAGACTGTGATGCAGGCAGAAAGCTCTCCATACAGGCTGTGATGCAGGCAGAAAGGTCTCCGTACAGGCTGTGATGCAGGCAGAAGGGTCTCTATACAGGCTGTGATGCAGGCAGAAAGGTCTCTATACAGGCTGTGATGCAGGCAGAAAGGTCTCTATACAGGCTGTGATGCAGGCAGAAAGGTCTCCGTACAGGCTGTGATGCAGGCAGAAAGGTCTCTGTACAGGCTATGATGCAGGCAGAAAGGTCTCCATACAGGCTGTGATGCAGGCAGAAAGGTCTCCATACAGGCTGTGATGCAGGCAGAAAGGTCTCCATACAGGCTGTGATGCAGGCAGAAAGGTCTACAGGCTGTGATGCAGGCAGACAGGTCTCTGTACAGGCTGTGATGCAGGCAGAAAGGTCTCCATACAGGCTGTGATGCAGGCAGAAAGGTCTCTGTACAGGCTGTGATGCAGGCAGAAAGGTCTCCATACAGGCTGTGATGCAGGCAGAAAGGTCTCTGTACAGGCTGTGATGCAGGCAGAAAGGTCTCTGTACAGGCTGTGATGCAGGCAGAAAGGTCTCTGTACAGGCTGTGATGCAGGCAGAAAGGTCTCCATACAGGCTGTGATGCAGGCAGAAAGGTCTCTGTACAGGCTGTGATGCAGGCAGAAAGGTCTCTGTACAGGCTGTGATGCAGGCAGAAAGGTCTCTGTACAGGCTGTGATGCAGGCAGAAAGGTCTCTGTACAGGCTGTGATGCAGGCAGAAAGGTCTCTGTACAGGCTGTGATGCATGCAGAAAGGTCTCTGTACAGGCTGTGATGCAGGCAGAAAGGTCTCCATACAGGCTGTGATGCAGGCAGTAAGGTCTCTGTACAGGCTGTGATGCAGGCAGAAAGGTCTCTGTACAGGCTGTGATGCATGCAGAAAGGTCTCTGTACAGGCTGTGATGCAGGCAGAAAGGTCTCCCTACAGGCTGTGATGCAGGCAGTAAGGTCTCCATACAGGCTGTGATGCAGGCAGAAAGGTCTCCGTACAGACTGTGATGCAGGCAGAAAGGTCTCCATACAGGCTGCGATGCAGGCAGAAAGGTCTCCGTACAGACTGTGATGCAGGCAGAAAGGTCTCCATACAGGCTGTGATGCAGGCAGAAAGGTCTCCCTTCAGGCTGTGATGCAGGCAGAAAGGTCTCTGTACAGGCTATGATGCAGGCAGAAAGGTCTCTGTACAGGCTGTGATGCAGGCAGAAAGGTCTCCATACAGGCTGTGATGCAGGCAGAAAGGTCTCTGTACAGGCTATGGTGCAGGCAGAAAGGTCTCTGTACAGGCTGTGATGCAGGCAGAAAGGTCTCTGTACAGGCTGTGATGCAGGCAGAAAGGTCTTCATACAGGCTATCATGCAGGCAGAAAGGTCTCCATACAGGCTGTGATGCAGGCAGTAAGGTCTCTGTACAGGCTGTGATGCAGGCAGAAAGGTCTCTGTACAGGCTGTGATGCAGGCAGAAAGGTCTCCATACAGGCTGTGATGCAGGCAGAAAGGTCTCTGTACAGGCTGTGATGCAGGCAGAAAGGTCTCTGTACAGGCTGTGATGCAGGCAGAAAGGTCTACAGGCTGTGATGCAGACAGAAAGGTATCTGTACAGGCTGTGATGCAGGCAGAAAGGTCTCCATACAGGCTGTGATGCAGGCAGAAAAGTCTCTGTACAGGCTGTGATGCAGGCAGAAAGGTCTCCATACAGGCTGTGATGCAGGCAGAAAGGTCTCTGTACAGGCTGTGATGCAGGCAGAAAGGTCTCCATACAGGCTGTGATGCAGGCAGAAAGGTCTCTGTACAGGCTGTGATGCAGGCAGAAAGGTCTCTGTACAGGCTGTGATGCAGGCAGAAAGGTCTCCATACAGGCTGTGATGCAGGCAGAAAGGTCTCTGTACAGGCTGTGATGCAGGCAGAAAGGTCTCCATACAGGCTGTGATGCAGGCAGTAAGGTCTCTGTACAGGCTATGATGCAGGCAGAAAGGTCTCTGTACAGGCTGTGATGCAGGCAGAAAGGTCTCTGTACAGGCTGTGATGCAGGCAGAAAGGTCTCTGTACAGGCTGTGATGCAGGCAGAAAGGTCTCTGTACAGGCTGTGATGCAGGCAGAAAGGTCTCTGTACAGGCTGTGATGCAGGCAGAAAGGTCTCCGTACATGCTGTGATGCAGGCAGAAAGGTCTCTGTACAGGCTGTGATGCAGGCAGAAAGGTCTCTGTACAGGCTATGATGCAGGCAGAAAGGTCTCTGTACAGGCTGTGATGCAGGCAGAAAGGTCTCCGTACAGGCTGTGATGCAGGCAGAAAGGTCTCCATACAGGCTGTGATGCAGGCAGAAAGGTCTCCATACAGGCTGTGATGCAGGCAGAAAGGTCTCTGTACAGGCTGTGATGCAGGCAGAAAGGTCTCTGTACAGGCTGTGATGCAGGCAGCAAGGTCTCTGTACAGGCTATGATGCAGGCAGAAAGGTCTCTGTACAGGCTGTGATGCAGGCAGCAAGGTCTCTGTACAGGCTGTGATGCAGGCAGAAAGGTCTCTGTACAGGCTGTGATGCAGGCAGAAAGGTCTACAGGCTGTGATGCAGGCAGACAGGTCTCTGTACAGGCTGTGATGCAGGCAGAAAGGTCTCCGTACAGACTGTGATGCAGGCAGAAAGGTCTCCATACAGGCTGTGATGCAGGCAGAAAGGTCTCCATACAGGCTGTGATGCAGGCAGAAAGGTCTCTGTACAGGCTATGATGCAGGCAGAAAGGTCTCTGTACAGGCTGTGATGCAGGCAGTAAGGTCTCCGTACAGGCTGTGATGCAGGCAGAAAGGTCTCTGTACAGGCTATGATGCAGGCAGAAAGGTCTCTGTACAGGCTGTGATGCAGGCAGAAAGGTCTCTGTACAGGCTGTGATGCAGGCAGAAAGGTGTCCCTACAGGCTGTGATGCAGGCAGAAAGGTCTCTGTACAGGCTGTGATGCAGGCAGAAAGGTCTCCATACAGGCTGTGATGCAGGCAGAAAGGTCTCCCTACAGGCTGTGATGCAGGCAGAAAGGTCTCCGTACAGGCTGTGATGCAGGCAGAAAGGTCTCCGTACAGGCTGTGATGCAGGCAGAAAGGTCTCTGTACAGGCTGTGATGCAGGCAGAAAGGTCTCTGTACAGGCTGTGATGCAGGCAGAAAGGTCTCCATACAGGCTGTGATGCAGGCAGAAAGGTCTCTGTACAGGCTATGATGCAGGCAGAAAGGTCTCTGTACAGGCTGTGATGCAGGCAGAAAGGTCTCTGTACAGGCTGTGATGCAGGCAGAAAGGTCTACAGGCTGTGATGCAGGCAGAAAGGTCTCCGTACAGGCTGTGATGCAGGCAGACAGGTCTCTGTACAGGCTGTGATGCAGGCAGAAAGGTCTCCATACAGGCTGTGATGCAGGCAGAAAGGTCTCCATACAGGCTGTGATGCAGGCAGAAAGGTCTCTGTACAGGCTATGATGCAGGCAGAAAGGTCTCTGTACAGGCTGTGATGCAGGCAGAAAGGTCTCCATACAGGCTGTGATGCAGGCAGAAAGGTCTCCATACAGGCTGTGATGCAGGCAGAAAGGTCTCCATACAGGCTGTGATGCAAGCAGAAAGGTCTCCCTACAAGCTGTGATGCAGGCAGAAAGGTCTCCGTACAGGCTGTGATGCAGGCAGAAAGGTCTCTGTACAGGCTGTGATGCAGGCAGAAAGGTCTCCGTACAGGCTGTGATGCAGGCAGAAAGGTCTCCATACAGGCTGTGATGCAGGCAGAAAGGTCTCCGTACAGGCTGTGATGCAGGCAGAAAGGTCTCTGTACAGGCTATGATGCAGGCAGAAAGGTCTCCATACAGGCTGTGATGCAGGCAGAAAGGTCTCCATACAGGCTATGGTGCAGGCAGAAAGGTCTCCATACAGGCTGTGATGCAGGCAGTAAGGTCTCTGTACAGGCTGTGATGCAGGCAGAAAGGTCTCCATACAGGCTGTGATGCAGGCAGAAAGGTCTCCATACAGGCTGTGATGCAGGCAGAAAGGTCTCCGTACAGACTGTGATGCAGGCAGAAAGGTCTCTGTACAGGCTATGATGCAGGCAGAAAGGTCTCTGTACAGGCTGTGATGCAGGCAGAAAGGTCTCCATACAGGCTGTGATGCAGGCAGAAAGGTCTCTGTACAGGCTATGATGCAGGCAGAAAGGTCTCTGTACAGGCTGTGATGCAGGCAGAAAGGTCTCTGTACAGGCTGTGATGCAGGCAGAAAGGTCTACAGGCTGTGATGCAGGCAGACAGGTCTCTGTACAGGCTGTGATGCAGGCAGAAAGGTCTCCATACAGGCTGTGATGCAGGCAGAAAGGTCTCCATACAGGCTGTGATGCAGGCAGAAAGGTCTACAGGCTGTGATGCAGGCAGACAGGTCTCTGTACAGGCTGTGATGCAGGCAGAAAGGTCTCTGTACAGGCTGTGATGCAGGCAGAAAGGTCTCCATACAGGCTGTGATGCAGGCAGAAAGGTCTCCATACAGGCTATGATGCAGGCAGAAAGGTCTCTGTACAGGCTGTGATGCAGGCAGAAAGGTCTCTGTACAGGCTATGATGCAGGCAGAAAGGTCTCTGTACAGGCTGTGATGCAGGCAGAAAGGTCTCTGTACAGGCTGTGATGCAGGCAGAAAGGTGTCCCTACAGGCTGTGATGCAGGCAGAAAGGTCTCTGTACAGGCTGTGATGCAGGCAGAAAGGTCTCCATACAGGCTGTGATGCAGGCAGAAAGGTCTCCCTACAGGCTGTGATGCAGGCAGAAAGGTCTCTGTACAGGCTGTGATGCAGGCAGAAAGGTCTCCGTACAGGCTGTGATGCAGGCAGAAAGGTCTCCGTACAGGCTGTGATGCAGGCAGAAAGGTCTCTGTACAGGCTGTGATGCAGGCAGAAAGGTCTCCATACAGGCTGTGATGCAGGCAGAAAGGTCTCTGTACAGGCTATGATGCAGGCAGAAAGGTCTCTGTACAGGCTGTGATGCAGGCAGAAAGGTCTCTGTACAGGCTGTGATGCAGGCAGAAAGGTCTCCGTACAGGCTGTGATGCAGGCAGAAAGGTCTCTGTACAGGCTGTGATGCAGGCAGAAAGGTCTCCATACAGGCTGTGATGCAGGCAGAAAGGTCTCCATACAGGCTGTGATGCAGGCAGAAAGGTCTCCATACAGGCTATGATGCAGGCAGAAAGGTCTCCATACAGGCTGTGATGCAGGCAGTAAGGTCTCCGTACAGGCTGTGATGCAGGCAGAAAGGTCTCTGTACAGGCTATGATGCAGGCAGAAAGGTCTCTGTACAGGCTGTGATGCAGGCAGAAAGGTCTCTGTACAGGCTGTGATGCAGGCAGAAAGGTGTCCCTACAGGCTGTGATGCAGGCAGAAAGGTCTCTGTACAGGCTGTGATGCAGGCAGTAAGGTCTCCCTACAGGCTGTGATGCAGGCAGAAAGGTCTCCATACAGGCTGTGATGCAGGCAGAAAGGTCTCCATACAGGCTGTGATGCAGGCAGTAAGGGCTCTGTACAGGCTGTGATGCAGGCAGAAAGGTCTCTGTACAGGCTATGATGCAGGCAGAAAGGTCTCTGTACAGGCTATGATGCAGGCAGAAAGGTCTCCGTACAGGCTGTGATGCAGGCAGAAAGGTCTCCATACAGGCTGTGATGCAGGCAGAAAGGTCTCTGTACAGGCTATGATGCAGGCAGAAAGGTCTCTGTACAGGCTGTGATGCAGGCAGAAAGGTCTCTGTACAGGCTGTGATGCAGGCAGAAAGGTCTACAGGCTGTGATGCAGGCAGAAAGGTCTCTGTACAGGCTGTGATGCAGGCATAAAGGTCTCCATACAGGCTGTGATGCAGGCAGAAAGGTCTCCGTACAGGCTGTGATGCAGGCAGAAATGTCTCCGTACAGGCTGTGATGCAGGCAGAAATGTCTCTGTACAGGCTGTGATGCAGGCAGAAAGGTCTCTGTACAGGCTGTGATGCAGGCAGAAAGGTCTCTGTACAGGCTGTGACGCAGGCAGAAAGGTCTCCGTACATGCTGTGATGCAGGCAGAAAGGTCTCTGTACAGGCTGTGATGCAGGCAGAAAGGTCTCTGTACAGGCTATGATGCAGGCAGAAAGGTCTCCGTACAGGCTGTGATGCAGTCAGAAAGGTCTCCATACAGGCTGTGATGCAGGCAGAAAGGTCTACAGGCTGTGATGCAGGCAGAAAGGTCTCCGTACAGGCTGTGATGCAGGCAGAAATGTCTCTGTACAGGCTGTGATGCAGGCAGAAAGGTCTACAGGCTGTGATGCAGGCAGAACGGTCTCCGTACAGGCTGTGATGCAGGCAGAAAGGTCTCCGTACAGGCTGTGATGCAGGCAGAAAGGTCTCCGTACAGGCTGTGATGCAGGCAGAAAGGTCTCCGTACAGGCTGTGATGCAGGCCCTCAGCAAGCTCTCAATGGTGCACTGAGGATGCTGGCATGTGATGAGTTCCAGGATGGTCATGTTGTCGGCTTCAAGTTTCTTTAATAGTTGTCATACAGAAGTACAGAATACTTTTATACAAAATGCTTCTTTCTGTTACGCTCCAGAGACTGTGCTAGACAAAAGATAAGTATGTAATAAAATAAAATAGTATAGCATGTAAAAATAGAAGTAAAATAGAAGTCACGTATGTAGACACAGTGTTCAGTATATACATATGTACAATGTTCGATGCAGAATAGAGTAACTGAGTTACCATACAATATACAATATACTATGCAATATACTAATATACAATACTATATAGTGCAAAGCAGAAATGGGATGAGGTACAATTTAGGTACAATTACAGTAAGGTGTACTGAGGTATGGGTTGTAGTGCAAATCCTTTACCAATAAATATAAAGTGTGTTTAGGTGTTCTAAAGTGTGGAGAGTGGGTGCTGCAGTGTGTTGTTTCTTTAAAGTGAGTGTGTGCGTGTGGATGTGTGTGTTGTGAGTGCATTTGATGGTTGTTGCATAGTGTTATTGTTCGTTGAGCAACCTGATGGCCTGGGGATAGAAGCTTCTTCTGAGTCTTTCTGTGCTTGCCATGAGACTCCGGTATCGCTTGCCTGACCGCAGCAGTTCAAAGAGGCAGTTGTTTGGGTGGCTCGAGTCCTTAATAATTCTCTTAGCCTTACCCCTGCACCGCTTGTTGTAAATGTTTTGGAGAGTGGGAAGCCCCCCTCCAATTGTGCGTTTGGCTGAATGTGCCACTCTCTGTAGTCTGCTTCGGTCTTGTGCGGTGCTATTCCCAAACCAGGAGGTGATATTGCCAGTCAGGATGCTCTCTATTGTTCATGAGTAGAAGTTCTTAAGGATCTTCTGACTGACTTGGAACTTCCTTAGGCGCCTGAGGAAGTAGAGGCGTTGTCGTGCCTTCTTCACAACACTGTCAATGTGTGTGGTCCATGTCAAGTCCTCGGATATGTGGGCTCCAAGGTACTTAAAACTGTTCACTCTCTCAACCGGTGCCCCGTCGATGCTGAGGGGGCTGTAGTCCCTGACCCCGACCTCCTAAAGTCCACAATCATCTCCTTTGTTTTGCTGACATTCAGTGAGAGGCTGTTCTCTTGACACCATCCCGCCAGGACCTTGACCTCTTCCAGGTAGGCCCTCTCGTCGTTAGCAGAGATCAGGCCCACCACTACTGTGTCGTCAGCAAATTTGATGATTGTGTTGTTTTTCCGCTGAGCCACATAGTCATGTGTGTACAGGGAGTAGAGGAGGGGACTCAGAACACAGCCCTGGGGGGCCCCTATGTTGAGGGTGATGGATGAGGAGGTGCAGTTACCTGCTCTCACCACCTGGGGTCTGCCCGTCAGGAAGTCTAAGACCCACTGGCAGAGGTCATAGTTCTTGATGATGGCTTGATGATGATATTGAAGTTGTGCTTGGCAGCACAGTTGTAGGTGAGCAGGGACTACAGGAGGAGGCCTAGCACACTGCCCTGTGGTGCACCATGTTAAGGGTCAGTGAGACAGAGGCGTCTGCCTCACCACCTGGGGCCTGCCTGCCTGTCAGGAAGTCCAATATCCAGCTGCAGATGGAGGTCTCCAGTCCAAGATCAACAAGCTTAGATACACATTTGGAGGGAATGATGGTGTTGAATGCTGAGCCATAATCAATGAAGAGCATTCTCACATACAGTATGTGTTCTGAGAGGGCATACATACCAGGGTAAGTAAGTAAGTAAGGTTTATTTATATAGCACCTTTCACAGACCAGGGTCACAAAGTGCTTCACATATAACAACATCAATAAAGTGCAAGGATAGCAGCATGTTAAAAAGCAAGTAATTAAAAACGTGAAAGAAACAAGATAAAAAGACATAAAAGATTTACACAGACATAGTTAGCCAAAAGCCTGTTTGAACAACAGTCTTTAGCTGCTTTTTAAAAGTTTTTACCGAGACCACACCGATGTATCCTAGTTCCCACTTCAATGGAATGCATTTAGAAAGAAGAAAGAATATTCTCCAAAATGTATTTTTGTTAGTTATTATAAATAGTAATTTTGTGTAAACCTCCCATTTAGTGTACCTTCCGCAAGTACAGGAGGCTGCAATTCGAAACTGGCCACCGTAAATGATAACCCCCCGCACCCCCCACTAATAAACAGTCTCCTCCCCACCGTATGTATATATTCTCTCCCCACCGTATGTATATATTCTCTCCCCACCGTATGTATATATTCTCTCCCCACCGTGTGTATATTTCCCCCCCCCCTCCTAATGTACAGTCAGTCTCCTCCCCACCGTATGTATATATTCTCTCTTAGGATCTATGGGTAACAGTACTGTATATTTGCATATCGTATGTCACAAATGTAACAGTACTATATACCTGTATGTCATGTATGTCCCTATGTCATAAATGTCATGATGTCATGTATGTTGTGTTACGTCATAAATGTCACAATGAATTGAAAATGGGGGACCCTGATGTAAACAAGACGAAAGTCTTTCTCTGGTCTACATCCCCTTAACAATTGTGTGTGTTGAGCCGTACTGTATTGTACCCATTCTGCAATCTGTTCAATAAAGTTTTCATTAATTAATTCATTCATACAATGACTGCGTTTCGGGCACCCTCTACTGGCAGCACTAGAGTTGGTCCTCTCCTTTATAGAGCTTTGAGGCAGGCCCCGCCCACTGGAAATGACGTCAGACACTCGCTCTTTGTGTACTGTAGCTTCACCTCGTTGTCTATGGCTAATAAACTAATGTTAATCTAATTCTCTGATCATATCTAGAACTATGGCTAATAAGCTAATGTTAATCTAATTCTCTGATCATATATAGAACTATGGCTAATACGCTAATTGTAGCTAAGGGGCTACACAACCCTGACTGTATTTAAATGTTTAGATTAAACCACTACTAGAGATATTAGTTAGCCAGACAATATAGTTACACAAAAATGGCGGACACTCCATTAACTGCGAGGGGACAGTGAAACCGAGTTAAACAATCACTTTAATAGGGATAGAAAGCATACATAGAATATGAACACAGATCTCCTGTTATTACTTTAATATCAATGCCACAATGTCCGCGGTAACGATAGTTCCTATACTACGGGTACCCGACCGTTGGAGCTCTGAATGGAGTGAGACGGAGACGAAGCGAAGCAGTACAGGGAAAAGCAAGATGGTAGATGGTGACGGTACTTCTCTCTGGAGCTCCGACTCCAGAGAAACTGCAGACTGGTGGGATAATCCTGTCGTCGCTGGGAAAGAGGGTCTCGTACGGACTGGTCCTTGTATTCCTAGCGCCCGATGGCAGGATTAATAGCTATTAGTCCAAAGCCCGTTGGCATGGATGATAGCTAGTTAGCTCCGTTTGTACTTAAAGCTAACCCGCAGGAAGTCTTCAATGAGTAGTTATGTCCAGAACGTCGCTGGGTTCAACTATAAGTCTCTCCACGTTACTTCGCTTACACAAGTCACTATACTGTGGCAATAATGGCTCGACAATATTATGGTTGTATCTAATTAGCCCTTCGGCTCTCTATAACGATACGTTGCCTTGCCGTCTTGTTTACAACTGCTCCAAAACGTCACTTCTCTCTCACTCTGTGTTACCTGTGGACTGAGCCTGTTCACCCACACAGATCAATGCGCTCTCTCTGGGCTTGTCTGGGCATGTTCTGAAACATGTCTAGAGGGGCGCGCCCTGGCGCCTACGGCGTTAAGAATGGGACATATACAAAAGGCGAATGATAAATACTGGCACGTAAAACAGATGACGTGAAGATATATATCTTATATATATAAACAATATATAAGTTATACAAAATAATAAACGCATACTTTCAGTGTTAATCTGGACCTTCAGAACAGCCGCTCCCCTAATTAGTCCGAACCTAATTAGCAAATAAAATGTGGGGCACAGATTAATATTAAGGGTCAAGTCAATTTCTCCATAATGGGCTATGGGAAGTTGGAAGTAACCTATAAAGTCGGTGGGTTATCATCTGCCGCTCTGACCTTCCCATCCGAACCATTGATCACTCTGCTCACACGGCCGGCTGGCCACGTAGCTCGGGGTAGTGACTGGTCTATGATCATCACGACGGTCCCCACGGCCAGGTTGTCCCTGTCTTTCACCCATTTCTGACGGGCTGGAAGGGAGGGTAAGTAGTGTACGAGGAAGCGGGCCCAAAACTGGTCGGCCAGTACTTGGCTGTGTCTCCACATCCTCCGTCCGTTCATCTCGTCCTGTCTGTACACAGTCTGAGGAAGGGCAGGGTCCAGCCGCCCCATCAAGAGGTAGTTTGGGGTGATGGGGTCGATGTCAGCGACGTCGCTTGAAACATAGCCGAGGGGCTTGGAGTTCAGAACTCCCTCAATCTCGGTGAGGACCGTAGCCAGGACTTCATCGCCCACTGTCTGGGCTCCAAGTACGGTGTACATAGCAGTCTTTATTGATCGGACCTCTCTCTTCTCTTCTCGAGCTCTCAGGTAGGCCACTGATCCGTACGCCACTTCAGAGGCGTCGCTGAAGACGTGCAGGTCTATCTGACACGTCTCCAGCCGCACTGTAGGGGGGAAGTAACTCCGCGGGATGGCCACCTCGCGGAGTAAGACAAGTTCATCCTCCCACTCTCTCCATGTGGTGGCTAGGTGCTCGGGTATGGGGTCGTCCCAGCCCTGCTCCTTGGCCCACAGTTCTCTCACCAGCATCTTCGCCCGGGTGGTGTAGGGGAGGATACACCCCATTGGGTCGTACTGGCTGGCGAGTGTTTGGTACACACTCCGCCGAGTGGTCAGTCTAGTCGTGGACGTCTCCTGATCCGTCCTCAGAGGTGTGTGTCGGTAGTGAAGCGAGTCCGTCTTGAAGCGCCAGACGAGGCCCAGAGTCATCTCTTGCGCTTCGCCTGGGGTGTGCGCCATCCAGGTCTCGCTGCTCGCAGCCTTAGTCTCTGGAGGGAGGTGCCGGAGAACTTGAGGGTCGCTACTGGCCCACTGTCGGAGGTCGAATCCACCTTTGGCTAACTAAGCCTGTAGCTTCAGTAGGATGCTCTCTGCTTCTTCTGCCGTGGATACGCTCTGTAGACAGTTGTCCACGTAGAAACTTTGTTCAACGCTGTGTCGGACATCATCGTCGGCTCCGGGGTCTTCGGCCACGTGCTTCTGTAACGCGAACGTGGCACAGCGCGGGCTGCCGGTGGTGCCGAAGGGGAGTACCTCCCATTGGTATATCGAGGGTTGTTCGTCGTCGAGCCTCTCCCTCCACAGAAACCTCAGTAAAGGCTTGTCTTCCTCCATCAGTCGAACTTGTAGGAACATTCCCTTGATGTCGTCGCTGATGGCCACTTTGTCCTGACGAAAGCGTATCAGGACGCCGAGGAGGGAGGGTCCGAGTGTCGGGCCGGGCAGGAGTAGGTTATTCAGATTCTGCTGTCCAATCTGATAACTGCAATTGAACACGATGCGGTTCTTTCCGTTGTGGGTGACCTTGTGGTGGGGCACGTACCAGGACTCTGTCGTCCCTTCTGCCTCGTGGTCATCGATTTTCTTTATGTGGCCGGCCGTTACCAGCTTCTCGATCTCGGTGCGATAGATCGTTGCTTGGGGGGGATCCTTGGCGAGGCGCCGCTCAGTGCTCTGTAGGTAATGGTGCGTCGCTCCCTTAGGCACATGCAGAGTGGGCATCCCTTAATGCCTCAAGAGTGGGGTTGCGTATCTTAGCACTCCGTCGACCTCGACCCTCGTAGTCTTCTGCTCTAGTAGAGCGATGGCATACTTGTCCTCTTTGGACCGAACCATCTTGCGTTCGTTCTTGAATGGCAGCGCGTCTAGTGTCCATAGCCTCTCAACGTGCTGTAGGAGAGTGTTGTCTGTGTCGCTCACCTTGGTGTAAAGGCAGCGTGTGGACGTTGGTCGGCTGGAAGGCCCGGAGAGGGGGCCCTGGAGTGTCCACCCCAGTCGGGTCTTAACCGCGGCTGGGCATCCTCTGGGTCCGATGTGGACCGCATCAGTTGGGACAATGAGGTCCGCGTGGTCGGAGCCAATGAGTAGGGTCGGTGTAGCGCCGCTGATGAGCGGTATGGGCAGTTGGCGTAGGTGGTCGTACTTTTCCCTCAGCTGTGGGATGGGGTAATCGTAGCATGACAAACCTATGTCGTAGCTCGTGAATGCCTTGCTGATGCTGTACCACTTCTCAGGCTGGTCGATCGCTGCAATGGTGAACGAGACGTTCTCATCTTTGATTGTCTTTAAGTCTCGACGAATGGTACGGAGGGTCATGGTCTCCTCTGGGCCCCGCAGGTCCAACTGGGTCGCGGCGGAGGCGAGGAGGAGTGTCTTCTCCGACCCGTCGTCGAGGACGGCGTAGGTGTCGAGTACCTTGTCCCCGTGACTGAGGAGTACTCGTACCACCTTGAGGAGCACCCTGGAGCTCCCACTCTTCGTGGGGGCGATGTAGAGTACTTCTGCTCTCGAGTTGCTTTGTGGAGCTGGGTTTCGCTTGTTGCTCTCGTGCAGTGCTTCGAGGTGAGCGCCGTCACACTTGCCACACTTCTTCTTAAGGCGGCATTCTGCTGCCATGTGGCCGCGCGCGCAGCGGAAGCACTGTGACAGCCAGTGTACGTTGTCGCAGTATTGACATGCGATCTTCCATTTTCCCTTGGCGGGGGGGTTGTGACTCCTCTGCCGTGACACCGACTCGGCCTGGTGCATCACTGTGATGGGCCTGCTTTGGTCTTTAAACCTCCTCGGTCCCTCTTTAATGTTCGAGCCACCCCATGCGAAGGTGTCAATTCTTAGGCTGCTAACCTCCCTGGCTAGGAAGTCAGCAAGATCCAGCAGTGACTGTTCTGGGCCATTCGGGTCACGGTAGTTTCGTTGCCGCCGAAAGCGTTCTTGGCGGAATGGGGGGAGCTTCTCCAAGATGCGCTCCACGTTGGAGTTGGCTTACAACTCGTACATCCCCTTCTCTCGTTGGGACTCGAGCATCCCTACTAGGGACTGTACTTTGACGGATAGGTCGTCCAGGGCTCGGTTGTCTCTAGCCGGGGGGAGACGTTCGATCTCACGTATCTCCTGAATGACATAGTCCCATGTGCGTCCGTAACGTCCGTCGAGGGCCGCCAGGGCGTCAGAATAGGGAGTCTGTGAATTGGAGTATGCCAGCGCAATGTTGTGAGCTCTAGTTACCTTGAGATGCTTAAGGAGAATGGCGTACTTGTATGACTTGTCTTGTACTCCTGACATGATTGTCTCTAGGCACATACGCAGCTCGGTATACTGCGCTCGGTCTTCTCTTGTGTCTGGGAATGTGGGTGTCCCAATGTAGGGTGCCATGGATGGCTGTGACACTGACGCACGTGGGGGGAGAGGCATCCGCGGCGAGTCTCCCTGTACGTTGGGTCGTTGGTTCGTGCTGGGCGGGAACCAGGGGCTGGGTTCCCAGGCACTATTCCTCTGTGCCGTCTGGTGCTCGAACTCCCCACTGGGACGTGTTGGGGGTTCATAACGCAGCATGTCGGGACTGAGACCGGGGCTGCGCTGAGCCTCCTGGTCTGAGATGGAGTAGTGCGGGTGGGCTTTCTGTCCTCCCTCGTCCTCCGTCAGGCTTTGTAGTCGCTCGGCTAGCTGCTCTGCAAAGTAAGCAGGTTCTTCCCGTAGGCGGGTTCCCGTGTAGCTTTGTCGGGGAGGGGAGGGTGCCCTCGACCCTTGTCGTGATGATCTCCGGGAGCTCCGGGTGGAAGAGTGGGGTGTCACCTTCTGGAGCGCTTGCTCCATCATTTGTGCTTGTAGGCGGTCTCGTTCTGCCTCGCGCTGCGCATTGGCGCGGTCTCGCTCCATGTTTTCTCCAGCCTGGAGGCGCCTAACGTGTATTTTCAATAGATTCTATGTAGCTATAAGTCTCAAGTTGTATAGTGGATAGCTACCTTTACTCTGCGGTGATATTCACATGTATTTTAAAAAGTTCATTCAAATGATGGGTCGAAATCAAGTGGAGCCGGAGGCAGAGCTACAGGTGAAAACAGACTGACTGTTGTTTTATTGAAAAACAACAGCTTAAATTATCGGGTTCATCAGTAGTCAGGGGTTGCGTCTCGGTTTGATGTCTCCAGGTTTCTCCGTCTCAGGCTGTCAGTCTCGTCCTGCTGTGTGTCCGTTTTCGTCTGAGCGTTGCTTCTCCTTTTCTCCACCCTGCTTAAAAGGAAAAACTTTCCCCCCGAGCCTCCGGAGACGTCGTGACGTCCCCCAGGGCTCGGGCTTCTCCTATTGGCTAAAGCTCTTTCTGCTGCTTGACACGTCATCCTAAATCTTGCGAAACAGCGTTACAAGGTGACCCTGACGCAGTCTGCCTTACAGAGGGGACAATCCTACTTTCTATAAGCCGTTTTACTTCAAATCACTTGGTTTACTAAATGCATTGTTTTATCTGGAATATTGATGTTTAGATGACTTCTTATTTAGTGACTTAGAGTAATACCATTCTTCCTCCCGTTTTCCTATAGGCCAGTATATGTCTTTTAACCTATTTTATTGATTCTATTGGGCAGACTATTTCCTGATTCTTCTGCCTTTATTATTTCTCTACATAACTTAAAGTGGTAATATTTAGTTTAGTTTTTACCTTTGTTCAAATACTCCAGTATTATAATCCAACATCTAGGGTTTATTCTATAATGATTATAACTTAATTTACCTTTGTTTTCAGCAGACGGTTACTGTTGATCCAATTTTAGACACTTACCTGAACTAGTTTCTCTTAGAATGATTTAACCAAGTGTCCCTGAACGCGGCCCCCATACAGATTGAAATATATTATCTACTCAACCTAACAGTGGGTATCCCAAAATGGCCTGTTTGGTCTGCTAGCTAAAGTAAACAGAACTCTTCCCTGCTATCTCCTCTCCGGCCTTCAGGCTGTCATTTTCTGACTTAAAGTTAGTTATTGGGCCCACCATCCCACTTCGTTGTGTGGGGGAAGATGTTTCATCTGTTTGCCATTTGGTCTGTTTTTATCTTTATGGCACTCTGGGCCTTTTCCTATAGCTGCTAGGTGAAGGGTGAATGGTTGCACTGTTAGCTTTTGACTGAGGTCTCCTGTGGCCTTCTCCAGAAACCGCTAGATGATTTTGATCCCTCCTGTAATGCTTATACGGGTCATTTTGATCCACTTAATTTACGACAATCCCTTCTCTGAGGGGTCTACCCTCATTATGTAACCAGTAAATTTCAAAATCAAAATGATATAATATTTCCTATAATACTTAAACATTTTTCAACCAACCTAAAAAATTAAAAAATTAAAAAATTCATCATTTCATTAACATTTTCTTCTGCACAGTTGTACAATCTTTCACTCACAATATCAGTTATTGATATAACATCCAGTCTAGGTCCGTTTCTTTATACAAAAAGAACATCGTACCATTTATCAGCTTTTCTAATTATGACTATACATTATCCATGTAATTAACCAAATGTGTCTATTTTGTGTAATTGATTCTGCAAGAAAAGATTATTATCATCATTACATCATTTTTCAATTCCAATTCATGATCTCCTCTGTCTGGCTCCTGCAAGAATCCTTCATTTCCCCCAGAGGGACAATCATGTTGCCCCCTGCCTGGTTCCCCATAATTGTCTTCATTTTCCCCTTCGTTGTGCATTTCCTCCTGTTCTTGATCAATGAACAGGGGTTCGGATTCCAATTCTTGCCCATCTTGCAGGGCTTTTACGCAATGCGAAAGATGAAACCACATTGGTGATCCTTTAACCTGTAGAGCTTTTTCCGTAGCTCTTACGACCTCATACGGTCCTTCTCGCCGCGCTCCGTACCACTTGCGTCTGAACACTTTTACATAAACGTAATCTCCTGGTATTATCTGAGGAGTACTCCGCCTATTCTCCTCCTCTTCTGTCTCTTGTTTACTAGAGACATAATCATAGATTGCCCTATGGAGCTTTGACATGTACTTCACGTACTCACGCATCTCGTGGTCCAGGATGTCCAAACTCGGACCTTTGCCTGCTGCGCGCAAGCCTGGCACAACCATACAACGGCCAAACAACATTTTGTGCGGTGTTAAACGCAGGCCCCGAATTTCGCTTGAACGACACGCCATTAATGCTAATGGTAGCGCACTTAGCCAATTTAGACCTGTGTGTTGACAGATCTTAACCAATTTGTTCTTGAGTACTCCGTTCATGCGTTCCACCGCCCCCTGGCTCTGAGGGTGGTACACGGACCCGAAACGCTGTTTTATCCCCATTTGTTGGAGTACTAAACTAGAGAATATCTAGACAGCGCCTCTATAACAGACGGTCCTGCACAGTAGCGCAGCGACCGGAACAGGAAGTTGAGACGCTAATTGTAAATACACCTGCAGTCGTCCGAGACTTGTTTGTATATTGTTTTCTTCTTTTATTAAACTGGATGGAACAAATGGAATATCGTTCTTATTTATAAACGTACAGTCTTATCCACAAATTCTTTTCCATTATCGCTGCAGATTTTGTCTGGAATTCCATGATGACTTATCAAATCACGGCATAAGAACTTAGCCACTGAGGCAGCATCTTTATGCTTAGTCGCGCAAGCCTCTACCCACCTCGAAAATCGACACACCACGACAAGAATGTACCTCTTTTGGCTAATCGGTTTTATCATGTCTATATAGTCAATCACAAGTTCTCTCATTGGGCCATTTTGTGTGGGGATGTGTCCTGGGGACACAACGATCCCTCTTCGTGCATTATTTTTCAAACAAATCGCACATCTACTTATCACACAATCAATCTGCTGTAGCAGGTTTGGCGCCCAAAAACCATACTCCGTTATTTTCCTACTCACCTCTCTCCGGTGTGCATGACAGAAATCATGCGCAGTTTGGATCATCAGTCCGACCAGGCCCGTTGGTGCAACCACAAGTCCTTCATGGTTCCGCCACAAACCTGCCCCATCCCTACTAGCCCCTCTTGCTGACCAGAGATTTCTCTCCACCTGACTCGCCTCTTCCTGAAAGGTCAAAACATCTTTGTAAGTAATCTTATCTTCCAACTCCACCTCGTGTGTGATAACCAATACCTTACCTGCTCTGTCCGCACCTGTCACTTGCTTGGCAGCGACATCTGCCATGTTGTTACCTCTGGTCACCGTAGACTCATCAGACTGATGGGCAGCACATTTGATAATCGCAATTCGTTTGGGTTTCATTATTGCTCCTAACAATTCGGTTATCTGACTACAGTGTCGTATGGCGGTACCATCTGCTTTCCACACCGCTCCGTAGAGAAAACTGATATTTTGTGCATAGCTGCTATCCGTATAGATATTAATGGTCTTGCCTTCTGCCATTTTGCATGCTTCAGTCAGAGCGACTAGTTCTGCCAGCTGAGCTGAGCAGGGTTGTGTCAAGGCTTCGGCCTTTTCTACGACAAACCCATCACCTTGTGATTTTACTACAGAGTAACCTGCTTTTAGGTCCTCTCCAACTCTGTAACATGAGCCGTCTGTCCATAGTTCCAAATCAGGACTGCTAAACGGAAAAGCCTGCAAGTCAGCTCTAAGTCTGGAGTACCTCTCGGCTTCAGCCACGCAGTCGTGAGGGTCTCCATCCTCAGGCTTAGGAAGGGTCTGCGCTGGGTTCACTGTGGAACACCTAGTCAAAGTAACATCTTCCTGTTCCAAAATCCTGTAATAATTTTTAAGACGGGGTATCGTTAGTGCAGATTTACCAGATTCCAACACATTTTTTACTGCATGTGCTACCATAATATTAACTGGATACCCCATCATGATACTTGCAGCTTTCTCGTACATCAAGAAGACCCCGGTGCAATCTCGGTAGCACGGAGGCATTCCCATTTCCACCTCTGAATAGGCGATGGAGTAGTATCCTATTGGTTGTGGATGGCTCCCCACTCCGGTGTTTTGGGCCAGAACCGCGCATGCATACCTCTGATCTGAAGAGGAAGAGACATATAGTATGAATTGCTTGGTATAATCAGGCAAAGTCAGGGCAGGGGCAGCTAACATACGGGTCTTTATGGTCTCAAATGCCCGCAGGCCCTCCTCAGTCCATGTTAATTTAGCACTCAACTTGTCGTTTCCGCACACTTTTATCATGGCTCTTAAGGGCCCTACTAGCTCTGTGTAGTTCTCCACCCAAGTGGAACTATACCCCACGATCCCCAAAAAAGCCATCATCTGACGTACAGTCACTGGTTTGGGAGCTTTCTTAATAGTCACCAAATGTTCCTCTGAAATAGCTTGATGGCCCTGTGAAATTGATTGGCCTAGATATGCTACCCTAGGTCGACAGTATTGCAATTTTTTCAAAGACACCTTGTGTCCCTTCTCTGCTAGTAGTTGCAATAGTTTGATAGATTCCTTATGACATGTTGTCTGATCGTCGGCACACAAGATAATGTCATCCATATACTGAATGACTCTGGATTTTAATATCAGGTCTAACCCGTCTAGATCTTCTCTTAAGATCTTGTTAAATATATGTGGAGAATGCTTTAATCCCTGGGGGAGCCTAGTGCACTTGTTACGAAGGGTCAGATTAAACTGAATATATATATTTATTACTTGAGATATATTGTATAGTATTTGTATATCGTCTGATATCCCTTGTATATTCTTTGTACATATACACGGAATATCCCTTTACCTAGTACAGGCCAGACCATAATATTCGTTCTCCTATTGGACAGCGATCCCCTAGGCGCCACGGCCATACCCCCAATGTCTAGTTCAAAGTCACCGCTAAGACATGCCTGAACATGCCCAGTTTTGCGCAGGAATACGAGACAGAACTGAGGTTGGCACTAGATTATTCACCGTACGTATAAATACGTCGCAGGTGGATACAGCAGTTAGTTACCCAATAAGTTGAAGCCTCACACCACGATACAACGTGCTGTGAAGTGGGCCCGTTTTGCCCCGAAATAGAGCCTTGAGACCGCGTGCGAATTGATAGCTGAAGTGTCAGAGTTTAACGCTGGATCGTCGAGTTCGACCTATTCTATTATTAAGTAATAGTCTATTATGTATAGTGTATCGTGCGGCTACCGTTCTACAGTGACCAGCATTACCAACGTTTCATCGTACCGAGCTAGTGTGCTTATCCAGGCTGGGCGGCCTAACCTGGTGCCGTCATCCGAGGAGCCCTAGACGAGAACCGTGTGGATATGTACACTGGATAACCTACCCCGACAACTACAGAGCCCTTTTCGGCTGGATTATATTTGCTTTGGTCCTGTAGCTTTTGGAGCGGAGAATCGTCTACACCCACTGTTGTGTGGGATCTACCCTGTGAGGAGCACCGTCGAGCCCGCCTCTAGTACTCTGAGGCTGGCTAGCTTTCCTCCATGCGGCACTGCATACCGGAGAATAGCTGTTGTTCGTCTACGGATCAAGGGATTATTGCACTGTCTCCTGTACCTGGAGTCTCCTTATTCCTCGTTGACCCAGACTTTCTGCTACCGACAAATCCTCTCCCCTGCTGGCTTACAACCGGAGGGACCCCTTTAGTATCTCCAGCTGATCTACTAGTGTTACGAAGGATCAGATTAAACCGAATATATATATTTACTACTTGATATATATTGCATAATATTTGTATATCGTCTGATATCCCTTGTGTATTCTTTGTACATATACACGGAATATCCCTTTTACCTAGTACAGACCATAATATTTCGTTCTCCTATTGGATAGCGATCCACTAGGCGCCACTGCCATACCCCCAATGTCTAGTTCAAAGTCACCGCCAAGGCTTGCCTGGACATGCCCGGTTCTGCGCAAGAATACGAGACAGGAATAAGGCTGGCACTAGATTATTCACCGTACGTATAAATATGTCGCAGGTGGATACAGCAGCACTTAGCCTAAAGTCAAGTTAACCTAGAAACACGTTACCCTCAAACGTAAAGCCTTCATCACGAGTCAACGACCAAGTGAAGTGAGCAACCGTGCGTCTAAATAGAGCACTTATAACCGCGTGCGAATAGGATAGTAAAGTGTCAGAGCTTAGTGGAATAACGTCAAGTTCGACCTTGTTAATGTGAAGTACCACGCACCGGAGAATCTACACCGGTGAATGCAGAGCCCTTTCTGACTGGATTATTGCTTTGGTCCTGTGGTTGTTGGAGCGGAGGAGAATCGTCTACACCCACTACTGTGTGGGATTTACCCGTGAGCTGGATTACAGCTGCTGCTTTCGTCTGCCGATCAAGGGAGTAATGTACCGACTCCCGTAGCTGGAGCTTATTGATTCCCCGTTGATCCAGACTTTGCATTCGAACATTTCCTCCCCCTGCTGGCCTACAACCGGAGGGACCCTACTAGTATCTCCCGCTGCCCTACTAGTGTACCATAGATATAATTCCTATTGATACAGGTGGTATTTATTATCTCCTGCGTACTATTCTAATGGACTTACGCTCTTGACTTACTCACGCACATTCTTCGCCTTACAAGCGCGACTCTAAGTAAAGTAATGTAATATACTATTATTGCTGCTAATAAATATTATTCTAACCAAGATTTGTGTGGAACCGTGTCATTGTGGAGGTGTTCATATCATATACCTGTGTACTGTATGGCCAGTAGTAATGTACATAAGACAGTAGTGGTTTAATGATACCATACTTATTAATACAGTCAGGGAATTGTACCCCTCAGTTACAACTAGTGTACCATATATAATTCTTATGATACAGGTGGTATTAATTATCTCCTGCGTAATATGCTCATGGACTTACGCTCTTGACCTATTCATGCACATTCTTCGCCTTACAAGCGCAACTCTCAATCTTGATAAGTAATGTAAGATAATCTTCGTGCTGCTAATAAATATTCTTCTAAACCGTATTTCTTGTGAAGCCGTGTCATTGTGGGAGTGTTCATCACATATACCTGTGTACTGTATGGCCAGTAGTAATGTACATAACGCAGTAGTGGTTTAATGATACCATACTTATTTAATACAGTCAGGGAATTGTACCCCTCAGTTACAATTGGTCCTTCGAGCCGGAGGGTAATTAGCGTAATATTAATATAATATTAATATTGACATGGCCAGCGGTGAACACTCCACAAACGGCTCTCCTAAGCTAGAACGCCCGACGCGCAGACGGCAGCCACCTTCTTACCTAGAGGACTACGCTACCCAGTCTACTACCTAGCTTTATACAGACGTTAAAGGCGGATAAAATAAGTAAAGCGGATAGCCAAAGTATGTCAAACCCTACCGACCAGGCGACCCTGCCAGTAGAGACCCTAGTGGGTTCTAACGTAACTGACCAAGCTCACGGGGGGGACCAGGAGGGACATGACATGACTTTACCCCCCGACAACGCCAACGGGACAGTCCCCGGAGAGCTCCAGGATAAAGAAAGCGCTCCAGGGACGGAACCCGACCCACTACCAGAAGAGACGCACACCCAGGAGATGGACCTCCTCGGAGCGCGACAGGAGAACGGATCTCCAACGAGCACTGCCAGAAGCCGATCACCTCCGCCGGTGTCTTCCCCCAGCGAAGCGGACAAGATGCTGGCACAGGCATTCATCGCCACCCTGGCAGCCTCCACCGAACGCGATCGACTTCAAGCGCAACAGACGAGCGAGCGCGAACAAGCTGCAGACCAACGAGAGCACCTTCACGCGCAACTCCAAGCGCAAGCCCTCAGTGAAGGCGAACATTCTGCAACCGAGCGAGAGCGCTTCCAGGCGCAACAAAGGAGTGAAGACGACCGCATAAGACTGGAGACCAGACGCCTTCAGACGGAAGAGAACATTGAAAGAAGCCGCGCCGATGCACAGTGCGCCGCCGCCAATGCACAGCGCGATGCCGCCAATGCACAGCTCCACGCCGCCCATGCCAGCGCCAATGCACAGCGCGACGCCGCCAATGCCCAGCGCGAAGCAGTGCGCGACGCCGCCCATGCCCAGCGCGAGGCAGAGCGCGACCGGCTGCAGGCGCAGATGATGGACAAATTGATTGCCATGGCGACACCCCCTCTCTCCGCACGGAGCTCCCGGAGATCATCACGACAAGGGTCTAGGACACATTCCCCTACCCGACCAAGCGACCCGGGACCCCGCCAACAGGAGGATCCTGTCCACGTCTCCGAACCCCCTCCCCGGCCGGTCCATACGAGACCCAGCAACCGGGAAGAACCGGACCACGCCGAGAGACTGAACAGAAGACTCCAGGACCTAGCAGAGGAAGAGGAAGAGGAAGAGGAGGAATGTCAAGCCGACCAGCAGCAACGTACTCTGGACCAGGAGGCCCAGTACAGCCCAGACGTCAGCCCCGAGGCACTGCGCTACAAACCCCCGACTCAACTCACGGGGTGAGTTTGACGCACCGTCAGCACCGAGGAACAGCACCTGGGTACCCGACCCCTGGTACCCACCAAGTACCAGCCCACGACGACACGTACGGGGAGACTCGCCCAGGAGGCCTCTCCCCCAACGCTCACCGATGTGCCAGCCATCCATGGCATCGTACCTTGGCACACCGACGTTCCCGGACTTCACACACAAGAACAGAGCACAGTACACAGAGCTACGAATGTGCTTAGAGACAATGATGTCCGATGTCCCCGATGAGACGTACAAGTATGCTATCCTACTCAAGCACCTGAAGGTGCCCAGAGCGCATAATGTAGCGCTGGCATATTCCAACTCAAGTACCCCATACACCGCGGCTCTAGTAGCCCTCGACCAACGTTATGGACGCATATGGGACTACGTGATACAAGAGATAAGAGACATCGACCGTCTCCCCCCAGCCAGAGACAACAGAGCATTAGATGACCTCTCTATCAAGGTACAGTCCCTGGTAGGGATGCTGGGGTCCCAAAAGGAAAAAGGGATATACGAACTGTACGCTAACTCTAATGTAGAAAGAATATTAGAGAAGCTCCCTCCCGTCCGACAAGAGCGTTTTCGGCGGCAGAGAGACCACCGCGACCCCAACGGCCCAGAGGCATCCCTCCTAGACTTATCTGACTTCCTCGCGAGAGAAGTCAGCAGCCTACGACTGGACACGTTCGTGTGGAGTGGACCAAGACCAGGACCTCGGGGATCAAATGATAACCGCCGGTCGGTGACCGTTATGCACCAAGCCGAATCAGTACCGCAGCACAAGAACCACAACACCCCCTCGACGAAAGAGGAGTGGAAGATTGAATGCCAGTACTGTGAAGGGGAACATCGGCTGTATCAATGCGACACTTTCGGGAAGCTGACCACGGACGAGGTGAGTCAGTGGGTCAAAGACCACCGCCGCTGCTTCCGCTGCGCGCGCAGCCATATGGCAGCTGAGTGCCGTTTGAAGAAGAAGTGCAGCAGGTGCGGCGGCGCCCACCTGGAGGTCCTGCATGACATCAACAGGCGTCCGCCAGGACAACAGAGTGGGCCCGTCACGGTAATGTACCAGGCAGAGGCGGTGGCACCAGTACCGAAGAGCCACCAGACCGCCCCCTACTGTACCTACTGCGACGGCGGACACTGGCTGGCACAGTGCGCCGAATATAAGACACTGAACCCAGTCCAAGTTGACCAGTGGCGTGAGGCGGCCCAGGCGGGCGCCGCTTACCGCGCAGCACTGTGCGGGGCCCACCAGCAAAGATTAACTAAACAAGGCAACCGGCCAACAGGAGTGCTCCACATAGACCAGCATAGCGAGACCCCCGAGTGCTCATCAAAGTGGTCAGAGTGCTCCTGAGCTACGAGGACAAGGTCCAGGGCCCTCATTCATCAACGTGTTCTACGCACAGATTTGTGCTTACCCTGTGCGTACGATCATTTCTAAGCAAAGAGTGGGATTCATCAATTTCAACTTGAACTTGACTCCGTGCTTACGTCTACGCACAGGTCAGACCATGCGTACCTGGCGCCCAGTGGTAGAATATATTATTACAACAAGGAAATTAGCTTCTGTGCATAATAACACTGGCATGTTCTGTACGAACCGTAGTTCATTATAGTTAATTGTAAAATAGCAACAGTAGTGTAATTATGGTCAAAACCCTATAAATAGCATTTGGAATAATAGATCTTTCTCTCAGAATGAATGCAGCATGGTTTATATAGCGTTATCGGAATATACGGGGTGTAGGCTACTGACTGACTGCGCTCCGCGTAGCTTGATTGATTGATTGATTGAAAAGTTTATTAACAGATTGCAGAATGGGTACAGTACAGTACAGCTCAGTACATACAATTGTTAATTGGGGATGCAGACCAGAGAAAGACTTTCGTCTTGTTTACATCAGGGTCCCCCATTTTCAATTCATCATAAATCATAAAGCTCAACTCGTTATTATTTTGCGCAGACCGCAGAAACACGGGAACGTTTTGATTATATTTAAAAGACTTTACGTTAAACGAAACAAGTGGAATTTCGAAGCTGTAAGCAGAATACAAGTCATATGAATATAGTGTTCTTCCCCCTTTTTACTGTATAAGAAAGAATAGAAAACGCATTGCAATGACACCAGATAGTGGACAGACTATGTATATGATGGGATTCAAGTTCGCGTTTGTATTGATCACATATAGGCAGGCTACACATGGCGTATCTGCTACATCATACATGGCAGTAAGATTCATTGTTCTTGTATATGCTCTCGTATTATTGTTTATGTAGGCTACCCAATACTGACATCAAAATAGATTGTAGTATGCCTCTAGAAATCATATGCAGCAGGTAGAAAATTGACGGGAGATCCATCGCGATTTGGAATAAAATTGAGGAGAACTTTAATCCCTGGGTATTAATCAAACAACACAGGAAAAGGCAGTTATATTCCAGCGCGGTCTTTATTAGCCGACAACAAAATAGATGCCTCTAAAAATCATATAGCCAATCGAACACAACTAATAAAGGCATTCATATTACAGCACGGTTATAATGACACACAACCAACGCCAAACAGTGGTCAACGAACGGTCTTTATTAGTATTTTGAGCTGTCCAGGCAGAATTGCAGCAATGGTCTTAGGGAGCCGTTGATATCTGACATCACCGTTTACAAGTCCGCCTTTTATTTATCCCATAATACGCGATAGTGTCTTCTTGGTTCGACAGCAGTGAACAATCTTCGTGGAGTTTCTCAGAGTTCCGCTCGGGTCAGTCCATTATTTCACATCCCATGGGGGGTGTTTCCTCATTTTCATGACCATATATGGATAATCATGCACGAGCATTGACGGTAGAACAAAGTGGTATTCATCAACACGGAGGAGCATAGAGCCTGCGTACGCACGTGTGATGAATCCCGACTTCCCTGTGCGTACACTGGTTCTACATTCCGTGCTTACGTGTGGAAATAGAACATGTTCTACGCACACATTGATGAATGAGGGCCCTGGACACTTACGCCGTCCTGGACGATGGGTCTGAAAAGACTCTCCTCCTCGCTTCCGCCGCAGCCCAGTTGGGCCTGCGGGGTGCCAAAGGTACCATGACAATACGCACCATCAGAAGGGACCAGAAGACCATAAAGGGGAAAATGTCTCCTTCAAGATAGCAGCGGTGGACCAGCCCGAGAAGCAGTATAGTATTACCAACGTCTTCACCAGCCACAACATAGGCCTGTCACAGTACACCTACCCCATCCCACAGCTGATGGCGAAGTATGTGCACCTACGTCAACTACCTATACCGCTTATCGACGGCGCCACACCGACCCTGCTCATCGGCTCCGACCACGCGGACCTCATTCTCCCAATTGAGGCGGCCCACATCGGACCCAAAGGATGCCCAGTCGCGGTTCAGACCCGACTGGGGTGGACGCTCCAGGGCCCCCTCTACGGACTTGACAGTCAACCCACGTCTACACGCTGCCTACACACAAAGGCGAGCGACACCGGCCACTCCCTCGTACAGCCCGTTGAGAGGCTATTGACATTAAGCGAGAGGCCTGTGAGAGAACCGTGGGCACAAGAGGGAGTTCAGAACTCCACCCCCCTCAGCTGCGCTCCAGACGTAGCTGACCTCGAACCCAGCACCCCAAGCGACTCCTTGATGCAGCCAAGCACAGATCAAAGCAGTCTCAGGCCCGCTTCCTCCTAACCCCCCTACCATCCCTTCCAGCCCGTCAGAAGCGGGTCAAGGACGGGGACAACTTAAAAGTGGACACAGTCGTCATGATTATCGACCAGTCACTACCCCGAGCTATGTGGCCGACCGGCCGCGTAAGCAAAGTGATCACTGGTGCCGACGGAAAGGTCAGAGCGGCGTCCAAGGGCGGACATACACCCGACCCGTGGCGAGGCTGATAGAGTTGCCAAGGCTCCCCGACTCTCTTGATGACGACCATGACCCCCTGACTTTGTGAACTGCCCTTCCCTCACAACGGACATTGAGTAGTGGACAGTGCGGTTAATCTGTCTCTGCTTATCTAATTAGGTGCGGACTAATTAGGAGGCGGCTGTTACGAAGGGTCAGATTAAACCGAATATATATATTTATTACTTGAGATATATTGTATAGTATTTGTATATCGTCTGATATCCCTTGTATATTCTTTGTACATATACACGGAATATCCCTTTACCTAGTACAGGCCAGACCATAATATTCGTTCTCCTATTGGACAGCGATCCCCTAGGCGCCACGGCCATATCCCCAATGTCTAGTTCAAAGTCACCGCTAAGACATGCCTGAACATGCCCAGTTTTGCGCAGGAATACGAGACAGAACTGAGGTTGGCACTAGATTATTCACCGTACGTATAAATACGTCGCAGGTGGATACAGCAGTTAGTTACCCAATAAGTTGAAGCCTCACACCACGATACAACGTGCTGTGAAGTGGGCCCGTTTTGCCCCGAAATAGAGCCTTGAGACCGCGTGCGAATTGATAGCTGAAGTGTCAGAGTTTAACGCTGGATCGTCGAGTTCGACCTATTCTATTATTAAGTAATAGTCTATTATGTATAGTGTATCGTGCGGCTACCGTTCTACAGTGACCAGCATTACCAACGTTTCATCGTACCGAGCTAGTGTGCTTATCCAGGCTGGGCGGCCTAACCTGGTGCCGTCATCCGAGGAGCCCTAGACGAGAACCGTGTGGATATGTACACTGGATAACCTACCCCGACGACTACAGAGCCCTTTTCGGCTGGATTATATTTGCTTTGGTCCTGTAGCTTTTGGAGCGGAGAATCGTCTACACCCACTGTTGTGTGGGATCTACCCTGTGAGGAGCACCGTCGAGCCCGCCTCTAGTACTCTGAGGCTGGCTAGCTTTCCTCCATGCGGCACTGCATACCGGAGAATAGCTGTTGTTCGTCTACGGATCAAGGGATTATTGCACTGTCTCCTGTACCTGGAGTCTCCTTATTCCTCGTTGACCCAGACTTTCTGCTACCGACAAATCCTCTCCCCTGCTGGCTTACAACCGGAGGGACCCCTTTAGTATCTCCAGCTGATCTACTAGTGTACCATATATAATTCTTATGATACAGGTGGTATTAATTATCTCCTGCGTAATATGCTCATGGACTTACGCTCTTGACCTATTCATGCACATTCTTCGCCTTACAAGCGCAACTCTCAATCTTGATAAGTAATGTAAGATAATCTTCGTGCTGCTAATAAATATTCTTCTAAACCGTATTTCTTGTGAAGCCGTGTCATTGTGGGAGTGTTCATCACATATACCTGTGTACTGTATGGCCAGTAGTAATGTACATAACGCAGTAGTGGTTTAATGATACCATACTTATTTAATACAGTCAGGGAATTGTACCCCTCAGTTACAGTACTCATAATGCTCATTCTTATAGGTAAAACCAAATTTTTTTTGGCACTCCTTGCTCAAGGGTACACTAAAATAAGCACTACACAAATCTATAACCGTAAAATACTCAGCTTGCGGCGGAATGAATGTCAGTAGTGTGTGGGGATCTGGGACATCGGCGGGATAGTCAATTAAAACCTCATTGACCGCCCTCAAGTTGTGTACCAGCCGGTACGAGGTGTCAGGTTTCTCCACTGGAAGCAACGGCGTGTTGTTCTTGGGGTTCTCTGTTCTCTGTAGTACTCCGGCTTTTAGAAGTCCTCTGATCTGTGGCTCAATTCCAGCCACCGCTTTTTCCTTCAGTGGGCACTGACTTTTCCAGGGCAGGGTTGCTCCTGGTCTAAGCTCCACCCTCACTGGTTGAGCAGATTTGATCAGTCCGATGTCGGTGCTATGTTTCGACCACAGCACTTCTGGTACGGCCCCCATCATCTCCTCCTGGAGGCTCAATTTCTGGGGGGTTTCTTCCACTGTCTCCTGTGACAGCTGCACCGTCTGGGGACGTCCCATCCCTGTGCCTTGAATCATTATCTTGACGAACCGCTTGTCCGGGCTTATCCATATGAGTCGGTTCTCCTTTGTCTGTTCGAACTCCATTTCTTCTGCCTCTTTCATCATCCCTCCGATGTGTTGTTGGTCGCACGAGTCAGTTACCTTTAGCGTCACGTGGGGAACGCTGCCTGTGATCTCGTGTTCCTTTTGCAGATAGGTGCTCCGTGCAAGCCGTATTGCTGCTCCTTGGGGTCCCATTATTATGCTGGTGGCGTTGAGCTGCACCTCCTCTGGTTGATTTCTCAGCCACTCCTTGGCTTGTCTCTGATCCGCATCTCTATAGTACTGTAGAGTGCAATGGTATGGTGTCTCTGGGTTCTTTGCATCTGGCATATTGGCGGTGATGAATGTCTCCCATTCCAACGCTGGTCCGAGCAATTCCTGGCTTAGGTTCCCCAACCAGTATACTTCCGGTGGTCGGGTGTCTGTCCTTTGCATCATTTGATAGTAGTGGTCTTCTGGGACGTCGATCACACAACCATCAGGCGTGCATAAAATGTTCATCCCCAGCATACCAAGGCCGTCCCTGCCCAGTAAGCCGATGGGTGCGGTGTCGGAGACCAAGATGGAAACAGTCGCTTCTTTGCCTCTGTACTTCAGGGTGACAGGTTCTGTCACTGGGATCAGCTTTTTGATTCCCTCAAAGCCAATTGTCCGTACATATCGACCGGACATGGGCAGGTGTGTGGCATCCTTAAGTTGGACTACAGTGAACGCTGCGCCGGTGTCTGCCATCATCCTGACAGATTTATCATTCACCGCTACGTGCACTATTAGCTCCTCCCTTAAGTATGACAATGACAGCTGACACCCCCCCATTGAATTATCTGGGCCTCGTCAGAACGTCTGCTCCGGCCCCCTGGATGGATCTACTGGGCCCATGTCTTGTTGCTGATTCTGGTCTTGGGTCTGGTATTGGTTTTGGGTCTGGCCTTGGTTCTGGTATTGGTTTTGGGTCTGGCCTTGGTTCTGGTATTGGCCTTGGTTCAGTCCGTACCACTGATCCTGGAGTCGGCCATATCCTCCTCGGCCACCTCCTCTGTTATTTCCTCTACCCCTACTGCTGGCTCCTTGGGTTCGCCACCCTTTGTCACATGTTCGGGCGAGATGGCCGATCTCTCCACAATTCCAGCACTCAGCCGATGCCGGCCATCCAGAGGGGTCCGCTTCTTTGACGTCCATTCCCTCCTCTGAGCTGCCAGTTTGATCCCCTCTGATTCTGTTGTTGTAAGGGTGTCGGTTCTTCCTGTTTTCTGGGCTGTGCTGGTTCCTGGTTATTCAGTTATCCACTATTCCCCGTCTCGGCTCTGGGCTGTGCGGCTTGTACCATGGCTTGTAGGTATTCCACCACCTTGATTGCCTCGACAGGCTGTTGGTACAAGAGCTTTCGCTGGCTTGCAGTTTCTTTGTCCTTGGCCTGTTGCTCCTTCTTACGTTTTCCATGTATGCATCTAAGGGAAGGCTTCCCAGGCACACCACCTCATTCAGTTTTTGTCTCACTTCACTGGAGATGCCCTTCTGTATCTTTTCTCTAAGCATCGCCTCCCCCATTGGATTAGCTGCTGGGTCTTGGCCAGGCATGTCTCTCCAGGTGGCGTAGGCCTTTGCCACATACTCCCTGGGGGGGGTATCAGGCTCCAAGGCACCAATGTGGATCTTGTCTGGGTGCATCATGGTTTGATAGGTTTCCCGCAGGACTCACCACAGTGCTCCTCTGTGGGCGGCGAAGAGGTCCTGGTCATGTGCTCCTGAAACTACTAGCCCCTCTCCAATACCCCCCACAACCCCCCAAAAAGGGCTTAGACTCCATTTATTTGTGGCAGTTAATATTTACCATACACAATGCATAGATTTATTTTTGTGATCATTTACATGTACAGTGAAAAAAGAAGAAGATATGCCTTCCTGTAAAAGAAATTATTTCTAGGTGAAATTGAATAAATGGTATCTGTCCACAATCTAATCACATTGAACTATTGCTGTATGCGCTGACGTTTCCTTGGTAATGTTGGATCAGTGGGACCTTTAGTTGCCTTGTAGGTTTATGGATATTATTTGTCCCAGTCCTACCAGAGGTTAATACCACAAGACCTCCAGCCACACCTCCTCCCAGACCAATAAACACTACCACCACTACAGCGATAGCCAACATCACCAGGCCACCAACACCAGGCAACAACACAGCAGAGGGGAAGGTCCACCTGGCCGATGGAAGGAACGGCTCCTGTTCAGGCAGAGTGGAGATCTTCCACCGTGGACAGTGGGGGACAGTGTGTGATGATGCCTGGGACCTGAATGATGCCCAGGTGGTGTGTAGACAGCTGGGCTGTGGCCGGGCACTGTCTGCACCACATACTGCCCTGTTCGGACAAGGCAGTGGACCCATCTGGTTGGATGAGGTCAGGTGTACAGGCAGTGAGTCCAACCTCACACAGTGCAGCCACCAAGGGTTTGGATCCCACGACTGTAGACACAACGAGGATGCTGGTGTTGTCTGTGAAGGTCAGTATGAACATGTATTCCTATAATAACCAATCCTTTCTGTGTATGTCAGCATCTGTCATGATGAAAATTAATTTGACTGCTCAGTTTGGACAGCGTTTGGACACAGTGCTTGTCTCCAAATAAAGTAAAAAAAAGAACTAAATATATATATGCATACTGTATATGTATTTGTATTTCAGCTGGTGCTCCGGTGAGGCTGGTCAACGGCTACTCTGACAACCCTTGTTCTGGCAGAGTGGAGGTCTACCATGATGACCAGTGGGGGACGGTGTGTGATGATGCCTGGGACCTGAATGATGCCCAGGTGGTGTGTAGACAGCTGGGCTGTGGCCGGGCCCTGTCTGCATCCCATTATGCACATTTTGGACAGGGTAGAGGGCCCATATGGTTGGATGATGTTCAGTGTTCAGGCAATGAGTCATCTATAACAGATTGTAGACATCGGGGGTTTGGAATCCACGACTGTGGTCACAATGAAGATGCTGGCATTATCTGTGAAGGTAAATATATAATATGCATGAATGAATGAATGAATGAAAACTTTATTTAACAGATTGCAGAATGGGTACAATACAGTACGGCTCAATACATACAATTGTTAAGGGGATGCAGACCTGAGAAAGACGTTTGTCTTGTTTCCATCAGGGTCCCCCATTTTCAATTCATATAGACATTTATGACATACACAACATACATGACATTTATGGCATAGGGACATATAGGTATTTAGTACTGATACATTTGTGACATAGGCGGTATTCAAATATACAGTACTGTTACCCCTATAGTATATACAGTATATACATATGATGGGGAGGGGACTGTACATTAGGAGGGGGTGGGTGGGTGGGAGGGAAATATACATACGGCGGGGAGGGAATATATACATGCGGTGGGGAGGAGACTGTCTATTAGGAGGTGGTGGGGGTTTTGGGCATTTACGGTGGCCAGTTTCGAATTGCAGCCTCCCGTAGGTGCTCTTTAAGGGCGGTTTTGAATGTGGGCAGGGATTCACATTCCTTTACAGCTTTGGGTAGGGCGTTCCACATTGTTGTGGCATAATTGCGGAACGTGTTTAGTCCCTTGTTTGAGCCGAATCTGGGTTTAACATGATTTGTTGAGCTTCCTCTGGTGTAGTGGTTGTGGTATTCACTGACCTTTGGGAAGTATTTTGACATGTACATGGGCACCCCGGTCGTATAGTGTATCTTGTAGACCAGGCCCATTGCAAGTTGCTGTACTCTGTCGTCTACTCTAAGCCATCCTAGGTTGGCAAAGTGGGCAGGGGTGAGGTGGGTTCTGGGGTTCAGGTCAAGTAGTAGTCTGACCAGTTTGTTTTGTGATGTTTGTAATTTTGTTTTAAGCGCCTTTGAGGTGCTTTGGTACCATGAGGTGCACGCATAGTCATAGTACCCTTGAATGAGTGCTCCTGCCAGAGTCTTCAGGGTATTCTTGTTTACCAGAGAGGAGATCCGGTACAAGAATCTAGTTCGTTGGTTGACTTTTTTTATTACATTGGATGCCATTTTGTCACAGGAAAGATTTGCCTCTAGGATGGAACCCAGGTAGGTAATTTCGTCTTTCCTTGTGACAATATTGTCACCCACTGTAACTGAGAAACCGTCGGTCTTGCTGAGTTTGTTATTTGAACCGAAGAGAATGGACTCTGTTTTGCCCATGTGTAATGATAGTTTGTTATCAGCGAGCCATATGCAGATTTTGCCTAGTTCCGTGCTGAGGGTTTTTTCACGCATAAATACACAACAGATTAATAGACAGAAAAGAATGACATACAGTGTTGAGGCTTTCTGTATTTTTCACCCATCCCAATTTAGTCATTATGTCAATTCCCTTCCTGGTCGTTGCGCACAAAATGCATCGATTTATTTTTGTGATCATTTACATGTACAGTTAGAGAAGAAAAAGAAGATATGTCTTCATGTAAAAATGGAATTTTTAGGTGGCTTAAAGAACAATATAGCTTTTTTTTTTTATACATTTCAACATTTGATTGCTGCATTCATTTAAATTTTCATTTCATTAGGCGGTCAGGTGGCGTAGCGGAGATTGCGCTCGTCATCAATGCAAGAGGCTGCGGTCTCGACTCCCGGAGTCAGCATTGCCCTGAGGCTTGGGCCGGTTGTCATACTAACTCGTTTGGCTGGGTTAGGGGGAGGGAAGTCGTGGGTGGTAATCTGGCATTGTGGACAGCGACGCATACAGGTCAGGTCTGGGCGCCTGCTCAGCGAAAGGCAGGAAATGGTGAAGGCAGCGTGAACTCCCACGCGTTACACTTCACCAATGAGAGTACTCGCTGCCAGGTGAGAAGAGAGCCACTGGCTGTCTCCACATGTGTCGGAGGAAGCATGTGGTGGACTTCAGGGTTCCCTTGTACCGACCAGTAGGAGGAACATGCGCACAACAACCAGGTAGGGAAGGGGGGGGGAATTGGCATAACGACAAAAAATTGGGATGGGGAGAAAAAATTGAAAAATCAGGCGGAGAAAAAGAGGATACAAAAATATTACATTTTTCATTTAATTCATTGTGTTCATCATTGTCGTCATCACGTCAGTCCCCACTCCCTAACACACTGACTGTTAGGGTTTGTAACCGACCTCAAACGCAACGGCACAGAGAGGAAGTTCAGAGTTAGCCAAAGCAAGGGCGTATTTATTTACAGAGTCACAAGATGGAATGAAGTAGAGCAATCGAACAAACGGGGAATCTGGCATGTGAAGATTGTTGCGGCTCTGCAGATACTCCCAGTAGGTAGTGGTGAGGAATTGGCTAGTGACGTTTGAAGCGGCTCTGCAGATCCTCCCAGCTTTCACTCCCGGTGGAAACGGAGAGAGAGAGAAATCAGAGTTAGCCCAGCGCACACACAGAGGCAGAGAGGTGACTGATCCAGTATAAATCCAAGTGACTTGATCTTCGGTGTACCACACACAAGTTAGCAGAGTCCAGAGAAAAAACAATACAGTATCTTCAGTGTTAATCTAACACAAAAATTAGGTGAGTCCAGTACAAACAAAAACAGGATCTCTTCGGTGTTCACCAAACACACAAAAAACTGATAATCCAAAAGATAGTTTCCAAAAACTCACCAGAGCGCAACGCGAGAAGCGGGCAGATTATGAGGCGTAGCTCCGAACAGGGAACCAGATTCTCCACAGCAGTTCTCCACAAAAGATCCTGGAGAGCAAAAGACAGCAACAGCGACGGGGAAGGCAGGTATATGCAGGTGTAATTCAAAACGACCCAACATCGATAGTAAGGGGGTCTGAGCATATAAAGCCTACAGGGGCGCTGATTACAAGCTGTGACAGCTGCGGGATGAGATTGATACTTGCTTCAAAAGCGTGTGGCGAGGAAAGCACCAATCAACACGGCACGCATTAATCACATAGTACCTTAAAGGAACGGAGCGTGTGGCAGGGAGCGGACCAAAACCTCACAGTACCCCCCCCTCCACGGGAGCCACCCGGCGACCAGCCCGACCCGGCTCGCCCGGATGGGCACGATGGAAGTCGGTGATCAGGCCGGGATCCATGATGAGCTGGCGGGAGACCCAGCTTCGTTCTTCCGGACCGTAGCCCTTCCAGTCCACCAGGTACTGGAAACCTCGACCCCGCCGTCGAACGCCCATCAACCGGCGGACCTGCCACTGGGGGTGACCGTCCACCATCTCGGGAGGAGGCGGGTCCAGAGCAGGAGGCATCAGGGGACTGAGAGAGACAGTCTTAACCCTGGACACATGGAAAACGGGGTGAATGTGCATGGATGCAGGAAGCTTAAGACTCACCGCCGCCGGACTGAGTACCTTCAGAACCTCAAAAGGACCGACGAACCGGGGGATAAGCTTCTTGGCCGAGGACCGAAGTGGAAGGTCCCTTGCGGAAAGCCACACCCTCTGCCCAGGGTGGTACGTCGGCGCAGGTACCCGGCGCCGGTCAGCCCCACGACTGGCACGCTCCGATGACCGGAGCAACGCGGTCCTGGTGATCTCCCAGACCCGACGGCACCGGTCGAGGTGGTCCTGTACGGAGGGAACTGCCACCTCCGACTCCTGTGCAGGGAAAAGAGGGGGTTGGTAGCCCAGGGATACCTCAAAGGGTGAGAGGCCGGTGGCGGAACTGACCATGGAGTTGATGGAGTACTCGACCCAGGGAAGGAAACGGCTCCAAGAAGCTGGTCTCTCGGCAGCCACACACCGAAGAGCAGACTCCACACTCTGGTTCATCCTCTCCGTTTGTCTGTTAGTCTGGGGATGATAACCAGAGGAAAGACTGACCGTTGCCACCAATCCCTTGCAAAAAGCCCGCCATACCTGGGAAGTGAACTGGGGCCCCCGGTCCGAGACGACGTCCTGGGGAAAACCATGGAGGCAAAACACGTGGCGTGTCAGGAGGTCCGCCGTCTCTGCCGCCGAGGGAAGCTTGGGAAGGGCCACGAGGTGAACCCCCTTGCTGAACCGATCCACCACGGTCAGTAGGCACGTGTTCCCCTGGGAAGAAGGAAGACCTGTGACGAAGTCCAGCGCCACATGTGACCAAGGACGGCTCGCCTTACCACCCCCTCGATGCCCAAGGTGACTACTCCTACCACCCTGTCCTCAGGGAGGATGGGAGTCGGGTCCTCAGTGGTTGGAGCCCCCTTGGAGTGTAACCGGGACAGGGAGTCAGCCTTCGTGTTGCGGGAACCAGGGCGAAACGTCAGCGAGAAGTCGAACCGACTGAGGAAGCTGGCCCATCTTGCCTGCCGGCCATTGAGGCGCTTGGAAGCACGGATGTACGTCAGGTTCTTGTGGTCCGTCCAAATGGTAAATGGCTCCTCGGCCCCCTCTAGCCAATGACGCCACTCCTCCAAGGCAGCCACAACCGCCAGCAGCTCCCGATTGCCGATGTCATAGTTCCTCTCGGCAGGGAGGAAGCAACGCGAGTAGAAGGCGCATGGATGTACCTTCTGGTCTGTTGCCAACCGCTGGGATAAGATAGCTCCCAGTCCAGTATCCGAGGCGTCCACCTCTACGATGAACTGTCTCTTGGGGTCTGGATGGAGCAAGATCGGGGCGGAAGTGAACCTCTTCTTGAGGGAGCGGAACGCAGCACACGCCACTGGGGACCAGTCGAACGGCAGGGCGGGAGAGGTCAGCCTGGTAAGCGGTTCCGCCACTTGACTGTAGTTCCGGATGAACCTTCGGTAGAAGTTGGCGAACCCGAGGAAGTTCTGTAACTCCTTCCGAGAGGTGGGTTCCGGCCACTCCTCCACGGCCCGGATCTTGCGAGGATCAGCTCGGGTCAAGCCTCTCCACGATGAAGCCCAGGTAATCGACGGAGTCGGAGTGGAATCGGCATTTCTCCGCCTTGACGAAGAGCCGATTGTGGAGGAGGCGCTCCAGCACACGGCGGACATGCTGGATGTGTTCCTCGAGGGTCTTGGAGAAGATGAGGATGTCGTCTAGGTATACTACCACAAACACCTCCAGCATGTCACGAAGGACGTCGTTCATGAGCGCCTGGAATACCGCCGGAGCGTTGGTGAGGCCGAACGGCATAACCAGGTACTCGTAGTGGCCCCTGGGAGTCTTGAAGGCGGTCTTCCACTCATCGCCCTCTCGGATACGGACTAGATGGTAGGCACTCCGGAGGTCCAGCTTGGTAAAGACGGTAGCCTGGGTGAGAGGCTCGAAGGTGGAGTTCATGAGAGGAAGAGGGTACTTGTTCTTAATGGTGATCTCGTTGAGCTGGCGATAGTCGATGCAGGGTCGAAGGTCTCCGTCCTTCTTCCCAACAAAGAAGAAGCCGGCCGCCACAGGAGAGGAGGAAGGCCGAATGAGTCCTGCTTCCAAGGACTCAGAGATGTATTGATCCATCGCTGCCTTCTCAGGGACGGTCAGACTGTAGAGGCGGCTGCCGGGAAGGGGAGCCCCTGAGCGGAGGTCGATGGCACAGTCGTAAGGCCGGTGAGGCGGAAGGGCCTGAGCCCTGGACTTACTGAAAACCTCCATGAGGTCGTGGTACTCGGGGGGTATGGTCAAGAGGTCCGGAGGCGGCTCACAAACGGATCTCCGGGGCGAGGGACAGGACGCCGCCTGAAGACACTGGGCATGACAGGAGGAGCTCCACCCCCTGATGGTACCGGAGGACCAGGCGATGTGGGGCTCGTGCAGCGCGAGCCAGGGCCGGCCCAGGACTACTGGGACAAGAGGGGATCTGGTGATAAAAAACTGGAGTCTCTCAACGTGGTTACCAGCAATGGTGAGCAGGACAGGGCAGGTGCGTTGAGTGATGTCAGCCAGGCGGTGTTGGTCCAATGCGAATACCTCCAATGGCCTCACTAGGTCCTCAAGTGGAATGTTGGCCCGGGTAGCAAACTCGAAGTCTACGAAACTCTCGTCAGCCCCCGAGTCAATGAGTGCCTCCACCGTGGCCCGTTGGTCCGCCCAGGCCAGGGTGACGTTCATC
Source organism: Notolepis coatsorum (assembly GCF_963971535.1). NCBI lineage: Eukaryota > Metazoa > Chordata > Actinopteri > Aulopiformes > Paralepididae > Notolepis > Notolepis coatsorum. Next base: position 9,834,302 of record NC_140169.1, read on the forward strand.
AGACGGCTAGGTGGTGCACGGCTCTGGGAACGAGAAAAACGGCTCACCAGGATCTCCCGGGGTCCCGGCGAGCCTGGTGTTTTGGCCGGGTGGGGCAGTTGGCGATACGGTGTCCATCCCGACCGCAGTAGAGGCAAAGGCCGGACCTGAACCTCGCCTCCCGTTCAGCTTGGCTAAGATGAGAACGTCCCAGCTGCATGGGTTCCTCCCCGGGCACCGAACGGGAGGGAAAAGAGCCACCAGTCGTGTTGGGAGCAGGGCGACCCGCAGTACCGTCACGAGTACGGGGGGTCTGGAGTACCTCTGGAGGTCCCTGTCGGGTTCTCTCACGTCTTCTCTCCTGGAGGCGTCCGTCGATGCGAATGGCGAGGCTGAACAGGTCCTCGAGGGACTCAGGTTCCTCACGGGTCGCGAGCTGGTCCCTGACAGCGTCGTTGAGCCCCCTCATGAAGGTGAGACGAAGTGCTTGATCGTTCCAACCGCTCTCCGTTGCCGCCAGTCTGAACTCCAGCACGTAGTCGGTGACCCCGCCACTGCCCTGCCGGAAGGTACCCAACCGGGCGCCAGGGTCCTGGCCACGGGCTGGGTGGTGGAAAACCCTGCGGAGCTCAGCCACGAAGTCTGGGTAGGAAAAACAGAAATCTTCCCCCATTGCCCAGGAGGCAGTGACCCACTGGGCTGCCCGGCCTGAGAGCAAGTTAGTCATGTAAGCCACTTGGGCTCCCCTTGAAGTGAATCGACTGGGTTGATGACGAAAAACCAACTCACATTGCATGATGAATGTGGCACAATCCTCGAAGTTACCATCGAACAACCGTGGTTCGGAGAGACGGGGCTCCCGAGGTGCGGGATCGGGAGGCGCGGGGCCTGCCAGGTCTGCGGGTGATGCTCCGGCCGAGGCTCCTGAAGTAAGTGGGGTTACAAGCAAGGTGTTAACGGTTTCACTCAGCGCTTGTAAGTGGAGGAGAATATTAGACTGCTGGCTAGCCAGAGAGCCAAGGGACCCCTGAATAGGCAGGACCTGCTCTCGGAGCTCCTGTACAGCAGCCGCAGCCGCATCTAGCTGTAGGCTGTGGTCGTTGGTTAACTCTATCTGGACTGCCAACGCTGTTCTGACCCTCTCTGTGTCGGCTGAGGTCGTCATGGTTGGGTCGTAATGTTAGGGTTTGTAACCGACCTCAAACGCAACGGCACAGAGAGGAAGTTCAGAGTTAGCCAAAGCAAGGGCGTATTTATTTACAGAGTCACAAGATGGAATGAAGTAGAGCAATCGAACAAACGGGGAATCTGGCATGTGAAGATTATTGCGGCTCTGCAGATACTCCCAGTAGGTAGTGGTGAGGAATTGGCTAGTGACGTTTGAAGCGGCTCTGCAGATCCTCCCAGCTTTCACTCCCGGTGGAAACGGAGAGAGAGAGAAATCAGAGTTAGCCCAGCGCACACACAGGCAGAGAGGTGACTGATCCAGTATAAATCCAAGTGACTTGATCTTCGGTGTACCACACACAAGTTAGCAGAGTCCAGAGAAAAAACAATACGGTATCTTCAGTGTTAATCTAACACAAAAATTAGGTGAGTCCAGTACAAACAAAAACAGGATCTCTTCGGTGTTCACCAAACACACAAAAAACTGATAATCCAAAAGATAGTTTCCAAAAACTCACCAGAGCGCAACGCGAGAAGCGGGCAGATTACGAGGCGTAGCTCCGAACGGGGAACCAGGTTCTCCACAGCAGTTCTCCACAAAAGATCCTGGGCCCTCATTCATCAATAGTGTGCGTAGAACATTTCTATTTCCACACGTAAGCACGGAATGTAGAACTAGTGTACGCACAGGGAAGTCGGGATTCATCACACGGTGCGTAAGCAGGCTCTATGCTCCTCCGTGTTGATGAATACCACTTTGTTCTACCGTCAATGCTCGTGCATGATTATCCATATATGGTCATGAAAATGAGGAAACACCCCCCATGGGATGTGAAATAATGGACTGACCCGAGCGGGACTCTGAGAAACTCCACGGACAATTCACTGCTGTCGAACCAAGAAGACACTATCTCGTATTATTTATGGGATAAATAAAAGGCGGACTCGTAAACGGTGATGTCAGATATCAACGGCTCCCTAAGACCATTGCTGCAATTCTGCCTGGACAGCTCAAAATACTAATAAAGACCGTTCGTTGACCACTGTTTGGCGTTGGTTGTGTGTCATTATAACCGTGCTGTAATATGAATGCCTTTATTAGTTGTGTTCGATTGGCTATATGATTTTTAGAGGCATCTATTTTGTTGTCGGCTAATAAAGACCGCACTGGAATATGACTGCCTTTTCCCGTGTTGTTTGATTAATACCCAGGGCCAGGGATTAAAGTTCTCATCAATTTTATTCCAAATCGCGATGGATCTCCCGTCAATTTTCTACCTGCTGCATATGATTTCTAGAGGCATACTACAATCCATTTTGATGTCAGTATTGGGTAGCCTATATAAACAATATAATACGAGAGCATATACAAGAACAATGAATCTCACTGCATGTATGATGTAGCTGCCTTTCAATACATGAACTTGAATTCCATCATGTTTGTGTGCGGGACTCACAAGGCTGTTGTCACAATGGGTGGTACCGGTGTACAGTAATAATAACAGTCCACACAATATCACGATCCATGCCATAGCCTATGTTCTATTAGGACATGATCTGTGACGACAAATGTTCTAGAATGTTTGATTAAGATATCATACTCTGACAGCATGCCTATGAGCAACAAAAACGCGAACTTGAATCCCATCATATAGTCTGTCCACTATCTGCATGGTGTCATTGCAATGCGTTTTCTATTCTTTCTTATACAGTAAAAAGGGGGAAGAACACTATATTCATATGACTTATTCTGCTTACAGCTTCGAAATTCCACTTGTTTCGTTTAACGTAAAGCCTTTTAAATATAATCAAAACGTTCCCGTGTTTCGGCGGTCTGTGCGCAAAATAATAACGAGTTGAGCTTTATGATTTATGATGAATTGAAAATGGGGGACCCTGATGTAAACAAGACGAAAGTTGGTCTGCATCCCCAATTAACAATTGTATGTACTGAGCTGTACTGTACTGTACCCATTCTGCAATCTGTTAATAAACTTTTCAATCAATCAATCAATCAAGCTACGCGGAGCGCAGTCAGTCAGTAGCCTACACCCCGTATATTCCGATAACGCTATATAAACCATGCTGCATTCATTCTGAGAGAAAGATCTATTATTCCAAATGCTATTTATAGGGTTTTGACCATAATTACACTACTGTTGCTATTTTACAATGAACTATAATGAACTACGGTTCGTACAGAACGTGCCAGTGTTATTATGCACAGAAGCTCATTTCCTTGTTGTAATAATATATTCTACCACTGGGCGTCAGGTACGCCTGGTCTGACCTGTGCGTAGATGTAAGCACGGAGTCAAGTTCAAATCGAAATTGATGAATCCCACTCTTTGCTTAGAAATGATCGTACGCACAGGGTAAGCACAGATCTGTGCGTAGAACACGTTGATGAATGAGGGCCCTGGAGAGCAAAAGACAGCAACAGCGACGGGGAAGGCAGGTATATGCAGGTGTAATTCAAAACGACCCAACATCGATAGTAAGGGGGTCTGAGCATATAAAGCCTACAGGGGCGCTGATTACAAGCTGTGACAGCTGCGGGATGAGATTGATACTTGCTTCAAAAGCGTGTGGCGAGGAAAGCACCAATCAACACGGCACGCATTAATCACATAGTACCTTAAAGGAACGGAGCGTGTGGCAGGGAGCGGACCAAAACCTCACACTGACTCTGCTTGGGGTGCTAAATGAATTGCCCCCTAGGCATCATATTTGAAGACGCTGACTGGCTAAATTTATGTTGCTAGGTGCATTTATTTAGCTATGTAATTTTTCAATTGGCTGCGTTGCGCACTGACTGGGGCGATGTTTCTAGCGCCCCAGAAGAGAGAGGTTGATGAACAGGAAGCACAAACAATGATTTATATTTGATATATTACACATTATTGTGCATTCTAAACAAAAACATACTTAAAATGAGTAATTATTATTTATTTAAAAAAAAAATTAAAATTTTTAGCGGTGGCCTCTAGTGACATTCCGCCACTAAGTGGGACTTTTAGTTGCCTTGTAGGTTTATGGATATTATTTTCCCCAGTCCTACCAGAGGTTAATACCACAAGACCTCCAGCCACACCTCCTCCCAGACCAATAAACACTACCACCACTACAGCGATAGCCAACATCACCAGGCCACCAACACCAGGCAACAACACAGCAGCAGAGGGGAAGGTCCACCTGGCCGATGGAAGGAACGGCTCCTGTTCAGGCAGAGTGGAGATCTTCCACCGTGGACAGTGGGGGACAGTGTGTGATGATGCCTGGGACCTGAATGATGCCCAGGTGGTGTGTAGACAGCTGGGCTGTGGCCGGGCCCTGTCTGCACCACATACTGCCCTGTTCGGACAAGGCAGTGGACCCATCTGGTTGGATGAGGTCAGGTGTACAGGCAGTGAGTCCAACCTCACACAGTGCAGCCACCAAGGGTTTGGATCCCACGACTGTAGTCACACAGAGGATGCTGGTGTTGTCTGTGAAGGTCAGTATGAACATGTATTCCTATAATAACCAATCCTTTCGGGGGGCGGCTACGTGGCGTAGTGGGCAAGGCGCTCGCCACGAAATCTTGAGACGCTGGGCTTGCCTGTTCGAGCCCAGCGCTCCACATTTGCTTTCAGTTTAGCTGGTCGTCCGTACTAATACACATTGGCAGTATTAGGGGGTGGGAAACTGATGGGTGGGGATCGGGCGTTGTGGACAGCGACTCCTACAGGTCGGTTGGTGCGCCTGCGCAGTAGAATCAGGAAGTGTCGGGGGCAGCGTGAGCCTCCCACGCGTTACTCCTCGCCACTGAGAGATCGAGCTGCGCAGGTGAAAAGATGCGACTGCTGTTACCTCAAGTACCGGAGGGGACTTGTGCTATGTATGACTTAGTCCACATTGCAGCCGGCTTGTGGGAGGCAAGAAACAGCGTCCGTGACAGGGGAGGGTTGAATTGGATGATAGGAAATTGGGATGGGAGAAAATATAGAAAATGGGAGAAAAAGTGGATAAAAAAAATAACCAATCCTTTCTGTGTATGTCAGCATCTGTCATGATGAAAATGTATTTGACTGCTCAGTTTGGACAGCGTTTGGACACAGTGCTTGTATCCAAATAAAGTAAAAAAAAAAATATATATATATATATATATATATATACTGTATATGTATTTGTATTTCAGCTGGTGCTCCGGTGAGACTGGTCAACGGCTACTCTGACAACCCTTGTTCTGGCAGAGTGGAGGTCTACCATGATGACCAGTGGGGGACGGTGTGTGATGATGCCTGGGACCTGAATGATGCCCAGGTGGTGTGTAGACAGCTCGGCTGTGGCCGGGCACTGTCTGCATCCCATTATGCACATTTTGGACAGGGTAGAGGGCCCATATGGTTGGATGACGTCAGGTGCACAGGCAATGAGTCTGCGATCACACAGTGCAGCCATCAAGGGTTCGGATCCCACAACTGTGGTCACCACGAGGATGCAGGTGTTGTCTGCAACTGTTAGTCTGCAACACTACTATCACCGACATCTAAGAAGGGAGATCCCCCCTTGAATGGCCCTTCTAAGGTTTCTCTCCTCCACACTGCCTGTGGACCATTTTTCCCTATTGTTAGGTTTTAGTGAGTTTTTCCTTACCTTCGCGTGGGGTATGTCTGGGAGTGCTTGCATTCTTTCATTTATTTGCATTTATTTTAAATTTGTTGGACCTTAAGGTGTTCTTGTTCTGTTCTTGACTTATTGTTATGTTTTCTTCTTGACTTGTTTAAAGAAGACATGTACGGCCCATGGGGACATTAACGTGTGTTGTCGGGCCCTATAAATAAATTTGATTTGATTTGATTTGAGTCTGTGAAGGTAAATATGAATATGTATAGCTGTATTAATAGTAGGGCTGGGACTACTATAGGGCTGGACCGCGCCGTGGAAATGGCAGCGGTGATACACATACGTTGTCTTAAGACTTAGCATGTAACATGTATCATCAAATGTGCATGTTGGTGTGAAATGTATGTGTGCCATTATTACTATCAACTAATAATTGTGGAATATTACTATAATGAGCTGTATGTGTATATGAACCAAGCATCTCACTATAATGTACCTGTACTTTATTCGTGACAATAAACTACTACTACTATATCGCATTAATTTCTATTAATTAACTACAGAAAGAATTAAAAGTTTAAAAAAGTGATGCATTTAATCGTATGATGATTTTTCTTTATTGTGTACGAATGTTACCTTTCAAAGGAGACCAGACTCATGCATGTGCTATAAGTATAAAGTATAATAAATCGCAAATAACTTTTTTTCCTAGTCTGAAATAAGAGAAATTGAGATCAATCAAGAGTTTTCTTTTTCCAATGGTCAACTGTTCTGGAATGTACTTGAAAGTACTGCGTTTTACTTTTACCTTGAAAGTGCTTGAGTTTACAAAAGGTCCTTTGTGCTATATATATATTATTCCTAAAATTGCTGCACTTTCTTAAAAATTGCATTGATCTGTTGGTCTGTGTAGCTAATACAGGATTTTGCTGCTTAAACTTATGTATAATTTCATTGATTCACTCGTATACCAAAATTAATTTGAATTGAAATGTTTAGCTTTTCGCATCAAATATTGATATGCGATTAAAATGTGATTAATTTCGATTAATTTACTATAAAGTCTCGAATTAATCCGATTAAAAAATGTAATCGAGTCCCACCACTCTTAAAATAAAGCAGCACTCTCAAAAGTGTCAACACCGTAGGCTTGGTTGTCACAGCATTATTCACAGTGAAGGTTCTAAAATAAAAATAAAAAAAGGATTGATTGACATGAAAAGTTGTACTTTTATTAATCCCCTTGGGGAAGTGAATCATGGGGTAAGCAGGTAAAGAGTTAAATTCATTTCAGTCAATGTGTTGTTGGGAAGTGAAGTATAGAAGCCATTCGTGAAGGATTTCCCCGCATCCCAGATTGAGGAGACTCAGGTCACGGTCTGAGACGTGAGTAACTGACGGGTAATCAACGGTAGCTCCTAGGTAATTATTCTATATTTGTAATCCCTTACCTTAAAGTAAAGCATTACCAAGAAATGCTGCAATTTCAACGCTCTTCCTTCAAAAACAACTCTCTTGCTTTTCATGTTTTTTTCATTTATTTCCCCCCTCCCCCCCTCATCATCTTCCTACACGTCTCCTCTTTAGTCCAGGGTCCTCCACTCCGGGCTGCGTCTATGCCAAATACAACGCAGTTTGGTTTCCGGGTTCCTCTGATTGGCCACTAAGCCCACGTGACCGCGCGCTGGCACGCCCCCCTTATCGCCCGCTGCCGCGCTGTGAAGCGGAAGAGCCAGCGAGGCGACGCGAGGCGGTGGTTTCAGCAGCAGCGGCCGTCTTCCGAGGCGGCTCGTTCTTATTAATCCCTAATGTCATGTATGTTGTGTATGTCATAAATGTCGATATGAATTGAAAATGGGGGACCCTGATGTAAACAAGACAAACGTCTTTCTCTGGTCTGCATCCCCTTAACAATTGTGTGTATTGCGCTGTACTGTATTGTACCCATTCTGCAATCTGTTAAATAAAGTTTTCATTCATTCATTTCTCTCCCACTACTCCCAAAAGTAACACTAAATAGATAAAGTACAACAACGCCAGACTCAAGAAAATGTGTTCCCTTTGGCGCAATACACACAATTTTTCTCCAGTAGCGCGACTAATATCCATATCAGTTACATCATCCAAGGTATTGTTACTCAATGTTTGTGAGCGTGGTTTGGAGATATTCACAGTAATTGTTAATTCAGTAAAGTAGTCAGATCTACTCTTTATTGAAGGTACTGATATGATATGATTCTACGATTAATACTACAAATGTAATGGTCCTCAATGAGTATAACAATTACACAAAACATTAGCTTTATATCAGCCTTTCTGAAAGAAGAAATGGTTTCTTTATACATAGTCCTATATATATAATTTGAAATAAAAAAAATACCATGTTCCTTAGTCCTGTATTATGATCAAACAATTACACAAAAATGCATCCTATATAGACTCATATGCCAAAACATTCAGAAATACCCAAATGATGCGAGTTTGTTTTTTTATGAAATGCACAACTACAAGCTCTTAAGAACACTGACATAACCGCTGAATATCACTGAAATCCAAGTTAATGTATATCTTAGAAGTTCTTTGTTTCATCGTACAAACAGCCAAAGCTGTCATGTATGTTGTGTATCATAAATATCGATATGGATTGAAAATGGGGGACCCTGATGTAAACAAGACACACGTCTTTCTCTGGTCTGCAATCCTTAACAAGTGTGTGTATTGCGCCAAAAGGAACACAGTTTCTTGAGTCTGGCGTTGTTGTACTTTATCTATTATTTAGTGTTACTTTTGGGAGTAGTGGGGGAAAAATGAATGAATGAATGAATGAATGAATGAATGAATGAATGAATGAATGAATGAATGAATGAATGAAAACTTTATTTAACAGATTGCAGAATGGGTACAACACAGTACGGCGCAATACACACAATTGTTAAGGGGATGCAGACCAGAGAAAGACTTTCGTCTTGTTTACATCAGGGTCCCCCATTTTCAATTCATATCGACATTCATGACATACACAACATACATGACATTAGGGATTAATAAGAACGAGCGGCCTCGGAAGAAGATGGCCGCTGCTGCTAAAACCACCGCCTCGCGTCGCCTCGCTGGCTCTTCCGCTTCACAGCGCGGCAGCGGGCGATAAGGGGGGCGTGCTAGAGTGCGGTCACGTGGGCTTAGTGGCCAATCAGAGGAACCCGGAAACCGAACTGCGTTGTATTTGGCATAGACGCCACCGGACCACGGTAAGATCTTTTTCACGTAAAGTACATCCCGATCGGGCCTTGTTTTGATAGCCATCCAGGCGTTCGGCCTATGAGGCTAATGAGGCTAACACGGTTATTGCTAATCAATAATCAGAAACGACGTCCGTCCCGTCCCCCCCCCCCCCCCCATCATATGCAGTTTGAGTTTTAACTGGAGCGTATCTATAACCGAAATGCCATTGGATTTAACGTTATTAGCTATTAGCCCTGTATCTTGGCTTCCAGGAAATATACTAGACCAAATCCGGTATAACGCTTATATTCACGGCGCTATAAAATGAGAACCTATTGATGAAAATCTTTTTTCTTTAAGCCATTTTGAAGGGACGGTTTATGGACTCAATTGACAATGAGAATGGACAGATAGCAATACTATAAAGTATAGATTTAGCTCTACAAACAGCCCCACGTTTGTTTACATTCCCCGGTCCTCTTGAGATTAATTAGACTCATCCCAGTGGCCGCGATTGTGTTAAGAAGATTCGATCATACCTGGTAATGCAGATCGATATGAGTTCTGAAAATTCCTGTATGAAGAGTGGTGAGTACTTTGGTGGTCGATACAATGTCACACACACTACTGGCGTAAGGGATAATGTATAGCAAGGTCATTGTCGCAAAATAATTTACCGACACTGCGTTCTGGAACACCGAGGTGCAGCCGAGGTGTTCTAAATGCAGTGAAGGTCAATTATTTTGCGACAATGACCGAGTATAGCTATACATTATCCCGCTTATTACATGGCTAACTTACTAACAATATACCTAATTCATTTTACACCATCGACAAGACGAGATCAAATGCAGACGCAGTTGTTCTGTGGCTCCTCTATTTTTTTCCAATTACCGTCCGATTTCGTTATTACCGTCCATATCTAAAATATTGGAGAAGCTGGTTTATACCAGAATTTTGAAACATCTTAATGACAATAATATATTATATGAACATCAATATGGTTTCAGACAAAAACACTCTACGTACATGGCTCTCTTACAGTTTATAGATAGAATCACAGATGCACTAGTGACTAGACAATAAGCAATTTTCAATTGGTATATTTCTGGATCTATCCAAAGCATTTGATACTGTGGACCATAAAATACTTATATCAAAGCTTCAGAGGTATGGTTTGGCTGGCGACCTGATTAAATGGCTCAGTGACTATCTTTATAATAGGGAACAGTTTGTTTCCATAAATGGCGATGACTCTGACAGGGCAAAGCTAGTCTGTGGGGTTCCTCAGGGCTCTATACTTGGCCCCCTTTTATTTTTGATTTATATAAATGATTTTGCTTGGGTATCTCCTAGAGTATTCTCGATCTTGTTTGCTGATGACACCAACATTATAATGTCACATGAGAATTTTGCAGTATTAATTAGGGAAGCAAATGATGGTTTATCTTGTGTCTCAGATTGGTTCCAGACTAATAAGCTATCGTTAAATGTAGAAAAATCTAATTTTATTGTATTTTGTAATAAAGGTAAAAGTTATTCGAAAAAGGAGGCAAAGCTATTGATCAGTAACACCGAAATCAAACAAGTAACTTCAACAAAGTTTTTAGGGATCCTAGTTGATGATAAACTAAATTGGAAAAAACACATTGATCATGTTTGTAAAAAAGCAATGAAGTCAGTAGGTATAATTAGGAAGGTGTGTTCATTGATAAATAGAAGTTGTTTTTTAATCCTGTATTATAGTCTTATCTTTCCGTACATATCTTATTGTAACATAATTTGGGCTAGCACTCATTCATCTCATCTTCAAAAAATTATTTTACTTCAAAAAAGATTTGTTAGACTGGCAACCCTCTCAGATCGATTTGAACCATCTGCTCCTCTTTTCAAGAAACTAAACATTCTGACTGTGTCTGAGGTTAATTCTTTACAGATATGTATATTTGTGTACAAATGCATTCATGATCACAATCTACCAAATGGCTTTAATAGTTTTTTTTCTTTTAATTCAGATGTTCATTCATATGCTACACGTCAGTCCAGGGACCTGCATATACCTTATTGTGGTACTTCACTTAGGCAGTTCTCAGTGAGGTATAGAGGGTCCAATCTTTGGAATGCAGCTGATCCTATGCTGAGGAAATCTCCATCTCTGCTTATTTTTAAAGCAAACTACAAAGAAATTCTCATCCAAAAGTAGTAGATAGATAACAGGTCATACATGTAGGTATGCATTTGGTTATGTGGGTGGGTAGGTTTATAGGCAGGTGGGTGGGTTGTTATATATTATTATGTACACAGTATATCCATGTATGTACTGTGTGTATGTATGTTTGTATTAACACAAATCTTTTAATGTATTCTGGTATTTTATAATATGCATATTCTTGTATTTTTGTATGTTTGATTTTATAAAACGGGGGACGTTCTTGATAAGCCTCTAGGCTTCTAACTTCTCCTTCACAATCGTTATAACTTATTATTAACCTGATGTAGTGCAGCGGGGCGAGATAAAGCTGGGAACGAGGTTATAGCTTTCGTAACTGCGATCAAAATGCTTGATTGTGATTGGTCAATAGCGCTCCGTTTCCCCTAGCAGCGGTCAACTATTTCTCGATAATTGACCGCTGCTATGGGCAACGGCGCAATAATGACCGATGTTGGGGGCAACAGAGCGCTATTGACCAATCACAATCAAGCATTTTGATCGCAGTCACGAAAGCTATAACCTCGTTCCCAGCTTTATCTCGCCCCGCTGCACTACATCAGGTTCAATCAAGTCCACAGAACAACTGCGTCTGCCTTTGATCTCGTCTTGTCGATGGTGTAAAATGAATTAGGTATATTGTTAGTAAGTTAGCCATGTAATAAGCGGGATAATGTATAGCTATACTCGGTCATTGTCGCAAAATAATTGACCTTCACTGCATTTAGAACACCTCGTCTGCGCCCAGTGATGCGTTCCTCATGGGATCGCGTGCACGCACCTGGAGCGTGCGTGCACGTGGCGTCCTTAGCGTGCGTGCAATCAGTGTTGATATGAGGAACGCAACACTGGCTACGCCTCGGTGTTCCAGAACACAGTGTCGGCCAATTATTTTGCGACAATGACCTCGTAGCTATACATTATCCCTAGCCCCTTACGTGACTGCGATGTGCAAGCCTGGGGCCGCGTGACCGCAGTCACTCTCAGCTGTGCCGCGACCAGGCTAAAAAGAAAGTACCAAGCGGTGATCGGGGGCTGGGGTGGGTAAAAAATATATCAGATATGAATTTCAAAGATACCCAGCGTACAATATGGGTTTAACACAGCTTTACAGTGGGGTCTGGAAGCTCGGAGTTGCTAATAAACAGTTTAAAACATTGTTACAAAATGAGTGGTACTCACAGAGCGAACGTTGGCAAGATGGCGTCTTCTTCTTTTGCCGCTATTTGGCTGCCTGGTGCGCATGCGCTGTGGCACCAACGGCGGAAATGGACGTTCGCTCTGTGAGTACCACTCGTTTTGTAACAATGTTTTAAACTGTTTATTAGCAACTCCGAGCTTCCAGACCCCACTGTAAAGCTGTGTTAAACCCATATTGTACGCTGGGTATCTTTGAAATTCATATCTGATATATTTTTTACCCACCCCAGCCCCCGATCACCGCTTGGTACTTTCTTTTTAGCCTGGTCGCGGCACAGCTGAGAGTGACTGCGGTCACGCGGCCCCAGGCTTGCACATCGCAGTCACGTAAGGGGCTAGGGATAATGTATAGCTACGAGGTCATTGTCGCAAAATAATTGGCCGACACTGTGTTCTGGAACACCGAGGCGTAGCCAGTGTTGCGTTCCTCATATCAACACTGATTGCACGCACGCTAAGGACGCCACGTGCACGCACGCTCCAGGTGCGTGCACGCGATCCCATGAGGAACGCATCACTGGGCGCAGACGAGGTGTTCTAAATGCAGTGAAGGTCAATTATTTTGCGACAATGACCGAGTATAGCTATACATTATCCCGCTTATTACATGGCTAACTTACTAACAATATACCTAATTCATTTTACACCATCGACAAGACGAGATCAAATTGTGAGGTTTCTGTCCTTGCCTTCTCACTCGTTCTGTTCCTTTAACCACCCTCGCTTTGTTTTCATTCATTTTTTCTGTCAAGTATTTCAATTCCCTCGTTCACACGTTTCTCCCCGCTGACGTCATCTGAGACGTCGCTGATTGGTTCCCTCACTTCCCCACGCTTTTCAATCACATTCCCCAGCTGTCACTGCCTTTCAATCAATCGATCCCTCATTATTTATACCCCGTTTTCCCCACCCTAAGTTGTTGGTTCGTCTTGATTTGTCGCTGGATGTTTTTCCCCGTTGCTTCTGTTTCACTGTGCTAATCTCCAGGAAATTCCTAGAAGCCTTCGCTTGGATTCCTGCTCCGTGGCGCGCGCTCGCCTCCACTGTTTGTTCCTGTTCCTTTACGCAGCTCGTCTGGGTGAGTTTTTCTAGATTGACTGTCTTGACCTATTTCCGATTTTCGTGTGTAACCCTTACACTGAAGTCTACCACCTTTTTGTCAGACAGTCACTCACCCAGCCATTATCGTTTTTGCCCTTTCCTTTATGGAATAATATTTTGGGATCTTCCACCTCCCACTGTGTATTTACACGAAGATATTATTTCACATTTGGACTGTGTTTGGATTTTGCTCACTGTGTATTTACACGAAGATATTGTTTCACATTTGGACTGTGTTTGGATTTTTGCTCACTGTGTGTTTACACGAAGATAGTATTTCACATTTGGACGGTGTTTGGATTTTGCTCACTGTGTGATTACATGAAGATATTTCACTTGGGCTGTTTTTGGATTATTGCTCATCACTGTGTTGTTTAACACGAAGAATATAACACCCTGTCCTCCAGCTCGTTTCAAGTCTGCTCTGTCACTGACCCGTTCCCTCTCTCCCTCTCTCGGTCTTGCACTACATCTGAGAGGTCCGCCGTGAGAGTCTGCAGAGCGGTTCAGAGGTCTGCTCCTGCTTCCCAAGACTACCCTTCCGGGAGAAGCTGCAGAGCAGCAGAACTTTGCCCCTTGTTCATATTACCTGTTTCTTGTTGACCTGCTTTCCCTGTTTCACTTATTCTAGTCACCAAATAAACAAGCCCTTGTATTTGGCAACTCTGAATCCAACTCTCTTGTGTCGTTGCGTTTGGGGTCGGTGTCAAACCATAACATTACGAACCAACCATGACGACCCCAGCCGACACAGAGGGGGTCAGAACCGCACTTGCATTTCAAGTCGAGTTGACCAGGGATCACGGTCTCCAACTAGAGCGGGCTGCGGCTGCGGTGCAGAACCTCAGGGACCAGGTCCTGCCTATGCAGGGTTCAATGGCCGCTATGGCGGGACAACAGTCCGAGATTCTCGCCCAGCTTAACTCGCTGGGCGACGCCGTTAATACTTTTCACCTCTCACACCCTCCAGGAACATTCCCCGCAGCCCCAGCAGATCTCGCACCTCGGGAACCCCTTCTCTCCGTCCCACGGCTGTTTGACGGTAATCCCGAGGAGTGTGCCACATTCATCATGCAATGTGAGTTGGTTTTCCGTCATCAGCCAAGCCGTTTTTCAGCTCATGGGTCCCGAGTGGCTTATATAACCAACCTACTTTCAGGCCATGCTGCCCAGTGGGTCACATCCTCCTGGGCAATGGAAGCAGATTTTTTGTTCTCCTACCCAGACTTCGTGGCGGAGCTCCGCAGAGTGTTCCACCATCCAGCCCGAGGTCTGGACCCTGGAGCCCGGTTGGGGACCTTCCGGCAAGGGAGCAGCAGGGTGACGGACTATGTCATGGAGTTTCGACTGGCGGCGGTGGAGAGCGGATGGAACGAACCTGCTCTTCGCCTAACCTTCATAAGGGGGCTCAGTGACGCAGTCCGGGACCAGCTCGCTACCAGGGAGGTGCCCGACTCCCTCGAGGAGCTGTTTAGCCTTGTCATCCGTATTGACGGACGCCTCCTGGAGAGAAGGCGCGAGAGGGCCCGACTGTCACCTCCTGAAGCACCCCGGACTCCTGGACGCCCCGTCCCCAACACTACTGTGGGTAGCAGGCCCCCCCGTCCGGTGCGCGAGGAGGAACCCATGCAGCTGGGACGCTCTCATCTGAGCCAGGCGGAGCGTCAGGCAAGGCTCAGGTCCGGTCTCTGCCTCTACTGCGGAGGTGCGGGACACCGTATCGCCGACTGCCCTACCCGGCCAAAAGATCGGGCTCACCAAGACCCCGGGAGATCCTGGTGAGCCGTTTTTCCCATTCCCAGCGCCGCGCACCACCTGACCATCTGTTGAGCGTCACCCTGGCCTGGGGGGACCAACGTGCCACGGTGGAGGCCCTCATCGACTCTGGGGCAGACGAGAACTTCCTCGACTTCGAGTTTGCCACCCAAGCCAACATACCTCTTGAGGCCCTTGTGAGGCCCTTGGAGATCTTTTCGTTGGACCAACACCGCCTGGCCGACATCTCTCAACGGACCGGCCCAGTCTTGCTGACCATTGCTGGGAACCACGTAGAGAGGATCCAGTTCCTCATTAGGGCGATGAATGGAAGACCGCCTTCAAGACCCCCAGGGGCCACTATGAGTACCTTGTGATGCCGTTCGGTCTCACCAACGCCCCGGCGGTATTCCAGGCACTCATGAACGATGTCCTCCGTGACATGCTGGAGGTGTTCGTGGTGGTGTACCTGGACGACATTCTTATCTTTTCCAGGACCCTCGAGGAACACATCCTGCATGTCCGCCGGGTGCTGGAGCGCCTCCTCCACAATCGGCTCTTCGTCAAGGCGGAGAAGTGCCGTTTCCACTCCAACTCCGTCGACTACCTGGGCTTCATCGTGGAGAAGGGCTTGACCCGAGCGGATCCTCGCAAGATCCAGGCTGTGGAGGATTGGCCGGAACCCACCACTCGGAAGGAGCTACAGAGTTTCCTCGGGTTCGCAAACTTCTACCGAAGGTTCATCCGGAACTACAGCCAAGTGGCGGAGCCTCTTACCAAGCTGACCTCCCCCGCTCTGCCGTTCGACTGGTCCCCAGCGGCATGCGCTGCGTTCCGCTCCCTCAAGAGAAGGTTCACTTCCGCTCCTATCCTGCTCCACCCTGACCCCAAGAGACAGTTCATCGTGGAGGTGGACGCCTCGGATTCTGGCCTGGGCGCTGTCCTATCCCAGCGTTCTCCTTCCGACCAGAAGGTACATCCTTGCGCCTTCTACTCGCGTCGCTTCCTCCCCGCCGAGAGGAACTACGACACCGGCAATCGGGAGCTACTGGCGGTCGTGGCGGCTCTGGAGGAGTGGCGTCATTGGCTAGAGGGTGCCGAGGAGCCTTTTACCATCTGGACGGACCACAAGAACCTAACGTTCATCCGCGCTTCCAGGCGCCTCAACGGTCGGCAGGCGAGATGGGCCAGTTTCCTCAGTCGGTTCGACTTCTCGCTGACCTTCCGCCCCGGTTCCCGCAACACGAAGGCCGACTCCCTGTCCCGGATGCACTCCAAGGGGGCTCCACCCTCTGAGGACCCATCTCCCATCATCCCGGAGGCCCGAGTGGTTGGAGCCATCACCTTGGGCATCGAGGGTGTGGTGAGGCGTGCCCTACGCTTCCAACGTGCTCCAAGCAACGTCCCTAGGAGCCGTCTCTTCGTCCCTGACTCTGTCCGGTCCCAGGTACTGCTGTGGGGCCATACCAGCCGGTTCGCCTGCCACCCAGGCGTCCATCGCACGTTCTCCTTCCTGGCTCGTCGTTTCTGGTGGCCCACCATGCGAAACGACGTCAAGGAGTTCGTATTGGCCTGCGCGGTCTGTGCCCGCAGCAAGGCCTCTCACCAGGCACCCTCCGGGCTCTTGCAGCCACTTCCCGTTCCAAGCCGTCCGTGGTCACATGTGGCGCTCGACTTCGTCACTGGACTACCCTCCTCCCAGGGGAACACCTGCCTTCTGACCGTGGTGGATCGATTCAGCAAGGGGGTCCACCTCGTGGCCCTCTCCAAGCTTCCCTCAGCAGCCGAGACGGCGGACCTCCTGACGCACCACGTGTTCCGCCTTCACGGTTTCCCCCAGGACATCGTCTCTGACCGGGGGCCCCAGTTCACCTCCCAGGTTTGGCGGGCTTTCTGCAAGGGATTGGG
The DNA here is from genome assembly GCF_963971535.1 of Notolepis coatsorum. Classification (NCBI taxonomy): domain Eukaryota; kingdom Metazoa; phylum Chordata; class Actinopteri; order Aulopiformes; family Paralepididae; genus Notolepis; species Notolepis coatsorum. The sequence continues at coordinate 9,851,451 of NC_140169.1, forward strand.
GGCAACGGTCAGTCTCTCCTCCGGCTACCATCCCCAGACAAACGGGCAGACGGAGAGGATGAACCAGAGCGTGGAGTCTGCTCTTCGGTGTGTGGCAGCCGAGAGGCCGGCATCCTGGAGTCGTTTCCTTCCCTGGGTTGAATACTCGATCAATTCAATGGTCAGTTCCGCCACCGGCCTCTCCCCCTTTGAGGCCTCCCTAGGCTACCAGCCCCCTCTTTTTCCCGCACTGGAGACGGAAGTGGCAGTTCCCTCCGTGCAGGTCCACCTCGACCGCTGCCGTCGCGTTTGGGAGATCACCAGGACCGCGCTGCTCCGGACATCTGAGCGCGCCTGTCGTGGTGCCGACCGGCGCCGGGTTCCCGCGCCGACTTACCGCCCTGGGCAGAGGGTGTGGCTCTCCGCAAAGGACCTCCCGCTACGGTCCTCGGCCAAGAAGCTCAACCCTCGCTTCGTCGGTCCTTTCGAGGTCCTGAAGGTACTCAGTCCGGCGGCCCTGCGCCTGAAGCTTCCTGCATCCATGCACATCCACCCCGTGTTCCATGTCTCCCGGGTTAAGCCCGTCTCCCTCAGTCCCCTTATGCCTCCGGCTCCTGATCCACCGCCTCCTGTGCTAGTGGATGGTCACCCCCAGTGGCAGGTCCGCCGGTTGATGGGCGTTCGTCGGCGGGGCCGGGGATTCCAATACCTGGTGGACTGGGAGGGTTACGGCCCTGAGGAGCGTAGCTGGGTCTCCCGGCAGCTCATCGTGGATCCCGGCTTGATCACCGACTTCCATCGGGCCCATCCTGACGAGCCGGGTCGGCCTGGTCGCCGGGCGGCTCCCGTTGAGGGGGGGGTACTGTGAGGTTTCTGTCCTTGCCTTCTCACTCGTTCTGTTCCTTTAACCACCCTCGCTTTGTTTTCATTCATTTTTTCTGTCAAGTATTTCAATTCCCTCGTTCACACGTTTCTCCCCGCTGACGTCATCTGAGACGTCGCTGATTGGTTCCCTCACTTCCCCACGCTTTTCAATCACATTCCCCAGCTGTCACTGCCTTTCAATCAATCGATCCCTCATTATTTATACCCCGTTTTCCCCACCCTAAGTTGTTGGTTCGTCTTGATTTGTCGCTGGATGTTTTTCCCCGTTGCTTCTGTTTCACTGTGCTAATCTCCAGGAAATTCCTAGAAGCCTTCGCTTGGATTCCTGCTCCGTGGCGCGCGCTCGCCTCCACTGTTTGTTCCTGTTCCTTTACGCAGCTCGTCTGGGTGAGTTTTTCTAGATTGACTGTCTTGACCTATTTCCGATTTTCGTGTGTAACCCTTACACTGAAGTCTACCACCTTTTTGTCAGACAGTCACTCACCCAGCCATTATCGTTTTTGCCCTTTCCTTTATGGAATAATATTTTGGGATCTTCCACCTCCCACTGTGTATTTACACGAAGATATTATTTCACATTTGGACTGTGTTTGGATTTTGCTCACTGTGTATTTACACGAAGATATTGTTTCACATTTGGACTGTGTTTGGATTTTTGCTCACTGTGTGTTTACACGAAGATAGTATTTCACATTTGGACGGTGTTTGGATTTTGCTCACTGTGTGATTACATGAAGATATTTCACTTGGGCTGTTTTTGGATTATTGCTCATCACTGTGTTGTTTAACACGAAGAATATAACACCCTGTCCTCCAGCTCGTTTCAAGTCTGCTCTGTCACTGACCCGTTCCCTCTCTCCCTCTCTCGGTCTTGCACTACATCTGAGAGGTCCGCCGTGAGAGTCTGCAGAGCGGTTCAGAGGTCTGCTCCTGCTTCCCAAGACTACCCTTCCGGGAGAAGCTGCAGAGCAGCAGAACTTTGCCCCTTGTTCATATTACCTGTTTCTTGTTGACCTGCTTTCCCTGTTTCACTTATTCTAGTCACCAAATAAACAAGCCCTTGTATTTGGCAACTCTGAATCCAACTCTCTTGTGTCGTTGCGTTTGGGGTCGGTGTCAAACCATAACACAAATGCAGACGCAGTTGTTCTGTGGACTTGATTGAACCTGATGTAGTGCAGCGGGGCGAGATAAAGCTGGGAACGAGGTTATAGCTTTCGTGACTGCGATCAAAATGCTTGATTGTGATTGGTCAATAGCGCTCTGTTGCCCCCAACAGCGGTCATTATTGCGCCGTTGCCCATAGCAGCGGTCAATTATCGAGAAATAGTTGACCGCTGCTAGGGGAAACGGAGCGCTATTGACCAATCACAATCAAGCATTTTGATCGCAGTTACGAAAGCTATAACCTCGTTCCCAGCTTTATCTCGCCCCGCTGCACTACATCAGGTTAATAATAAGTTATAACGATTGTGAAGGAGAAGTTAGAAGCCTAGAGGCTTATCAAGAACGTCCCCCGTTTTATAAAATCAAACATACAAAAATACAAAAATATGCATATTATAAAATACCAGAATACATTAAAAGATTTGTGTTAATACAAACATACATACACACAGTACATACATGGATATACTGTGTACATAATAATATATAACAACCCACCCACCTGCCTATAAACCTACCCACCCACATAACCAAATGCATACCTACATGTATGACCTGTTATCTATCTACTACTTTTGGATGAGAATTTCTTTGTAGTTTGCTTTAAAAAATAAGCAGAGATGGAGATTTCCTCAGCATAGGATCAGCTGCATTCCAAAGATTGGACCCTCTATACCTCACTGAGAACTGCCTAAGTGAAGTACCACAATAAGGTATATGCAGGTCCCTGGACTGACGTGTAGCATATGAATGAACATCTGAATTAAAAGAAAAAACCATTTGGTAGATTGTGATCATGAATGCATTTGTACACAAATATACATATCTGTAAAGAATTAACCTCAGACACAGTCAGAATGTTTAGTTTCTTGAAAAGAGGAGCAGATGGTTCAAATCGATCTGAGAGGGTTGCCAGTCTAACAAATCTTTTTTGAAGTAAAATAATTTTTTGAAGATGAGATGAATGAGTGCTAGCCCAAATTATGTTACAATAAGATATGTAAGGAAAGATAAGACTATAATACAGGATTAAAAAACAACTTCTATTTATCAATGAACACACCTTCCTAATTATACCTACTGACTTCATTGCTTTTTTACAAACATGATCAATGTGTTTTTTCCAATTTAGTTTATCATCAACTAGGATCCCTAAAAACTTTGTTGAAGTTACTTGTTTGATTTCGGTGTTACTGATCAATAGCTTTGCCTCCTTTTTCGAATAACTTTTACCTTTATTACAAAATACAATAAAATTAGATTTTTCTACATTTAACGATAGCTTATTAGTCTGGAACCAATCTGAGACACAAGATAAACCATCATTTGCTTCCCTAATTAATACTGCAAAATTCTCATAGATCCAGAAATATACCAATTGAAAATTGCTTATTGTCTAGTGCATCTGTGATTCTATCTATAAACTGTAAGAGAGCCATGTACGTAGAGTGTTTTTGTCTGAAACCATATTGATGTTCATATAATATATTATTGTCATTAAGATGTTTCAAAATTCTGGTATAAACCAGCTTCTCCAATATTTTAGATATGGACGGTAATAACGAAATCGGACGGTAATTGGAAAAAAATAGAGGAGCCACAGAACAACTGCGTCTGCATTTGATCTCGTCTTGTCGATGGTGTAAAATGAATTAGGTATATTGTTAGTAAGTTAGCCATGTAATAAGCGGGATAATGTATAGCTATACTCGGTCATTGTCGCAAAATAATTGACCTTCACTGCATTTAGAACACCTCGGCTGCACCTCGGTGTTCCAGAACGCAGTGTCGGTAAATTATTTTGCGACAATGACCTTGCTATACATTATCCCTTACGCCAGTAGTGTGTGTGACATTGTATCGACCACCAAAGTACTCACCACTCTTCATACAGGAATTTTCAGAACTCATATCGATCTGCATTACCAGGTATGATCGAATCTTCTTAACACAATCGTGGCCACTGGGATGAGTCTAATTAATCTCAAGAGGACCGGGGAATGTAAACAAACGTGGGGCTGTTTGTAGAGCTAAATCTATACTTTATAGTATTGCTATCTGTCCATTCTCATTGTCAATTGAGGCCATAAACCGTCCCTTCAAAATGGCTTAAAGAAAAAAGATTTTCATCAATAGGTTCTCATTTTATAGCGCCGTGAATATAAGCGTTATACCCGATTCGGTCTAGTATATTTCCTGGAAGCCAAGATACAGGGCTAATAGCTAATAACGTTAAATCCAATGGCATTTCGGTTATAGATACGCTCCAGTTAAAACTCAAACTGCATATGATCGGTACGATCCTCACGCATGTATGCATGAAAGGGGGGGGGGGGGGGGGGGGGGGACGTCGTTTCTGATTATTGATTAGCAATAACCGTGTTAGCCTCATTAGCCGCATAGGCCGAATGCCTGGATGGCTATCAAAACAAGGCCCGATCGGGATGTACTTTACGTGAAAAAGATCTTACCGTGGTCCGGTGGCGTCTATGCCAAATACAACGCAGTTCGGTTTCCGGGTTCCTATGATTGGCCACTAAGCCCACGTGACCGCACTCTAGCACGCCCCCCTTATCGCCCGCTGCCGCGCTGTGAAGCGGAAGAGCCAGCGAGGCGACGCAAGGCGGTGGTTTTAGCAGCAGCGGCCATCTTCTTCCGAGGCCGCTCGTTCTTATTAATCCCTAATGTCATGTATGTTGTGTATGTCATGAATGTCGATATGAATTGAAAATGGGGGACCCTGATGTAAACAAGACGAAAGTCTTTCTCTGGTCTGCATCCCCTTAACAATTGTGTGTATTGCGCCGTACTGTGTTGTACCCATTCTGCAATCTGTATTCACTGACCTTTGGGAAGTATTTTGACATGTACATGGGTACCTTGGTCATGTAGTGTATCTTGTAGACCAGGCCCATTGCAAGTTGCTGTACTCTGTCGTCTACTCTAAGCCATTCTAGGTTGTCAAAGTGGGCAGGGGTGAGGTGGGTTCTAGGAGTAAGGTCAAGCAGTAGTCTGACCAGTTTGTTTTGAGATGTTTGTAATTTTGTTTTTAGCACCTTTGAGGTGCTTTGGTACACATGCAGAGAGCCCTAACCTACTGCAGTACACACTATAGTACACACTACAGTACACATGCAGAGAGACCTAACCTACTGCAGTACACAATATAGTACACACTACAGTACACATGCAGATAGCCCTAACCTACTGCAGTACACAATATAGTACACACTACAGTACACATGCAGAGAGACCTAACCTACTGCAGTACACACTATAGTACACACTACAGTACACAGTGTGTACTGCAGTAGGTTAGGGCTCTGCATGTGTACTGTAGTGTGTACTATATTGTGTACTGCAGTAGGTTAGGGCTCTGCATGTGTACTGTAGTGTGTACTATATTGTGTACTGCAGTAGGTTAGGGCTCTGCATGTGTACTGTAGTGTGTACTATAGTGTGTACTGCAGTAGGTTAGGGCTATCTGCATGTGTACTGTAGTGTGTACTATATTGTGTACTGCAGTAGGTTAAGGCTCTCTGCATGTGTACTGTAGTGTGTACTATAGTGTGTACTGCAGTAGGTTAGGGCTATCTGCATGTGTACTGTAGTGTGTACTATATTGTGTACTGCAGTAGGTTAGGGCTCTCTGCATGTGTACTGTAGTGTGTACTATAGTGTGTACTGCAGTAGGTTAGTGCTCTCTGCATGTGTACTGTAGTGTGTACTATAGTGTGTACTGCAGTAGGTTAGGGCTCTCTGCATGTGTACTGTAGTGTGTACTATAGTGTGTACTGCAGTAGGTTAGGGCTATCTGCATGTGTACTGTAGTGTGTACTATATTGTGTACTGCAGTAGGTTAGGACTCTCTGCATGTGTACTATAGTGTGTACTATATTGTGTACTGCAGTAGGTTAGGGCTCTCTGCATGTGTACTATAGTGTGTACAATAACAGCGCAGGCAGACGTTAAATAAATGATTGGTCCAAGTGGGAAGACTGTTATGGTTTGAAACCGACCCCAACTGCACAACACAAGACAGGTATTAGAGAAAGCCAAAACAGGGCAATATTTATTAATTAACAAAAGCGGCACAGTCCCTTTAAGGGAGAACACAAAAAACACAAGAGTCCATGAAATCTGAAACTGCGGCACTGTGCCTTTAACAGGCGAACAGGCTAAGGGACCAGGGCTAAGGGCCAGGGCTAAGTGTCAGGGCCAGGACCAGAGCTAAGGGCCAGGGCTAAGTGTCAGGACCAGGGCTAAGGGCCAGGGCTAAGTGTCAGGGCCAGGACCAAGGCTAAGGGCCAGGGCTAAGTGTCAGGGCCAGGACCAGGGCTAAGGGCCAGGGCTAAGTGTCAGGGCCAGGACCAGGGCTAAGTGTCAGAGCTAAGTGACAGGGCCAGGACCAGGGCAAGTGTCAGGGCTAAGTGTCAGGGCCAGGACCGCTTACAGGGATGAGGACAGGGTTACGACGGCGGAGGCCTGGCACGGGGACAGGGGCCCGCAGCGGAGGCCGGGCACGGAGATCCTCCTCCCGTCCCTACACCGAGTAGGGCTCTGCTGCTCAGGAAGGAAACCTCCTCCTCCTCCTCGGATGCTGCAGACGGGCAGCGCAGAACAAAGGGGGTCCGAGGGGAAACGGGATGGGCAACACGCCATCCTCCCGTGGAATACTAGGGAGCGACGGCGAGCCTGGGTCTGAGGGGAAACGGGATGGGCACACGCCATCCTCCTGTGGAATAATAGGGAGCGACGGCGAGCCTGGGTCCGAGGGGAAACGGGATGGGCACACGCCATCCTCCCGTGGAAATCGGGAGTGATGGCGAGCCGGCTTGACGTCTGGAGTGGGAACACTGGAACCTCCCATAGAGAATTAGAGAGCGAAGGCGGTGTCCCACTCCAGGCAAACGGCGACAGGTGGTGATGGCTGGCACGTCGTCTCACGCCGGAGACGCGGCAGGTGATGGTGATGTACAGAATACAGAACGAACACAGAGTCCAGAACACAGAACGACCCGACAAGGACTGGAGGGGAGTCTGCAACCTAAGTACTCTCCCGACCTGATTGCAAACTCCCAACAGGTGCGTGAAGGGAGAGGAACAAGAATGTCCAAGGGTGGGGGCTGGTGAAGAGAGTAGACAGGGAAAAAAGGTCCAGGGACAGGCGAATCCTCACAAAGACAATATGTTGGTTATTGTTATCCTACCTTTAAAATGGATATGGTGATCCTTATTCTTTTTTTCCCTCAATATACTGCTGAACTGGTTCTCAAGCAGCTCTTGCCCAAATGTAAGACTAACCCTGATTCTGAATATTATTACATTTATAGAAATTAGATTATGTTTTGCCAACAAGTTGATAATGACATTTTTTGGTGAAGCGTGTATTATGACTTGTTTAGGACTTGAAACTCAAAGGTTAGGACTTGGGACTCAACTTGGGACTTGTCAGTCTTGACTTGGGACTCGACTTGGGACTTGCAAAACAATGACTTGGTCCCACCTCTGCATGTATGTCATATATGTCATATATGTTATGATGAATTGAAAATGGGGGACCCTGATGTAAACAAGACGAAAGTCTTTCTCTGGTCTGCATCCCCTTAACAATTGTGTGTATTGAGCTGTACTGTATTGTACCCATTCTGCAATCTGTTAGGGCGTTTTCACACCTAGCTCGTTTGGAGCTGTTGTTCCGGTACCTGGAGCGTTTACCCCCCTATGTCGGTTCATTTGGGCATATGTGAACACAGCAATCGCATTCTGTTGCGGAACAAAACAAGCGGGCCGAGACCGCCTAGAGAGGGTGGTCTCGGCGCACTTCCAACCGAACCCGAAGCGACTCGTACGCTTTGAGAATGCAATCGACTTAACAAACCGACACAACTCACTTGCCGTACTGTATACGCCTGCATGATGAGGCTTTCGCATTGAATTGTGGGCGGGATCAGTTTGTAGTCTTTAGGCAGCTAGATTGGTAAAGTTAACGTGCTATAGACCACTACACTTCCGCGTTACATTGAAATCGGGGAGGAGATAGCGGGGGGAGCAAATTATTGAATGTGGATGAGAGCCGTGATGTAAGTGGTTGCAGATACGGCTGTGGGGGTGCTGGAGACATGATCGAATAGACTTGTATGCGCCTGAATCTCCTGAACACGGCGCGAGCCATTCCTAATCGATCAGAACTAAATCGGCAGTGAAAAAGCCCGTTTTTAAGCAGCTATTCCCCATGCACATGCACAGATTGCCCACGGATTGTGACGCAACGCACGCGCGCCCTGGACGTGTGAATACTTTCGGCAACCCACTTGTCCTTCCGCATTGCTCTGATTGGCCGAGCGCGCGCATGCGCATGAGCCGCGACGCGCTCCTCAGCCAGCTCCTCAGCTGCGCTCCGCTTAAGCAATTTATACAAATGGAAGTATTGATTACGCCGTAACGAATCATTAAAAAAATATACCATTAACTGGAATATGTTGTGCCTTTACACATATTGTAACTGAGGGGTACAATTCCCTGACTGTATTGTTAGATATGATACTTACTACCACTACCTCTTGTACTTTAGACTCTGGCCACCCAGTACTAGGTATAAATAATTATGATAAACACTCCCACCTGATGAAACGGATCCAACACAAATGTACCAAGTCGAAAGTCTGCGTTTAATAATAATACATAGCAAAAGGTATGTACAACGATCACTTAATTACATTTATGATTTGAAATAGTATGCACTTTTATGGCAAATGAGTATTCGTAGGTAGATCAATATCGAATGTCCAATCTCTGATTGCGCAGGAAGCAAATATACAACCTGGAATATTTAGGGAACAATAGCAATGATACTTGAATGATTATATAGCTGGATACACTAGGGGAAGGTTCCGACTGCTTGTAGGACAGCTGGAGGGGGGGGGGTAGAGTCTGGCTGTATCCCGTCTGGCCGAGGGTATCCTGGGAGAGCCCACAGTCGTGCGACCCGGTGCCCAGCGATCCTCGATCCACAGATGAAAGCAGTTGGACTCTCTGTGGCCGGCGTCCTCCGGTCCACGATGGAGAGACGTGAGGCGACCTCGTCGTGCAGAGCGTCTTCTCACCTGTCGTCCTCTCCGGGGGGGGTATTTCCAACACACCGCAGTGTTGGCCTTTATCCATAGAATAATCAAAGTACTCAAAGCATAATCCAAGCCGTGGAAGGCTAGCCGTCGTCGGTAGAATAATCCAATATACAGGTCCACTCGCTCTTTGGCCTGGAGCTCCTCGGGTGCAGCTTCACGTGGGGTCAACCACCCTGGATAAGCGTCCAGCTGATGCCCGAAACGATGGGGGTGCTGATTACTATAGAACTCTTACCGCACGAGGCACTACATATGAATAGACTATTATTAGCTTAATAGAATACGTCCAACTCGACGATATAGTGCCAAATATGACTATTCAAATATTAATATACACGATGTCTCAATGCCGATACTGGGCCGAATTGGCCTTACTGCCCACACGTGGTTCGCGGGGAGGCTTTTGCGTCTGTCACTCTGTTGGAGGGTAAGGAACTGGACTAAAAGAAAGCTCTACTTTAATAGCGCAGTATATATACGCACTATGAACAAATAGTACCATTAGTGGTGCGGTAGACATATTCCTACGCGGAACTAGGACTTGTCCATACATGTTGAGCGGTACGATTGAACCTGGTCTGAGGGGTATGGCGACCTGGCACCAAGGTCTCGTCCAATGGTAGAATGGAGACTATTATGGGATGTTCAGTAGACTAGAAGGGATATTCAATGCATATTGTACAAGGAATATACAAGGGATATCAGGGGATATACAAATACAATTAAATATATATATATAAATAAATATATATATTCGGTTTAATCTGATCCTTCAGAACAGCCGCCCCCTAATTGGTCCCAACCCAATTAGTTAAGCAGAGACAGATTAACCGCACTGTCTACCACTCAAGGGTTCGCTGTAAGGGTCAGTCAACTCACAAAGTCATAGGGTCATGGTCATCATCGATTGTGTCTGGGAGTCGGGGCAGTTCTATGAGCCTCGCCACAGGACGGGTGTAAATGCGCCCCTGGACGAGTACTTCAGCTGCTCGGACCTTGCCATCGGCACCGGTGATCACTTTGCTTACGCGGCCAGCCGGCCACATAGCTCTGGGTAGTGACTGGTCAATAATCATGACGACTGTTCCTTCCGTCAAATTGTCTCTCTCTTTTACCCACTTCTGGCGGGTCTGTAGAGACGGTAGGTAGTGCAGTAGGAAACTGCTCCAAAACTTGTCGGCTAATACTTGGCTGTACCTCCACATTCGTCGGCCGTTCGCTTCTTCAGGCCGGTACATTGTCTGGGGTAACGCGGGATCTAGCCGCCCCATCAGGAGGGTGTTGGGGGTGACTGGGTCGACATCTGCTACATCACTGGAGACGTAACCGAGGGGCTTGGAGTTCAATACTCCCTCAATCTCCGTGAGGACTGTCATTAGGGCTTCTTCCGCCACAGTCTGGTCCCCAAGTACTGCGTACAGGGCTGTCTTTATAGAACGTACTTCTCGTTCCCAAGTTCCACCGAAGTGGGGTGCGTTTGGGGGGTTGAATTGGAAGTCAATCTGGGCTGGAGCGAGGTGGGTCTTAAGTTCTGGGCCCATAGCTTGGAAGCTCTCCCTCAGCTCTCTTTCTCCGCCTTTGAAGTTTGTCCCGTGATCGGACAATAATGTAGACGGTTTTCCTTTCCGTGATGTGAATCTTCGGAAGGCCATAAGGAATGAGTCTGCGCTCATGGTCGGAAGGAGCTCGATATGTATCGCTCTGGTGGTCATGCATTTGAATACAATACCCCACCGCTTCTCGGTGCCTCTTCCTTTCTTTATGTGCAGCGGGCCAAAACAGTCCATGCCTGTTGAGTGGAATGGCTTGTCGCCGAGTCGGAGGCGACATGGAGGTAGGTCAGCCATCCGTGGTATGCTGGGCTGCGCGCGCCACTTTCGGCAGTCTAGACAGGTTCGCTGGAAGCGTCGCACCGCCTCTCTTCCTTGAAGTATCCAGTAACGACGTCTGATTTCCGCGAAGACTCTCTCTGCTCCTGCGTGGTGTACATCCTCGTCGTATTTCTTTATAATCAGCTCTGTGACCTTGTGTCGGCTGTTCAATACGATCGGGTACTTAATGTCATCCGGTAAATTGGGGGCTCTCCGCAGGCGACCACCCACTCTGATGAGGGTATGTGTGTCACTCTCGGGGGCCAGATGAATCAATCTGCTGTCTGATGGGACGGGCTTTCCTCCCTGTAGACAGTCGAGTTCATCGGGGAACGAGTCTCTCTGGGCTCGTTGCAGTAGAAGCAGTTCTGCTTCCTCGTAGTCAGCTGCTGACATATCAGCGGGGGACTTAATCTCTGGGTGGTGCCGCAGGAATGTCCGTTGCTGCGCACTCTCTATGGTAATGCAATCGTCTATGTTGGGGTCTGCGGAGACAACAGTGCTCAATCCACAGAACATGGGTTTCTTATTCTCAGCCTCCTCGTCACTTGCTTCCCTCGGGGTGGGCGTGGGCCAATCTCCTTCCGGGAGCTTGAGGAATGCTGGTCCGTCACTGTAGATGTTATGACGGGTTAAGTCATCTAGGGACATTCCCCGGGTGATGACGTCAGCTGGGTTGTGTTTTGTATCAACATAGCGCCAGTTTGCTTCTCCGGTTAACTCTCCGGTTAACTCTTGAATCTCAGTGACTCTGACTCCCACGAAGACTTTGTATTTGCATGAATCCGATTTGATCCAGGCGAGTACTGTCGTGGAATCTGACCACAGGATTGTTCTATGCACCGGAATGGTGAGCTCACGTTGGATGAGCGTGGCTAGATGCGCTCCTGCGAGGGCTGCGCAGAGCTCTAGACGTGGGATAGACTGTTGCTTGCGTGGGGCTATTCTCGAGCGGGCGAGGATGAATGCTGTGTAGATCTCTCCCCCCTCTTCTTGGGCCCGCAAGTAGGCTACTGATCCGTAGGCGACCTCGGAGGCGTCACTGAAGACGTGTAAATCCATTTTACATGTCTCTGGCCTCACCGTGGGTGGGAAGTAGCTTCGGCGTATATTAACGCCTGGGAGTGAGTGAAGTTCCATCTCCCACTCTCTCCAGGTGGATGCAAGGTGTGCGGGAATGGGGTCGTCCCAGCCCTGGTCCTTGTCCCACAATGCTCGTACAATCATCTTTGCCCTGGTGGTGTACGGTAGTATACATCCTAACGGGTCATATTGTTGGGCGAGTGTTCTGTACACACTCCGTCTGGTGGTCGGTATTGCCGTCGACCTTCCCTGCTCCGTGGTCAGGGGTTTGTGTCTATAGTGGAGCGAATCTGTTTTGAAGCGCCACACTAGTCCTAGTGTCATCTCTTGGGCTTCTCCTGGGATTGTGGCCATCCAGGTCTCGCTGCTCGCTGCCTTGTCCTCGGAGGAGAGGCTGCGCAGTACGTGCGGATCGCTGCTGGCCCACTGCCTGAGATCAAAGCCGCCTTTGATCAGAGAGGCGCGGAGTTTAAGTAGGAGAGCCTCGGCTTCTTCCTGGGTCGAAACGCTTTGTAGACAGTTATCTACGTAGAAGCTGTTCTTCACACTGTGTCGGACCTCTTCGTCCGCTGCTGGGTCCTCTGCGACATGTCTCTGTAGTGCAAATGTAGCACAGCATGGGCTGCATGTAGTTCCGAAAGGGAGGACTTCCCATTGGTAGATGGCTGGGTGCTCATCTCCTGGCCTCTCTCTCCATAGGAACCGCAACAGGGGCTTGTCCTCCTCTACTAATCTCACCTGCAGGAACATCCCTTTGATATCCCCGCTGATAGCCACCTTGTCCTGGCGGAAGCGGAGTAGTACGCCTAGTAGGGAGGGGCCGAGTGTAGGACCGGGCAATAGCTCTTTATTCAGATTTTGGGATCCGATCTGGTAGCTGCAGTTAAACACGATGCGGTCTTTGCCGTTGTGATGAACCTTGTGGTGGGGCACGTACCACGATTCAGTCGTCTGGTCGGCCTCTTTAATGTCAATCTTTGTGACGTGTCCCGCTGTGATGAGCTTCTCAATCTCAGCGCGGTATACACTTTCTTGGGCGGGGTCCTTGGCTAAGCGCCGCTCTGTGTTTAGTAGGTACCGCTCTGTGGCGTCTTTCTTTGCGTGAAAGGTAGGCATCCCTTCCCGCCGCAGGAGTGGCGTGGCGTATCTCAACACGCCGCTGACTGGGACTCTCTTTGTTCCCGTCTCGAGGAGGTTAATGGCGTAGATGTCGTCTTTAGAGCGAATGTCTTTCTTTTCGTTCTTAAAGGGCATTTGTTCTAAGGTCCATAGCCTCTCTACATGCTGCAGGAGTGCGGTGTCTCCCTCTGTGACTCGGGAGTGGAGACAGCTAGTGGCTGTGGTTCGGTTGAGAGATTTGGCGAGTGGGCCTTGGAGAGTCCATCCTAGGCGGGTCTCGACTGCTGCAGGACAGCCTCTGGGTCCGGTATGAACCCGGTCTATCGGGACAATGAGGTCTGCATGGTCGGAGCCTATCAACAGTGTCGGGGTAGCACCGTCTATGAGTGGGATCGGTAGCTTGCGTAGATGTACATATTTCTCCATCAGCTTGGCTACGGGGTATGTGTACCGCAAGAGTCCTATTTCTTGGCTGGTGAAAGCATCTGTAATCCTGTACCGTCGCTCGGGCTGGCCGCTTGCTGCGATAGAGAATGAGACATTCTCGCCCTTTATCGTTTTCAAATCTCTTCTTATTGTCCGAATTGTCATTTGGTTTTCGCTCCCCCGCAGCCCTAGCTGGGCCGCAGCGGACGCAAGCAGAAGGGTCTTCTCTGACCCGTCATCAAGGACGGCGTAAGTGTCCATGACTTTATTCTGGTAGCTCAATGTCACACGGACTACCTTTAAGAGCACTCTGGCTCCGCTGCTGCTGGCGGGGTCGATGTACATGACGCTTGCTTTGCTGCTTGATGGTGCGGGTGGAGGCCGCCGTCTGTTACTGTCGTGGAGTCCAGATGGGCTCCATCGCACCGACTGCACTTTTTCTTTAAGCGGCATTCGGCTGCCATGTGTGATCGCGCACAGCGAAAACAGTGTCTGTTGGACTTTATCCATTGACTCGCTTCCTCCGCATTCATCTTGGGGAATGAGTCACATTGTGACAGCCAGTGTTCTTTCTCACAGTAGGGGCACACTATCTTCCACTTCTCCTTTCTTGAGGGGGTACTGTGGCTCCTACTGCTTGGCACTGACTCCGATTGGTGCATGACAGTCACCGATCTTCTTCCATCATTTAGTCTCCTGGTTCCTTCTCTGGAGCCAGGGGTGCTCCGTCCGAATGTATCTAGCCGTAGGCTGCTGACTTCTCTCGCCAGGAAGTCGGCTAGATCGAGGAGGTTCGGTTCGGGGCCATTAGGGTCTCGGTGGTCTCTCTGCCGCCTAAAGCGCTCCTGTCGGGCGGGCGGTAGCTTCTCCAAGATCCTCTCTACATTTGAGTTGGCGTATAGTTCATGCCTACCCTTTTCCCTCTGCGCTCCCAGCATCCCTACTAGGGACTGCACTCTGATGGACAGGTCGTCCAGTGCTCGATTGTCTGTTGCTGGGGGTAGGCGGTCGATGTGCCTGATCTCCTGGATCACGTAATCCCATATACGTCCATATCTCTGGTCCAACGCTACCAGCGCTGCGGTGTATGGGGTCGTGGAAGTGGCGTAGGCGAGCGCTATGTTGTGCGCGCGGGGTACCTTTAAATGCTTCAGTAGTATCGCGTATTTATGGCGTTCGTCAATGACATCCACCAACATTGTCTCCAGACACATGCGGAGCTCCGTATACTGGGCCCGGTTCTCCTGGGTGAAGTCTGGTACCATAGGTGTGCCAATGTATGACGCGGATTGTTGATACATCGGCGAGCGTTGGGGGAGAGGCCTCCTAGGCGAGTCTCCTCCTGCTCCTTGGCGTGGGCTGGTACCGGCTGTGTACCATGGCCCGCTGGTCCAGGTGCTGTTCCTCGGTGCGGGTCGTGCGTCATGCTCACCCGTGAATAGCGTCGGGGGTCTGTAGCGCAGCTCCGCGGGGGTATAGCCTGGGCTGTACTGGACCTCCTGGTCCGGTAGAGTACTGTGCTGTCGTCGGGCGTGGTTCTCCTCCTCTTCCTCTTCGTCTTCCGTTAGGTCATCCAGGGCTTGTAGTCTCTGATTTAGCCTCTCCGCAGTGTATGCTGCTCCTTCCCGGTGGCTGGGTCTCGCTTAGACCGGTTGGGGAAGGGGGTCTGCGGGGGGTATAAACCTTGTCTGTTGGTCAAGTTCAGGGTCGCTTACTCGGCTAGGGGATGCCGCCCTGGAGTGATGTCTAGACGAGTTCCTGGAGCCTCTGGTGGAGGGAGGGGGTGTTGTCCTTCTGATCAGCTGTTCTATTAGTTGCGCTTGTGCTCTGTCGCGCTCGGCTTCGCGCTTGGTGAGATCCGATTCTCTCTGGGCACCGGTGGCGGCGCGCTGGGCGTCGGCCCGGTCTCTTGCCATATTCTCTTCCATCTGAATGAGTCTTATTTCCAGGCGTATGTGCTTTTCTTCGCTCCGTTGCTGTATCTGCAATCGATCGCGTTCACCCTGGAGTCTATCGCGTTCAGTAGAGGCTTTCAGGCTGACGAGGAATGCCTGCTGTAGTGTCCTCTCTGCCTCGCTGGGAGAAGACGGTTGTATAGGGGAGCCGTCCCTTGGGGTACTCCGTGCGGAGTCTTGGAGCTCTATCTCCACGGTGCTCTCCTCATCTTCTTCCGTGCTGAGTTCTCTCTCGGTAGTGTTGTCTTCCTCCCGGGACTCGTCGGGGACTACTTCTTCGGTATTGGCGGGGTGTAAAGTCATGTCTGGTTCCCCCTGGTCCCCACCGTGAGCTGGGTCAGTTACGTTAGAACCCATAGGGGCCTCTATGGTCGGGGTAGCCTGGTCGTTAGGGTTAGACATAATTTTACTTTCTAGTTTTACCGCGTTTACTGTTGGTAGAAGACTAGGTTGTTGACTGACAGCGTAAGCCTCTAGGTACTGAGGGAGCTGTCGTTTGCGCCGCGGGCGTTGTTGGTTAGGAGGATCGTTTCGTGGAGTGTTCATCATAGGCCATTTTAATATTAATAACACTATATTAATATTACACTGATTACCCTCCGGCTCAAAGGACCAATTGTAACTGAGGGGTACAATTCCCTGACTGTATTGTTAGATATGATACTTACTACCACTACCTCTTGTACTTTAGACTCTGGCCACCCAGTACTAGGTATAAATAATTATGATAAACACTCCCACCTGATGAAACGGATCCAACACAAATGTACCAAGTCGAAAGTCTGCGTTTAATAATAATACATAGCAAAAGGTATGTACAACGATCACTTAATTACATTTATGATTTGAAATAGTATGCACTTTTATGGCAAATGAGTATTCGTAGGTAGATCAATATCGAATGTCCAATCTCTGATTGCGCAGGAAGCAAATATACAACCTGGAATATTTAGGGAACAATAGCAATGATACTTGAATGATTATATAGCTGGATACACTAGGGGAAGGTTCCGACTGCTTGTAGGACAGCTGGAGGGGGGGGGGGGTAGAGTCTGGCTGTATCCCGTCTGGCCGAGGGTATCCTGGGAGAGCCCACAGTCGTGCGACCCGGTGCCCAGCGATCCTCGATCCACAGATGAAAGCAGTTGGACTCTCTGTGGCCGGCGTCCTCCGGTCCACGATGGAGAGACGTGAGGCGACCTCGTCGTGCAGAGCGTCTTCTCACCTGTCGTCCTCTCCGGGGGGGGGTATTTCCAACACACCGCAGTGTTGGCCTTTATCCATAGAATAATCAAAGTACTCAAAGCATAATCCAAGCCGTGGAAGGCTAGCCGTCGTCGGTAGAATAATCCAATATACAGGTCCACTCGCTCTTTGGCCTGGAGCTCCTCGGGTGCAGCTTCACGTGGGGTCAACCACCCTGGATAAGCGTCCAGCTGATGCCCGAAACGATGGGGGTGCTGATTACTATAGAACTCTTACCGCACGAGGCACTACATATGAATAGACTATTATTAGCTTAATAGAATACGTCCAACTCGACGATATAGTGCCAAATATGACTATTCAAATATTAATATACACGATGTCTCAATGCCGATACTGGGCCGAATTGGCCTTACTGCCCACACGTGGTTCGCGGGGAGGCTTTTGCGTCTGTCACTCTGTTGGAGGGTAAGGAACTGGACTAAAAGAAAGCTCTACTTTAATAGCGCAGTATATATACGCACTATGAACAAATAGTACCATTAGTGGTGCGGTAGACATATTCCTACGCGGAACTAGGACTTGTCCATACATGTTGAGCGGTACGATTGAACCTGGTCTGAGGGGTATGGCGACCTGGCACCAAGGTCTCGTCCAATGGTAGAATGGAGACTATTATGGGATGTTCAGTAGACTAGAAGGGATATTCAATGCATATTGTACAAGGAATATACAAGGGATATCAGGGGATATACAAATACAATTAAATATATATATATAAATAAATATATATATTCGGTTTAATCTGATCCTTCAGAACACATATGTTGGATTATGTAATTGGTTTGTCATGACAAACAAATAAAAAATCGCGAATTAACCGGTGGCTACAACAACACACAGTAACTACATCACATGCATCATTGTTTACAACTGGACACGGACGCGTTAAACAGCAATCAATTAATTTAATATAACAGTCCGGTTCTGTGTTTGTTTGTGAAGTTAGTTGTTCACCAACAATCTACAGACACAAACAAACACAGAACCGGACTGTCAGAGCAATGCGGAACGACGGTTAAGCTTAGGCACTCTTTCGAAGTTGGTTAAGGTTAGAGTTTGTCTTAGAGCATGGCGATAGAACGCCAGGTAGTTTGCAGGCTGTTTGACGAGGAAATGGGCAAAGACACAGCTCGTCACGGATTGGCCAAACGCGTCAGTGGCCAATCAGAGAGCGTCAGTCAGTGCCAATCAGAGAGCGTCTCCGAGAAATGCGGCTTGTTTGTGTAATCACGCGCCCTGGAATGTTCCATCAGAGGGGGGAGCTTGTACCCGATTGGTCCCCTTGATTATTACTCCTGTGTCCCCTGTATGATCATTATCATAGGTACTTTTATTTAATAAAGTTGTTATTCTTTGTACCCCGGTTGTGCAGTTGGTTATTTAAGGGCATTTGGACAAATAGCAGTTTCCCTGCTACATAGCAACTGCACAAGATACACTACGTGACCAAGGTACCCATGTACATGTCAAAATACTTCCCAAAGGTCAGTGAATACCACGATCACAACACCAGAGGGAGCTCCACAAATCATGTTAAACCCAGATTCGGCTCAAACAAGGGACTAAACACGTTTCGCAATTATGCCACATCAATGTGGAACGCCCTACCCAAAGCTGTAAAGGAATGTGAATCACTACCCACTTTCAAAAACACTCTCAAAAAACACCTACGGGAGACTGCAATTCGAAACTGGCCCCTACAAATGTCCTAACCCAGTTGCACAGTAAATTACCAAGTATGGCTTTGCCAGTATTCCAATGTACAGTGTACAGTGTACAGTGTGTGTGTCCCCCTACCCAACCCCCCCCCCCCCCCCCCCACCTCCAATGTACATCCCCCACCCACCCACCCAACCTCCTCCAATGTACAGTTTCTACGTCAAATGTATATACACTCTTTTTCTGGACACTTTTGTATCACAAACAGTACTGTATTTGCAAATCTGATATGTCATAAATGTATAGATGTAGCAGTACTGTCTATCTGTATGTCATGCATGTCATATTTGTTATGATGAATTGAAAATGGGGGACCCTGATGTAAACAAGACGAAAGTCTTTCTCTGGTCTGCATCCCCTTAACAATTGACTGTACTGTACCCATTCTGCAATCTGTTAATAAACTTTTCAATCAATCAATCATTTAAAACGTGCTACTTAAATAAAGTGTACTTACTGACTGGTGTAGGCAGTGGCACATAATCTGTTGTTGTAGAAGGTTGATTGCCTGGTTGGTAGCAGGCGCAGCGACACAACTTCAACTAACGGTTTGGTTTCGTTTCTGTCAGAGCCGTATACGGCTTGCGTGTAGCTTATTGACAGCGGAAGAGTGCAAGAATGTGACAATGTGACCATGTGACCGCGGCAGCGCGAGAGAGCAGCAGTGCGGAAATAGGCTGTCTATTGCCATTCTCTAAGACAAACTCTAACCTTAACCAGCTCCTTAACAGCGCCTAAACTTAACCCTTCTAACCTTAACCAACTCCGAAACAATGCCTAACCTTAACCTTAACCTTAACCATGCCTAACCTTAACCTTAACCATAGAAAGAATATTGCCATTCTCTAAGACAAACTCTAACCTTAACCAGCTCCTTAACAGCGCCTAAACTTAACCCTTCTAACCTTAACCAACTCCGAAACAATGCCTAACCTTAACCTTAACCATGCCTAACCTTAACCGGCGAAAGAATACATGTTAAAAAAAAAAAAAAAAAAAATTGAAGGGATTCAGGTGGGCTAAGCTTCGGATGAAAATCATCGGCGATTACGCCTACATAATGCCGCAAGCTCTGCCGCTCCGCTCTGCGGCTGCCGCGCCTGCCGCGGGGCGTGTCGCAGCCAATCAGGGAAAACGCGGAAGCACTCGGGCGCACTCTTCCGCTGTCAATAAGCAATAAGCATACGGCTTTGGTTTCTATGAAGAGGAGCGAATAGACGCCTACCGGTCACATGACTGACGTTATAGATCATTCTGCCGTTAGGCCTGTAGGTGGCAGTATGCCCCAAGGCAGGCCAGAGTGATTGATTGATTGATTGAAAACTTTATTAACAGATTGCAGAATGGGTACAGTACAGTACGGCTCAATACACACAATTGTTAAGGGGATGCAGACCAGAGAAAGACTTTCGTCTTGTTTACATCAGGGTCCTATTTTTGTATCACAAACAGTACTGTATTTGTAAATCTGGTATGTCATAAATGTATAGATGTAGCAGTACTGTCTATCTGTATGTCATGTATGAGATATGTTATTATGAATTGAAAATGGGGGACCCTGATGTAAACAAGACGAAAGTCTTTCTCTGGTCTGCATCCCCTTAACAATTGTGTGTGTTGAGCTGTACTGTATTGTACCCATGCAATCTGTTAATAACATTTTCAATCAATCAATCAATCAATCAATCAAGGTTAGCACTCTGGAGAAGAACACTGTTAAAAGCCTTCTCGACAAAGTGGAGGACTTGGAATGCAGAATTCTGAGAAATAACGGCAGGTTTGTTTATTTAGGATCCCCATTAGCTTTTTTTCTTTTCTTTTTTTAGTAGATTTGTTCTGGGTTTAGGTGCCAGTAGTCGATGGCCTGACGTAGGTTGGGGGGGCTACAGGAGAAGGCAGAGGGCCAGGATGCAACTACATTTTTGGAGAAATGGTTACCGGAGGCTCTGAATTATGGAACCACGAGAGAGGGCTTAGAATCGGCGCGCCACTTGACTCTCAACTCAGATCCAGATATATGGATATGTATCTTCTTAAACCCAAAGATGATAGCCAGACGGACAAAGTCACTGCAGCTGCTGAGATAACAAGCGTCTATAACCTAGTTCTGTGTTAACGGGGAATATCGAACACAAGACATTCCTGTCAAGTGATAAAGTTTGAATATTTAAAACAGATGTTAGGTGGTAACAAGTCGGCTGCCAGACCAGTGCCAAGACGAATGTGGAGAGATATAATTTTGTATTTATTTTGATTGAACCTTTATCTATTCGGTGAAGACCAGTTAGATTTTGGTGTGGGACAGATAAATTACATTATTTATCTGTCCCACACCAAAATCTTACTGTTGTCCTGCTTTTGGACTTTTTGCATCTGGTCACCACCCTACTCAACGCCCAAGGACCCTAATCATGAAGTTCATGAACGTCAAGGACAGAGAGCGAGTACTGAGGGCAGCTAGGACCAAGGGACAGGTCCTTTATAATACAACAAGCCGGTTCGTCTTCACATAGACCTCTCGGCAGGTGTGCACAAGAGGCAGCAGCGCGGATACGATGAGGTGCAGAGGCCAATAGGGTATATCTGCAGAGCCGCAAGCCCAACGTCTGGGCGGGGCTTCGTGGCTTGGACTAGGTTTGAGGCGGGTATTCGTGGCTTGGACTAGGTTTGACTGTGCGTGGGCGGGGCGTCGTGGCTTGTACCCGACGTAACTGACGACTGTGACCGAATACGTCAACAGAGCGGAGCAGATCACGACGCCATTGAGGAGTGCCGGAGAAGCACCAAGCGATGGGCTAATGATGGCGATGATGATGAGAGGACTACCGGAGCTGTACAAACCGTTCACACTCCTGGTAACACACGGTTCAGCGGACATGCCGCTGGGACAGTTCAAGGCTAAGTTAAGGAACTTTGAGGCCTCAGAAGATACCCACCCAGCTGCCGCGGAGGCGGGAGAGAGGGTGCTAAAGGCCCGAGTGACGCCAAGGGAGAGGACCAGGACCACGACGGAGCTGGCGTGTTGGCGATGTGGAGAGAAAGGCCATCGGAGAAGTAACTGCACGAGGACTGTCTGGTGTGGCTCCTGCAGATCCACGCGGCACGCAGGCAGAGCGTGCATGAAGAAACGCGACCAGGGCACGCGACGCGCGCATGGACAAGATGGGGGCGATGGTCGGCGTGAGACGGATCGAGGCGACGACTGGAGAGTAGCGGAACGAGAGGGCTTCATCCCCAGGGCGCAGACAGCGTACGCCACCAGGCCAACGCAGCTGCAACAGGCCCAAAGGAAGGGACTGATCGTGGACACAGGTGCGTCGTCCCACGTCATCAATGACAGGAGCCAGTTCAAGAACTTTGACAGAACTTTCCGCCCGGAGAGACACAGCATGGAGCTGGCAGACGGAAAGCGCACCTACGGGTTGGCGAAAGAGAGAGGAGACGCACAGGTATGCCTCACGGACAGCGGGGGGCGCCGGCGTACAGTGACATAGAGGTGTATCAGAGAATGTATTACCTGTGTGTAATGACAATGATATGTGTAAAGTAACCATCAGCCACGATATTCAGACATGGCATGAGATTATGGGTCATTGTAATTACGAGGATTTACTGAAACTGCAAGCAGTGACAGAGGGCATGCACATTGAAGGCGAAAAGCGTAGACCTGATAAAGAATGTGTCGTGTGCATAAAGGGGAAGTTTGCTCAATCGAGAAACAGAAATCCCACAGAAAAAGTACCACTTGCGTTGGTTAACACAGATCTTGCCGGTCCAGTAAGGAACGAGTCCATAGGAGGCTTTAGATACGTACAGTCTTTTACAGAGGTGTGCACAGGGGCAGTGTTTGTTTACTTTCTTAAAGCAAAGAGTGACACACTCCAGGCCACGGAAAAATTCCTGGCGGACATAGCCCCTTATGGTACAGTAAGATGTCTGAGGTCCGACAACGGGACCGAATTCACAAACAGAGAGTTTTAATCACTGTTGAGGAAGAACAGGATAAGACACGAGACGTCATGTCCATATTCCCCACATCAGAACGGAGTGGCAGAGAGAGAATGGCGCACTCTTTTCGAGATGGCTAGGTGTAAGCTAGTAGGTAGTAACTTACCTAAGAGCCTATGGCACTATGCGGTGCAAGAAGCCGCTTACACCAGAAACAGGTGCTTCAAAAAAAAAAAAAAAATAAAGGATGACACTGATGTATTGTCCAACGGACGACATGGTAGCAGACGCCATGACGAAACCCGCTTCCAAATTGAAATTGAAGAGATTTGCAGAGGCCATGTTTGGTGTGTAGATATTGACTGCCATATTCTTTTGATGTTTTTGGGTTATATTATTTCCTTTGTAAAATGTTTTTCCAAGAAGTTATCCAGTATGCTAAACCCTAAGTGGGAGTGTTGAAGGCAGAGGTTATGTGTAGGATTGTTAGTAACTGTCTAACTGCATATATAACTGTTTACACTAGTAACTGTCTATCTGCAGAGGGCGCTCTAGGCGGAGAAACTCAGGAGTACCACCAGGTGGCGAGTATAAATAGAGATGTCTCCTCCCACTTCTTTCTCTTCCCCCAAGCCTCTCAGTAAGAGGAGACCTGTAGAAATGCTATTCTTCATGTGAATAAATAAACCACGCCAGTTAAGGCTCAAGATAGAAACCATGGCCCTCATGTATCAACGTGACGTACGCACAGATATGTGCTTAAGCCGTGCGTACGACCATTTCTAAGCAAAGTGTGGGATTTATCAATTTGAACTTGTGCTTGACTTTGTGCTTATGTCTACGCACAGCTCTGAGCATGCTTAGCTTACGCCCAGTGGTAGAATATCGTTACTACGGCATAAGCGCTCCTCAGTTCATGCATTAGTTTCAACGCGGAAATAAGCTTTGATTGATTGATTGAAAACTTTATTAACAGATTGCAGAATGGGTACAATACAGTACAGCTCAATACACACAATTGTTAAGAGGATGCAGACCAGAGAAAGACTTTCGTCTTGTTTACATCAGGGTCCCCCATTTTCAATTCATCAGGACATATATGACATACATGACATACAGATAGTCAGTACTGCTACATCTATACATTTATGACATACCAGATTTGCTTCCGTGCATTACTTCCAACACTGGCGTGTTCAACTTCTGTATGATCCGTAATTCATTATAGTTCATTGTAAAATAGCGACAGTAGTGTAATTATAACGGGCTCATGCGGGAACAAGAGGTTGGCTTGCTTGTTTGGCACGGGGGGCAGAAGCAGAACACCCACCTCCAAACGCCATTAAATATTGTTTCAAATAAAAAGCGACATACTATTATTTTGTGTCGTTTCCAAATAAGATTGGCCACAACGGAATGCTTTCTACTTCAATTTGTTGATTAGAATAGATTACCTCGCTCCGTTGAAACTTCACTGAGCTCACACAGACATGATAATAATAATAACAACAACAATAATAATAATAGCTTCATTTTACATAGCGTCTTTCAAGAGACCCATGCAAGGTCGCTTTACATAGATGGGGGGGGGGGGAATAACAAAGTAATAAAGATAGTGGACAGACTATGTAAATATGATGATGGGATTCAAGTTCGCGTTTTTATTGATCATAGGCATGCTGTCAGAGTATGGTGTCATAATCAAACATTCTAGAACATTTGTCGTCACAGATCATGTCATAATAGAACATAGGCTACATGGCATGGTCCATCGTGATATTGTGTAGACTGTTATTACTGTACCACCCATTGTGACAACAGCCTTGTGAGCTCCCGCACACAAACATGATGGAATTCAGTTTGTATTGATCACATAGGCAGGCTACATCATACATGGCAGTGAGATTCATTGTTCTTGTATATGCTCTCGTATTATTGTTTATATAGGCTATCCAATACTGACATCAAAATAGATTGTATGCCTCTAGAAATCATATGCAGCAGGTAGAAAATTGACGGAAAATCCGTCGCGATTTGGAATAAAATTGAGGAGAACTTTAATCCCTGGGTATTAATCAAACAAAACGGAAAAAGGCAGTCATATTCCAGCACGGTCTTTATTAGTGTTTGCGCTGCCCAGGCAGCAATGGTTAATAGATATCATATCCGACATCACCGTACGTGTACACGTCTGTCAGCCTGTCTCGGTTTAGTCCATTTTTCCACATTTCATGGGGGTGTTCCATTACCGTATATGGTTAATCGGGGCGGTTTTGGTATGCAAATACGTGAAAGTGTGCACAAGCCTTAGCGTAGAAGCAAGGTGATATTTATCATGACAGGTGTGCGTAGGACCTGTGTACGCACGTGTGATAAATCCCGTTTTTTTTTTTGCGTGCACACATTCTAAATTCTGTGCTTACGTGTGGAAATAGAACATTTTCTGAGGAAACTTGATAAATGAGGGCCCATGCCTCTTGACCACATTATTGTCGCCCTATAGCCGAATTCTGTTAACAAGTTTTGTAGGATTAAATTACATGCTAGCAGCTGAGCTTAAAATGTGCGACCTCCTATAGTTACTTGTCATACCCGGAAGTTCAATCAATCACTTTTAATTTTTTTTACTTATTTTTTAATTAAAAAAATTTCAACAACATAGACAATACAGTTCAACATACAAAATTATAAAGACATAGTATCATATAGAAATAAAAATTTAAAACAAATAGACAAAAAATAAGAAAAGAAAAAAGGGTGGCGGCTAGGTGGTGCAGTGGGCAAGGCGCTCACCACCAATGCAGGGGACGCTGGGTTCGAGCCCAGCTCTCCGCATTGCTATCAGCTTGGCTGGTCGTTCATACTAATACAATTGGCAGTATTAGGGGGTGGGAAGCTGATGGGTGGGGATCGGACGTTGTGGACAGCGACTCCTACAGGTCGGTTGGTGCGCCTGCGCAGCAGAATCAGGAAGCGACGGGGGCGGCGTGCCCTCCCACGCAGACCCCCGACGCTGAGAGATCGCGCTGTGCAGGTGAAAAGATGCGACGGCTGCTTCCTCGAGTACCGGAGGGGACACGTGATGTAAGGCTTCGTCCACATTGCAGCCGGCTTGTGGGAGGCATGGCCTAACAGCGTTCGAGACAGGGGAGGGTAGAATTGGACGATACGAAATTGGGATGGGAGAAAAATAGATGTCGTTCTCTTTCTTCCTAGTTTTGTTTTATTCGTCACATATAAGCTACATGTACATTACAGTGAAATGCCAGAGATTGTGCTTCATACAGCAAAAAAAAAGTCAAAAGAATAAAGACCAAACACTATACAGAATATACAATATACAAAACGTAGAAAAAAGTTACAAATGCAACAAGGTAGTGCAAAACGTTTAGTAATAAATAGATAAAATATGGTGTACTGGTGTAGTGTTAAAAAGTAAAGTGTCTAAATTGAATGTTAAGGTGAATGTTTAAAGTGAGTGTGTGCATGTGGATGTGTGTGCAATGAATGTAGAATGGATGGGTTAGTGTTGCATAGATTCATTGAGCATCCTGATGGCCTGATGGCTCCTTTTAGCTGAGTTACATGATGCATAATGGTAGAGAGTAATTTACTTAACTTTTGACTATTTTTCTGTGTTTTTGTGCTAAGGTTTTTTTTAAGCTAAATGCTAGAACTATTAAGACCAAAACCATCTACTGGCTAAAAATGGCTGAAGTAATGGATGAATGAATGAATGGGCGTGGCCAGGTAGATGTAAGGTGCATGACAAGTTATTTCAGCGTGCGCAATAGGCGCGCGCATAGTCCAATAGGCGGAGCAAGGCGCTATGATTTATAGACTTTAAACAGCTCCGTCAGCGAACTCACTCTCACTTTGAACCTTGACCTCTGTTCCAGGCTTCCAGCTGTCAAAAACAGAAGTGAGATCTTGGACAGAGTGGTTCCGTCTTGTCTTTGCAGCAAACATGAAGAGAAGAGTGTTGCTGGTGTCCAACTCCACCCTCCATGGCGGTGGCTACCTGGAACACTGTCAACAGCCCATCAAAGACTTCTTTGGAAAGTAAGATTTAAGTTAGTTTGTTATATTATTCTCTAGCATCATACTCTGTGACACAGACTGTTTATTCTCTGTTTTCTATATTCTTGTGATGAACTATTCTACCACGATTAAAATAAATGTAGGTTGTAGTCTAGTTTAAAACGTTTTCCATGTCTCCCAAGAGCTAGATTTGATTAAGTATTCACATTTACATTTAGTCATTATTAGCTGACGCTTTTGTCCAAAGCGACTTACAAGTTCTGTACGACAAGACAGCAGGAAGGGCACAACTCTATCAGCTGAGTAACAATGTTCATCAAGGTGTTGAGTAGTACAGTGTGTAGGTTAGTTTATTAGGACAAGTGCATGACAGTAAGGTTAGTTAGGGTTATATATGATCTTTTTATGTTTATTTTTCTTTTGTAATAAAAAAAATCAGATAATGGTTGAAGAAGTGCGTCTTTAGTCGACGCCGAAAGATTGGACGGGTTTCGGCTGTCCTAACTGGGGTGGGTAGTTCATTCCACCATTGTGGGGCAAGGACTGAGAATAGGCGACTTCTCTTTGATGACCCTACCGGAGCTCGGATAGGAGTAGGTCTGAGGCGGCCAGAAGATGCAGAGCGTAGGGGTCTAGAGGAAGTATTGTTGCAACCACAAAGCAGAACCTGTGTGAAAGCCATGTTATCCTATTCTATTTATTTTCTATTATATTCTGTTCTATTTTCTATTCTATGTTATTATTTTCTGTTGTTCCATACAAGTTTCAAGTTTCTTTAATAGTTGTCATACAGAAGTACAGAATACTTTTATACAAAATGCTTCTTACTGTTACGCTCCAGAGACTTGACAGTCACGGTGGCCCTAACAAAGGTAAGGCGCTGTCGAAACAATGCCTGTCACATTGGTTGTGCAAGGGCATCGCCCTTTGTTACACCTTGGCTGGACCATGCTATTCTATTCTGTTCTATGTTATTCTATTCTATGTTATGATTTTCAATTATGTGCTATTCTACAGAACCGCTGTGCTGTGTGTTTCAGACATGTGAAGCGGGTGTTTGTCCCTTATGCTCTTCATGACCGAGAGTCCTACGCCAAGACGGCCAGAGACAAGTTTCACTCTCTGGGTAGGAGCAGGTCTGCAGACTAGTTTAACTCTCTGGGTAGGAGCAGGTCTGCAGACTAGTTTAACTCTCTGGGTAAGAGCAGGTATGCAGACTAGTTTAACTCTCTGGGTAAGAGCAGGTCTGCAGACTAGTTTAACTCTCTGGGTAGGAGCAGGTCTGCAGACTAGTTTAACTCTCTGGGTAGGAGCAGGTCTGCAGACTAGTTTAACTCTCTGGGTAGGAGCAGGTCTGCAGACTAGTTTAACTCTCTGGGTAAGAGCAGGTATGCAGACTAGTTTAACTCTCTGGGTAAGAGCAGGTCTGCAGACTAGTTTAACTCTCTGGGTAGGAGCAGGTCTGCAGACTAGTTTAACTCTCTGGGTAGGAGCAGGTCTGCAGACTAGTTTAACTCTCTGGGTAAGAGCAGGTCTGCAGACTAGTTTAACTCTCTGGGTAAGAGCAGGTCTGCAGACTAGTTTAACTCTCTGGGTAGGAGCAGGTCTCTAGACTAGTTTAACTCTCTGGGTAAGAGCAGGTCTGCAGACTAGTTTAACTCTCTGGGTAAGAGCAGGTCTGCAGACTAGTTTAACTCTCTGGGTAAGAGCAGGTCTGCAGACTAGTTTAACTCTCTGGGTAAGAGCAGGTCTGCAGACTAGTTTAACTCTCTGGGTAGGAGCAGGTCTGCAGACTAGTTTAACTATCTGGGTAAGAGCAGGTCTGCAGACTAGTTTAACTCTCTGGGTAGGAGCAGGTCTACAGACTAGTTTAACTCTCTGGGTAAGAGGAGGTCTGCAGACTAGTTTAACTCTCTGGGTAGGAGCAGGTCTGCAGACTAGTTTAACTCTCTGGGTAAGAGCAGGTCTGCAGACTAGTTTAACTCTCTGGGTAAGAGCAGGTCTCTAGACTAGTTTAACTCTCTGGGTAGGAGCAGGTCTGCAGACTAGTTTAACTCTCTGGGTAAGAGCAGGTCTGCAGACTAGTTTAACTCTCTGGGTAAGAGCATGTCTGCAGACTAGTTTAACTCTCTGGGTAGGAGCAGGTCTGCAGACTAGTTTAACTCTCTGGGTAAGAGCAGGTCTGCAGACTAGTTTAACTCTCTGGGTAAGAGCAGGTCTGCAAACTAGTTTAACTCTCGGGGTAGGAGCAGGTCTCTAGACTAGTTTAACTCTCTGGGTAAGAGGAGGTCTGCAGACTAGTTTAACTCTCGGGGTAGGAGCAGGTCTCTAGACTAGTTTAACTCTCTGGGTAAGAGTAGGTCTGCAGACTAGTTTAACTCTGGGTAAGAGGAGGTCTGCAGACTAGTTTAACTCTCTGGGTAAGAGCATGTCTGCAGACTAGTTTAACTCTCTGGGTAAGAGCAGGTCTGCAAACTAGTTTAACTCTCTGGGTAGAAGCAGGTCTGCAGACTAGTTTAACTCTCTGGGTAAGAGCATGTCTGCAGACTAGTTTAACTCTCTGGGTAAGAGCAGGTCTGCAAACTAGTTTAACTCTCTGGGTAAGAGCAGGTCTGCAGACTAGTTTAACTCTCTGGGTAGAAGCAGGTCTGCAGACTAGTTTAACTCTCTGGGTAAGAGCAGATCTCTAGACTAGTTTAACTCTCTGGGTAAGAGCAGGTCTGCAGACTAGTTTAACTCTCTGGGTAAGAGCAGGTCTGCAGACTAGTTTAACTCTCTGGGTAAGATGAGGTCTGCAGACTAGTTTAACTCTCTGGGTAGGAGCAGGTCTCTAGACTAGTTTAACTCTCTGGGTAAGAGCAGGTCTGCACACTAGTTTAACTCTCGGGGTAAGAGCAGGTCTGCAGACTAGTTTAACTCTCTGGGTAAGAGCAGGTCTGCACACTAGTTTAACTCTCGGGGTAAGAGCAGGTCTGCAGACTAGTTTAACTCTCTGGGTAAGAGCAGGTCTCTAGACTAGTTTAACTCTCTGGGTAAGAGCAGGTCTGCAGACTAGTTTAACTCTCTGGGTAGGAGCAGGTCTGCAGACTAGTTTAACTCTCTGTGTAAGAGCAGGTCTGCAGACTAGTTTAACTCTCTGGGTAAGAGCAGGTCTGCAGCCTAGTTTAACTCTCTGGGTAGGAGCAGGTCTGCAGACTAGTTTAACTCTCTGAGTAAGAGCAGGTCTGCACACTAGTTTAACTCTCGGGGTAAGAGCAGGTCTGCAGACTAGTTTAACTCTCTGGGTAAGAGCAGGTCTCTAGACTAGTTTAACTCTCTGGGTAAGAGCAGGTCTGCACACTAGTTTAACTCTCTGGGTAGGAGCAGGTCTGCAGACTAGTTTAACTCTCTGGGTAGGAGCAGGTCTGCAGACTAGTTTAACTCTCTGTGTAAGAGCAGGTCTGCAGACTAGTTTAACTCTCTGAGTAAGAGCAGGTCTGCAGCCTAGTTTAACTCTCTGGGTAGGAGCAGGTCTGCAGACTAGTTTAACTCTCTGGGTAGGAGCAGGTCTGCAGACTAGTTTAACTCTCTGGGTAGGAGCAGGTCTGCAGACTAGTTTAACTCTCTGGGTAGGAGCAGGTCTGCAGACTAGTTTAACTCTCTGGGTAGGAGCAGGTCTGCAGACTAGTTTAACTCTCTTTGTTGATCCAGACATGGGAGGCATCTGGGAAATGTAGTCCTGTGTTCAGTGTGTGTGTGTGTGTGTGTGTGTGTGTGTGTGTGTTGCAGGCTATGAGCTGGATAGCATCCATGAGTCTTCAGACCCGGTAGATGCGGTCCGGAATGAATGAATGAAAACTTTATTTAACAGATTGCAGAATGGGTACAATACAGTACGGCTCAATACACACAATTGTTAAGGGGATGCAGACCAGAGAAAGACGTCTGTCTTGTTTACATCAGGGTCCCCCATTTTCAATTCATAGTGACATTTATGACATACACAACATATATGGCATCATGACATTTATGGCATAGGGACATACATGACAAACAGGTATATAGTACTGTTACATTTGTGACATATACGATATGCAAATATACAGTACTGTTACCCATAGATCCCGACAGAGAGTATATACATATGATGGGGAGGAGACTGTACATTAGGAGGGGGTGGGTGGGTGGGAGAGAAATATACATAGTGGGGAGAGAATATATACATACGGTGGGGAGGAGACTGTCTATTAGGTGGGGGTGGGGGGGTTTGGATATTTATGGTGGCCAGTTTCGAATTGCAGCGTCCCGTAGGTGCTCTTTAAGAGCAGTTTTGAATGTGGGTAGGGATTCACATTCCTTTACAGATTTGGGTAGGGCGTTCCACATTGATGTGGCATAATTGCGAAACGTGTTTAGTCCCTTGTTTGAGCCGAATCTGGGTTTAACATGATTTGTCGAGCTTCCTCTGGTGTTGTGATCGTGGTATTCACTGACCTTTGGGAAGTATTTTGACAAGTACATGGGTACCTTAGTCGTGTAGTGTATCTTGTAGACCAGGCCCATTGCAAGTTGCTGTACTCTGTCATCTACTCCAGTGGTTCCCAAAGTTGGGGTCGCGACCCAAAGGTGGGCCGCGAGCAGCCACGGATGGGCCGCGAGATGATTTAAAAAAAAAAAAAAAAAAATTATAATTTTTTATTTTTTATTTTTATTTTTTTTTGTCAGGCCACTGAACTTAGAAGCAGGCCAGGACAGTGTTTCTAGTTGTATTCTAAAATTCTATTCTATTGTATTCTAAAATGTGACTATATGGTTTTATATTAACTTAATAAATAAACAAAAACGAAAAATCTACTTATTTCAACGAACATTTCAAACTAAATAACAGATTATGCACATAAAACGCTGAAAACAACCGAAGCAACAATAGTATTTTAATGAGGCTATTATTATTATCATTATTATTTTGCAACAAGTTAGCCCTCTCATAAATAGCACATATAAATGAATAACTAACTTGAACTAACTTAATAGGATTGAAGTGATATTTGGCTTAAAAAATCGGTCGCCTGACAAAAAAAAAAAAAAAAAAACCAGACGATGTGCATTGGGCCGCGGCTCTCTGACGCCTTATTTTCTGGGCCCCGGCCTGAAAAGTTTGGGAACCCCTGATCTACTCTACCATCCTAGGTTGTCAAAGTGGGCAGGGGTGAGGTGGGTTCTAGGATTAAGGTCAAGCAGTAGTCTGACCAGTTTGTTTTGAGATGTTTGTAATGTTTTTAGCGCCTTTGAGGTGCTTTTGTACCATGAGGTGCAAGCATAGTCGTAGTACCCTTGAATGAGTGCTCCTGCCAGAGTCTTCAAGTTTCAAGTTTCTTTAATAGTTGTCATACAGAAGTACAGAATACTTTTATACAAAATGCTTCTTACTGTTACGCTCCAGAGACTGTGCAAGACAAGATAAGTATGAAATAAAATAACATAGTAAAATTAGAAGTAAAAAAATGAGGTCACAGTGTTCAGTTTAGACATATGTACAATGTTCGATGCATTGTACCATTTTCAGGGTATTCTTGTTTACCAGAGAGGAGATCCGGTACAAGAATCGAGTTTGTTGGTTGACTTTTTTTTATTACATTGGATGCCATTTTGTCACAGGAAAGATTGCCTCTAGGATGGAACCTAAGTATGTAATTTCTTCTTTCCTTGTGACAATATTGTCACCCACTGTAACTGAGAAGCCGTCGGTCTTGCTGAGTTTGTTATTTGAAGAGAATGGATTCTGTTTTACCCAGGTGTAATGATAGTTTGTTATCAGCGAGCCATATGCAGATTTTGCCTAGTTCCGAGCTGAGGGTTTTTTCAACCTGTAACTTGTTCTTGTCAGAGACCAGCAGGGCTGAGTTGTCCGTGAACAGGAACAAGTTGCAGTCACAAGCTGACGACCTACATTTGCATAAATTAGGAACAGTAGCGCTCCTAGTATGCTTCCTTGTGGAACACCACAGCTCACTGGGAGGGGGGGGGGGGGGGGGGGGGGGTAGGGTACCGTTTACCCATCTGTTTTCTCCCCTCCAGGTAGGATTGCATCCAGCTCACTGATAGACTGATCAAAACCAATTGCTTTTAGCTTGTCAATCAGAATGGTGTGATTGACAGTGTCGAAGGCCTTTTGTAGGTTCAGCATGACCATGCCGCAGTATTTGCCCGCGTCCACCTCTTGTTTGATGTGGTCGTTTAAATAGAGAAGGCATGTGTCAGTGGAGTGGGATGTTCTGAAGCCAGATTGGAATTCGTAGATTCGATTTTTTTCCGCAAGGTACTTTTCGACCTGTTCGTATAATTTTTTTTCCATGACTTTCGAGATGGAGGTAAGGTTAGAAACAGGGCGGTAGTTGCCTGGGTCTAATCTTCTGCCCTTTTTGTGCAGGGGTGTTACTCTCGCAATTTTGAAGTCCTTGGCGACGTGTCCCTGTTTTATGGAGAGGTTTATTATGTGTGTGATGACTGGGGTGATGGCGGCTGCTGAGTCTCTGAGGAATTTGGAGGAGACGTTGTCATGGCCAGTGGCCTTGTTCGGTTGGAGGGCGCTCAGTTTTTTGAGTACCTCATCTGTTGTTACCATTTCCAGTTTGAAGTCGTCTTTGTGGACCCCTAGGTTTTTGTAGTATGCTAGTATGTGTTCTACCCCATAATGCCCTGAGTGGGAGGGTAGTTTGTTTACCAGTGTTGTGGCTATGTTTGTGAAGAAAATGTTTAAGTAATTGGCTACATCCAGCTTGTCTGTGATGAGCGTGTTGTCCGTCTTTATGTTTATGTTTGAGAATCTGGTTTTAAGTTTTTTACTGCAGCCTAGTTGATTATTGAGTAATTTCCAAAGTTCACATGGTTTGTTTTTGTTTTCCTCAGTTTTGTCATTGATGAAATATTTTTTAGCAGTTTTGATCATGGAGTTAACGTCATTTCTTAGTCTGTTTCTTTCCAGTTTGAGTTCAGTCACGTGGGCTTGGAGTTCACTGCTCGTGCTTTTGGTAAGCTTTGACTGACTTTTACGAAACTCAGAGAATTTTTTGTCTCTGGTTTTCATAGCAGTCAGTATTTCAGTGTGCATCCACGGCTCAGGTGATTTTTTACCCTGGTGGTTCTTAGGGGGGCCATGTCGTTTAGTATTGTTGAAAATTTGGTTTTGAAACCAAGCCATGTTTCTTCAACCAGTGTACCATTGAGCTCATCTGACCAGTCCAGGCTCCCCAGTTCAAGGTTAAAGGCCTCGCTAGAGTAGGTTTTGAGGTCTCTAGATGTGACTGTTTTGTGACAGCCGGCCTTTTGTTTTTGTTTTGTTGATCTCTTGGGAACATTTTTAAAAGGACCTGTTCAGTCTTGACATGTAGGCTCCAAATCGTTATTGCCTTGATACAAAAATCAAGGCGCCCTTGTTTGTTCATAATCTTTTCACTGAAAATGTGGCAGTTATTTTCTCCTCATTCATTGCTGCCATAGGCTCACAAACCATGAACGTCACCTCACCACATCCGACTAAAATGCCATGCTGAAAAGATCCGTTTTCACCCTGGAAAGTCACTCTATTGTGTCTTAATACAGTTTAAAAAAGACTATTACATCACAATGGCAAAACCTTTACAAAAAACAAGTGACACATAAGATGTCAGCATGGTGTTCTAGTCAAACATGGTGACTTCAGTTTATGTGCTGTTTAAGACACATTTTCAGATACACTGGAAACCTATAGAAGTGTTATACAATTAAAATATTATAAAAAAAAATAAGGGAACCTTGATTTTCTTTGTAGGAAGGCACGAATGACTTGGAACCCACATGTCAAAAAGACTGGTATCGTCCTTTAACAAAAGCCTAAAATGTTAATCTTCGAATTCCCCTTCTCATCAAACGTGAATTAAAGAACGAGAACCAAATATATAGCTTTTTACAGATAAGGTCTTTACTAATAAAGTGGTGAGAAATATGTACAGTATTCACAGCAGTTAAGGCGACATCAAAGGAGTGTTTCATGCAATTTAAGTCGTGTTGCTGTACAAACATAACGGGTACAAAAAGAGCATCATACATCAAAACTGTCAACAAACATGAACATTACGCCACATACAAATAAATGTCCTCCCAATCAGAAAAGTACAAAAGTGAGTGAGTGGAAGCTTTTTTTTTCTTTTTTAAAGGTGTACAAAAAGGGAGACGGAAAAACAATGTTGCGTAACATTCAGCAGGCAATCATCTTTTTACCACACATTTACATTAGTGTCACATTTGTTGAACGGAAAATTGTATTTTATAGTCACAACTCTTTACATTCCTAATTAAAGGTTTACTCATCGTAAGATTTTCTCAGTTGCCAAAACAAAGAACTATACATAATTTAAACCTTTTAAAGTGCAGATTATTTCAGGCTAGCGGTTTTATGGCCTCCCAATTATGGGGTGGTATAATAATTATTCTTTTAGCCTGAAAGTGAACAACTTAATTAAGGGGTCTAATTGAAATACTTCTGAGCAGCGGAGACATTTCTCAAAAAAAAGCTTGTGGTTCCACAGAATGTCCACATAAATAACATTAGCCTTTACCTTACTAAATTGTGTCAAAGTGTGGCGAAATAGGTTAAAATTTGGGATGTCCGATATTATCGGCCTACCGATATTATCGGCCGATATCGGCATTAAAATGTGATATCGGAAAATATTGGTATCGGTTTTCAATTTTTTTTTCTTTTTTTACATTTCTATAAACTTTATTTACCCAGGCAAGCAAGTAAGAACAAATTCTGATTTTATTTGTTGTCAAAAGTATGCATAATGTTGTGTTAATTCCACAACAAGAGATATGTAATGTTAATTACCTGAAATTATTCCGTTTTTTGGGGGGGGAAACCCTGCATATATCGGTATCGGTATATAGAAATTAAGAGTTGGACAATATCGGTATCGGTAAAAAAGCCAATATCGAGCATCCCTAGTTAAAATGGATTATTACAAAGATGTTAAATTAATATGAAATAAGCACATTATCCATAAACTGTAGAGGGGTCCCAAAATGTTGGCGGTGTTAAGTTTTGTTCTTTTATTCTATGTAAAAAACATACAGTACATAACAAAATAGACTTAATACATTTACTCTCTAAAAACAACCTGACTTACACAGACCGTCATCACGTTACAAGTGCACATCACCACTTCTCATATAAATTTTTTTAATAATTACCAAGTCCAAGAAAGGTAGATCATTTTGATATACAAATAAAGTGTACACAAGCTACAATACAAATAAATTTAAAATGAAAATCTTTAGATTTAAAATGTTTGTTTTGGCAACTGTTAAATCTACCCAGTGAAAAGTTTCATTTTACCACTGATTATACAGTGTAGTAGCTGAAGCTTTGGATACCAAGCCATATTGGTAGAAAACAAACAAACTAACAAACAAACACACACTCTCATATACAACCATACTTTTTTAGGAGTCTTCAACATTTGATGTGGTCTTAATAGGCAGTTATGACATACTCTTGGTAGATTCAAAGTTAGAACTCCGGATCAATTCAAAATTAACAAATTGTTAGCGAGTCGTGCGTCACTATGGCTACAACATGGCATTTCAACATGGCCACCCACATTGTATAAACGATGATGTTAAATTCAATTACAACTCGGAGGTCGGACAGTCCGACTTCCTACTAGGACAAATCTAATAAAACAGCGTATCAACTCTTCAAGCAGTCATTTGACGTAATTTCAACATGCCGCACCGTATGAACGGTAATGTTGTTATTGGCTGTTTTAAGAGTACGTTTGTGAGTATATTAGCTGTGTCATTGTAAACTGTCTCGCGAGATAAATTGTAAAAAATTTATAAAAAAGAAAGTTTACCATGAGCATTTATGTTTTTCTGACTTTGTAGCTGGAACGCACGTAAGTTGGAGGTGACACGTGTCCCAACTTCCCACCTCTGACCCTAAACGAATGCAGTAGTATAATATTTCAGTCAAGCCATTGAATGGTCACATACTCTACTACTTGACCACCTTTATGAGGGATAACCATCACATAATTCAAGAAAAGGTAGTATATTGGAGATAACCTTTGCCTCCCTTTTTCATAGGGTTCACCTTTATTCTTCCGCACGCACGCACCCACACACACGCACACACACACATACGCACACACGTAATACTATTGATGTAGTAGGCTAAGGAATGAAGCATTGACAGTGTAGTAAGCTCACAGCTACACGCAGTCACTGTGAGTCACATACACTCTTCTCAGAGGAATTTGCATGGCAACCAAAATACTTTCCTTTTATTTGTATCCAATTTTGTTGACTTTGTGGCACCAATTTAATCTTTTTTTGTTGCTGGTCACGTGGTTCCTACCAGGATGGAAAATCTTATAACACTTGACATTTCTTTTTAATTGTGTTCTCCAGGCCTGGAAAGGTTATTGGAAAGTGACCAATATGTCTTGGGAATGTCATGGTTTTTTCAACCAGTTTGGCAGCTGGTCTAGTCATAGATATATATCTATGGGTCTAGTTACCTCTCCAAATCCACTTCCTGATGACTTACTGTACTCTCAACTGGTGTAGCCAAAATAAAGCTTGACACCTTAAAATCAGCAAATTAGACAACAACAACACAAAAAAAGTTACATTTCAACGTAGAACCTTGATAAATAAAGCTCTTTGATATAGTACTATATATCATGGAATAGTCATGGGATTAAAAAAAGAAAGAAAAAAAAAAAAATGCATAATGAACCATGTGGTCAGCTAAGGGTTAAAAACCAGATATTACCTCTCTGTTTTAAATCCTCAGAGAAGCTTGACGAATTCAGAAAAAGCTCCCTGATGAAAGACGAACACGTTGTGACCCAAACAAACCTGGTCAGAGGAAAATCTCAGGTGGCCCCCGTTTGAAAGCCAGTAAAACATTATAAAATATACAGAACTATACCTAAAATATATTAGAGAAAAATATTTTGGGATATTTTTTTTTTCTTCCTTTTTTTCATGTATACAACAACCCAACAACTCATCTTGGCTTATCTTTATATCATAAATACCTGTATATTTAAATAGAAGCTGTAGGTAAAACATTTCTCAAAGAGACCTCTCTACTATTTAAAGACTTTGCTTGATTGGCATGTGCTTTCTTTTTTTTCTTTCATTTCTTTGTTTCCCCCCCCCCCGAGTGCTGAGATACATGGTCTTTATAATAGAATAGCTACTTGTAGGATAGATATTCACACTGTTCACCAACAACTTAGCTTGAGACCCACGTTAGAAATGTGAAATGGGCCAGCGGGGCTAAGAGTGTCTAGTGTTTCCTCAAGAACCTCATGCTGAAAAACACATGGTGAAGCACGTCACAAGCGTGTTTAGGGTTCCTACGACCCAGAAATGGCATTTCCCAAAACAAATCACGGCTCCTGTGCGAGTGTTAAGACAGTTAACGTGCCCCCCCCCCCCCCCCGTTAACATTGGTTCAGTCCACTTCAGTCTGGAAGAAGCCCCACAGCGCTCTTGTGACCACACCCCAGGATGATGACACTGAGCGTTTACACCGGCCTCAGGAAACAACTTTTAAAGGGATAGTTCAGATCTTTGGATGCCAAGCCCTATTTCTTACTCACCGATGATGATGTTGATCGGTAGAATCCTTCTTTTCTCAGCACAATCCATGCTGTTCCTCAAACACTAGCTCTGGATAGTTTAGCCACAAACCAATGCAAAGTCAATGGGGTCTGTCTCACTGAAGATATCTCCCAAGGTGCAGTAGATTTCGATTGGTTCCAACTAGGGATGCCCCGATAGATCGGCCACCGATCGTTATCGGCCGATAGTCAGTATAAATATGCGATCGTGAATTCCGATAATGAGTCATATTCGCCGATCGCGGAAACCGATCAAGCGGAGATCTCACTCGCTGTCTGTCTCAGACACACACGACCTGCAAACTGCCACTGCTCCTCCTCCCTAGCCCCGCCAGCACCTGTGTACAGTTTGTAAACACAGAGGACTGAGAGGAGGCTCCTCTGCTCAAGTCTATAGTGCATTCGACCATGAGCTAACATTAGCTACCTAGCTATCGTTACTGTTTAAACAAAATTACAGAGTCAACTATTCACTTTTAGTAGGCATTGTCTAACGGTATTTAGCCGGCTAGCTACTGATAGCTCCTGATATCAACAAATGCTCCAGCAAGTCTAGTAGTCCATGTTAATACCTCCGTTAGCTCGCGTTAGCTGACGTTAGTTCACTGTTCAAAACGAAATGTCCCATTGAACTAAATAGTTGTCTTAACGTCATCTAGCCGGCTAGCAGTAGCTACAGAAGCTACAGTCTTATAACATTGATTCAATGCGTATTGGAGCTGAGGGCTTGCTGAATGTGATATGACCAAAGCACAGTAACGTTATACCAATAGGGTCCAGCTGCAGCGCAGGAGAATCCTTGCTGGAGCTGGAGGCTACTAGAGTACACACAGACAGTGGAGCTGTTTGCAGATAGCGAGCATTTTGACTTGTTGCGTGGTGGCGATGTCTCGCAGATAATACAAGTACAAGTCTAATTATATAATATATATATTTTATAAAAAAATATGTATATAAAATTATTTTTAATTATTTTTAATCAAAAACGATCGGTATCGGCCGATATGGCTCACGGCGATCGGTATCAAAAAACGTGATCGGGGCATCCCTAGTTCCAACTATCCGGGAGCTAGTATGAGGAACAGCATGCCATTTAATTTACATTGAACCAGTAGGGTAGAACTCAGGTACCCCCCCCCCCCCCCATCTCTCTCTCTCCACACACACACACACACACACACACACACACACACACACACACACACACACACACACACACACACACACACACACACACACACACACACACACACACACACACACACACACACACACACACACACACACACACACACACACACACACACACACACACACACACACACACACACACACACACGTTTCCCCCGAAGTCTGTCGTGTGTGTGTGTGTGTGTGTGTGTGTGTGTCTGTGTGTGTGTGGGTGGGGGGGCATATGTTGGCTGCTTGGTGGAAATGCCCCCTGTCTCTCTCTCTCTCCTCTCTCTCTCTCTGCTTCACGTGAAGAGGGTCTGTTTAGTGGAGGTCTCGTCCACCAGGGCCTGGACCGTGTTGCTCAACTTCACCATGCCTCTCTCCTCCAGGATGTGGTGCGGAAGACACAGCTTATCCTGAGAGAGAGAGAGAGAGAGAGAGAGAGAGAGAGAGAGAGAGAGAGAGAGAGAGAGAGAGAGAGAGAGAGACACACACAGAGAGAGAGACACCGAGAGAGAGACAGAGGCAGAGAGAGATGGTGAAGATGGAGAGAAGGAAGGATGGAGGGAGAGAGAGAGGAAGGAAGGAGATGGGAACAGAGAGAGAGAGGAGGAGGAATGGAGAGAAGAATTGTAGAAACAGGCGTGGAGAGAAAGAGGGCGGCAGAAAACAAACTGAATGAGAACTATATACATGTAAACCGACATGTTTAGAGTGTGTCCTTGTGGACAACCGCATGCTTGGCTGTCCAGTTCAGGACCAGTCTTCAGACATGTGGGTTCCAAATCAATCTTGTCTTGTCTTCTTTTTGTTGTACTGTATTTGTGCTGTATAATGACAACAAATGTTGAAAAAACAAAAGAATAAAATGCTAATATTGAAAAGCTCACTGAAAAGTGTTGCCATTGTGATATAATACAGTATTTTAGACACTGCATTAATTCATTGAATGCCACACTGTTTTCCCATCTGTACTCCCTGGCGTCAGTTTTTATTTTATTTTTACCATTTTCACGATATTTCATGATCTTTGCAGAGCTATTGTATATTCTATATTATAGCTATGGAGACAATAGTATGGCTCATTTGACAGGCACTATTTATACTCCAACATGTAAAAAATAGTTAATTTCTACATACCCTCGTTTGTGCACAATCCCGAGCTAAACATTGCCCCGTTTCAAAATAATCCAGGCTGATTTTCTAGATTGTGAGATAAAGTGTGTTTTGTGCAGCGTATGCGCAAACATCGTGGCTGCTCGCCTGAAACCTATATTATTGCCAGGTCAAAGGTAAACACATGACCTTGTTTTCCGATGCTGCAAACGCATGTTTTATGATGGAGTTTCGGTAAGGTAGATGTAAAATGGACGTTACCTGTCTTGAATCAGAACAGGATCAATACATATAACGTTAGTAAACGCACCTTATCGTCCATAATCATCATCAATATAATCCATTTAGTCTTTTTCATAATATCCAATAGTTCGCTCTAGGCAGGGGTCAGCAACCTTTACTATCAAAAGAGCCATTTTTCCCCCCTCCCACAAAATAAAATTCCTCTGGAGCCGCAAAACCAATTTACCCTTAAAATGAAGATAACACAGTGTATAACATTTTATATATAGTTATCCCCAAGCATACCCCACATTTAGCATAAAACGCCTGACAATTGCATACCCAAAGTAATTTGCGATTTATTATACTTTATACTTCTAGCACACAGTTTGTTGCATTAATGGAATTATAAAGCAACAAAAAGAAATTATTTGTCTTTTTATTGCTGTTTTTACCTGTTATAACAAAGGAAAACCTCAAACTCGTATGAAGAGGAGAAAAAATACTGGCTGTGTAGACCTATCTTTAAATAAAACACAGAAGAGACAAAACACTGGTGTCTGTAGACCGACTTTGAAATAAAACCCTGAACTATTCAGGTATATTTGAGTCCTTCCCTTATTTGTGGAACATTTATAAAATAAAAAGTAATCCACTTTGAAAAAAGACTACCATGTGTAGACCTACTTTGAAATAAAACACAGAAGAGGAGACAAAACACTGGCATCTGTAGACCTACTTTGAAATAAAACCCTGAACTATGCAGGTATATTTGAGTCTTTCCCTTATTTGTAGAACATTTATAAAATAAAAAGTAGTCTACTTTGAAAAAAGACTACAATGTGTAGACCTACTTTGAAATAAAACACAGAATAGGAGAAAAAACACTGGCATCTGTAGACCTACTTTTAGTGGTAGACCTTTTAAGAGACTCGCGGTCTACCACTCTGACAAACAATCGAGATCAAAGACCATGCTAGGTATCACGCAGGAGATTAAGGACGTGATAAATCGTGTTTAAACCAAATTGGGGAATTTTTTGGAAGCATTTTGACCACAGCTGCCTTGTGCCTTGTATGTGTATGTATCAAGCATCCTTGACTTCCAGGGACAACGATGTAAATAAGTCATTGGCTTTTTCGTTCCTATCCTTGACAAAGGCAAATATGTGATGAAATGATCTGTATATGTTTTGTTGTCTAAATAAATACCTACCTACCTACCTACCTGTCCACGCTGAATTAAACCCTCTATTTTCCTCAGACTTTCCTTTTTTTGGATGTATCCACGGTTAGCTTACTGGGGGGTCGGAAACTCAAGATTAGCCACTTGCAGATGGCAGGGAGAGGCGCGGGGTGTGACGTACTGTATATTTTAGTTGATGAAATATTTTTGTTGATGAAATATTTTTTCATTTCAGTGTCACAGTATGACATCGATCTAAAAAAATTATAATAATAATAAATAAAAAGGGCTAAAGATTGGCTAAAGAGCCGCAGGTTGCCGACCCCTGCTCTAGGCGATCGTCATTGTCATCCTGCTCACAGCTGCTCGCAACCTACTAGTAGAGTGAGTCCCTAGTTGTTTGGGGGCTGGGGCCACCCACACTAAGCTGGCCCATATGCATGTTCATAAGGTAGGCGATACTGCCACCTGGCGGGATCCAATCGTCATTGCAATTTCAAGGACTCAGGTGAGTCACCAAGACTCAACTGTTGGATTTGAAACCCGAGAAATCTTGGGTATGGCGCAGAAAGAGTTATGGCACAATAGAGAGCAACCTTTTTATGTGGTACTTTAAAGAAACACGCCAACATTATGATAAATGTGCTTACCGTCTTCTCCAGAGTCAGACAAGAAGATACCAATTTGCGTTCAAAAAACGATCTGGCTTCAAGCTAGCCTAGTTTAGCACAAATTAATGAAAGTGGATTAATACGATTTTGACTCCTATCCCTGCGATCATGAAAACAAGATAATCGAGATAAAAGGATTACTGTGCCACATGCCGTGTTGCTCTCATTTTGTCTTGTGTTGTAAATGCTGTGCACCCTTCCTTCACAGTGGTGTGATCCGCCCCTCCCCCACAAGCTCCAACAGTAGTTTCAGCTCATGTTGAGAGGGAGGAGCCACGATGCACTTTGTTTTTAAATGTCTGTCTAACTTGTAGACAGGGACGCAGCAAGTGGGGGTTAGTATGGTCATCTGTGGCAATTCCGTGACCGTGGAGAGCGAAGGTCCGTTTCTCAATGGATTTGTCATCTAGGAGGGTTAATAAACAAATTTAGCCGGGGGGTATTTTTTTTAAAGGCGGGGAAGATTCGCGAGAGACCAAAATCCAAAATGGCTGCCGTGGAAATTTACTTTTTAATGGTTTGACCTACAATGATGCACAATACATGGTTTCAGAGCTTATTTTGATCAAGGAATACATATTTGGTGTTCATATAATGATTTGACCTATTGTTGACCTTCAAATGCAAGATGGCTGCCCATTTTGAGCTCCAAAATGGATTTTTTTCAAAATCGTCACAGAGCCTTCATATTAGGCTCGAATGAAAGCTCTGCTCATGATGAGTTGAGTTATGGACAGAGGGGGTAGGTGGCTATCTTCCACCATACTCCATCCATCTGTGAAAGTTGGAGACATGATCACCCCTGTTTGCTTCAGCAGGGTGGGTTATTGGCCTAACCTCTCACCCTAGACCTGTCCGGTTTGGTACAAAAAAAATTCCTCCTACTGGCATAGCTCTCAGGGTTCACTGAGGTACTCAAGCTCCCTTACCACGACAAGGTGACAAGGTTTTTCTTTCTTTTTTTTCTATATGTTTTGTAACTTTTGTATAACTATAGTGCTTCAACAAATAGCACTCCAAAATAATAATTGATCAACTAGTAGCCTAATGGCCTTAAGGGCAGATTTGGAGGCAACAAAATCTCCCTCTGGCTGACACAGCAACTGAACCATGTAATGTCAAACTGAAAATATAATTGTTAGAATAAAAACACACTAATGTTCACATCACAATATTAAAAAATAAAGGAAATAAGGGTGGAGAGAAAAGGCTGGTAGAAAACACAAAATACAGAGTATAGGGATGGATATAAAGTAAGCTAAGCAGATGATATAACGTAACAACTTGTTGTTGATGGATGATGAGAACGGGAGACAGAATCACTATTCTTCATCAGAATCTGTTGATTCTCCACACTGACTCCATTCATCATCACTGCTACTCTCATCTGAGCAGTCATGAGA
Organism: Notolepis coatsorum; assembly: GCF_963971535.1. Lineage (NCBI taxonomy): Eukaryota > Metazoa > Chordata > Actinopteri > Aulopiformes > Paralepididae > Notolepis > Notolepis coatsorum. Next base: position 9,895,467 of record NC_140169.1, read on the forward strand.
TGTGAGCTGCTGGGGCAAGGGGGGAAGGGTATGATACACTGGCCGGCACTTCCCATTCACTAGTTCCCAGCCGTGACCAATGGGGGAAGGATGTTCTTGAAGGTTGTAATGGAGCTGGCAATATGTAATGTAGTTTGTCCTTTCCACATGAAGATCCAAGGAGTCCTCATCAGGTGGGAGACGAATCGTACACACATAACATCTGCACTCTCAGCGTAAACAATTGAGAGGACAAATGCTTTCATATCTGCTCTCACTTCATCTTTCAACTCCAGACTATCACCCACTCGTCCCAGGAGCTCTCTTGCCTCAGGAACAACCATCACCTTCTCCAACACCTTTTTATTTCCATGCCCATAGAAGCCTGAGTTGGGTTACTGCCATGGAGAGGTATGATGATGTCTGCAACCTCTTCAGAGAGCATTGCACGGCAGTTGATAAATGCATTCTTGTGCTTGATCAGCAGATCACCTCTGATTTGTTACGAGACATAAGCTGCTTGGACAAACACGTCTGTGTCTCCGCAGTCCAGAACAACAGGTCCAGTGTAGTTGGTGGTCCTCACCTTTGCATAGGCGGAAAGCAGCATTGTATCTGCCTCTGGATGTTTGAAGACATACTCTCCATTATCGATGCCACTGCTGAGGTTGGTTGACACTTCTCCCTCACAGTATATGATAGCACCCTGCACATGACCAACTTGTGTTTTCAGCTGTTCTTTCACAAGTTTTTGCAATCTGACCTTGTTTCCTGAGTTGACCATGAGTTGACCTGGGAACCTGTCTTCGGGTTTCAGGAAAACATTTGGGATGTGTGGATGTTTTGCTCATCATCATGCTCATCATCCTTGATGCTGAAGGGAAGGTCATACTTGTCGTTGATGAGAATGATGAGGTAAGCATTGGCATGGCGTGAGAAGATGATTGCGCAGATTTTATGCAGGTAGTCATTCCAGCGGTACTCTGAACCATCCCGCTTCCTAGCCTCTCGGTCCTCAGGTGTGGGGGTGGCAAGCCGCTATATCAGACCCATGTCTACAAGGCTCACGTAGTTCTGCGGTTCCTCAGGAACTGGTTCTAGGGTGAAAAGCTCTAACAACTTGCTCTTCACAGTCTTGCACATTGACCCATCCACATTGAAGAGTGAAAGGCACTCCTCTGTCACTCTTCTCTCAAGGGATGATTCAAGTTGTATCATACCAGATCCCTCTGCTAGGTCCACCAGGGCCGCTAGTCCTGATCTCTCCATATGGGCCACCTGCGTATGAGCACCAGAAGGTGCGCAGCTCTTTTCACTTGCAAAATTCCCTCTCTTATTCATGTGGATGGTTGCAGTAAGAGGCTTGATCTTGGTGAACACCCGCTCTTGCAGAAAAGTCTCAACCTGGAATCTGGAATTGCAGTCTTAAGGTCATGCAGTAACTCTGGTGAGGCGAGGAGGCCAGACTGTAGTGACCTCAGTGTAGGTGAGGAGATGTCAAATGGATCAGCTTCAAAATCCCTCATGCATGCCTGCAGGTCCTGAACTGCTTGCTCATCCTTCTTCATCCTCGCTGGCTGGCATTCGACATGCTTCCTGTGACGACGCTGGCACTGGAGGCCCCGCTTCACACTTCACCCTTGCAACGTTGTTTGCATTCCTTGTTGTTGAGAACAGTTGTTTCTCATTCTTTAAAAGCTGAGTCCATCCTTGCTTTAGCTTTGAGTTCAGATTCATAGTTGTTTCTATTCAAAGATTGAGGGGCTGGCAGGAGTAGGGTAGCCCTGTCATTGACTGGGTAAAGTGATCATTGAAGAACTCCATTTGTTCATCTGACAGTGAAGAGAGCATTGCCCAGTAGTCTGGCAACCACCTCCCATAGTCATGGTTGTCGTATGCCATCAGTCCTGGCAGCATGTTATAGGTTGACAATAGGTACTCAGAGCCATTTCTTGCATGACATGCATCAAGACATTGTACAAGTGGGTCAGACATCTCCAAGAACGAGACCCAAAAGTCCCCCATGTCTGTGCCAGGCTTCTTATAAACTCTGTTGATCAGCTCCTTCATGTCGCCATCATTCTCAAGATCACAGTAAGCTGTCTGTAGAGCCTCTTGAGTTTCAGTCAGTGCATTCCGTAGAATGTTGAGGTTCTCCTTGATGTCTTCCGATAGTTCTTTGTGTTCAAGAATCTTTGACAGTTGATTTTGGATAAGAACCTCTCTCAAGAGTAGGATGCACCGCATGCCCCGTCTGTAGTGCTTTCCTCGTAGTGCTTGGTCTACCGACCCCTCCACTACTACCCCTGCTGAGTGTCTGCCATTCCAGAGCCCTTGAATCTCTTGTAGATGGCATAGATGTAGGACATCAGCTGGTGGAAAGCTCAGAGGATTGGGATGATGTCCTTGAACATTTCTGGATTCTCTGCCTTGAGCTGAGTGATCGTCTTGTAGGTGGGCAGGTCACCAACAAGAAAGGAGAATGGAATATTCTTCAGCCGCATGGCCTCCACATGTTTCACCATGATGTCATTCACCACTGACTTGCTTGGAGGTTCATTGTATGTTGTGTGGTAGTAAGGCGTGATCCTGTTGGGTGGTGGATGACAGCAGGACTGGGCACCACTGTATCCTGAAACTCGCTGCTCTTCAGGTGGTGGTCTTGTACCATGATTGTCTACACGAGACAGTGCATGTATTACAGAGCGAGCACGCTGCGGAGCTGACCCATCCACTGGTGGATCTACCCTGGGACGAGCAGGTGGCTCACTCTTGCTACCAGGGGGGCATCTGTACTGGCAAACCTTTGTCAGTTCTGCACACTTCTGCTCCACATCCATCAGAGCCCAGTGGTCATAGAGGAGCAGTGTATCTGCATAGCTGATGCAGACACCACTCTTGTGCAGAGTGTCTACCAGATCTTTACTCCTTGTTATGCCATGGACATTTACGCCCAGGTTGATAGCAGTGGTAGTGCGCTGTCCAGTGAGGTGGTACATTCGGACCCAGAGTTTTTGTTAACACCAAAGTAAGATAAATAAATAAGTGGCGCACAAGGGTTAAATTCGGCTCAAGCAACTAACCTTGCTAGCTTTGCATACAGAATACTATTTTATGTTAGGCTATAGTGCAAAATAATTGTTGGTTCATTATGAAAATGTGATGGTATGAACTGGACACCATATTCTCAGTATACCCTATTTAATGGAAAACCGCAAATCAGTAACTGTTGTTTACACACAAACATTGACTTTATTGACCTCAGAGATAACTTCTGTGTACTTAATACTGTATATTATTCAACTCATCATGAGCAGAGCTTTCATTAGAGCCTAATATGAAGGCTCTGTGACGATTTTGAAAAAATCCATTTTGGAGCTCAAAATTGAATGAATGAATGAATGAATTTTTATTCACACACACACACGATACATTTTACATGTGAGTATCCTCATGTGATAACATGTCGCAAATTGTGTGCATGTGCCAGGTCTCCCAAGAAGCTATTTAAAGCTTTTGGAGGGAGCCTGAACACAGATACAAACAGAATATGAATAACAAAACAATAACAAAAAAACAAAAACAAAAAAACAAAAACAAAACAAAACAATACAACGTGGGTAGGTTTACACACCTACCTACTAACTGACATATAACAGAGATACATAATACAGACAATTTTATTTCTAAGTTATCATTTTAATTAGAGATATGATTTTAGCAGTTCCTCTTTCAGTGATTTTTTAAAGGTTTTAAAGGTATTAGTCATTTTTAGATTTTCATCAAGCTTGTTCCAGATCTGTGGACCCCTGCATGCTATGCTTAGGCTAGCACAATTTAGCCTTCTCCTCTTGCCAGATATAAGATGCTTGTTTCTTGTGTTGTGGATGTGCAGTGGTTGGCAGACTGGGACAAGCTCAGACAGTCTGTGATTCATGTTGTTGACAACTTGATACATAATTGATGCGTTTTGATGAATGTTAAATTCAGCGAGCCTCAGGAGACCAAAGCGATGGAAAAGAGGCTTTGAGGGCGCTCGATACCCGGACCATGACAGCACTCGTAGTACCCTCTTTTGTAGGCTTTCTAGTTTTTTGAGATGGCTGGGGTATGTGTTGCACCATATGACGTTACAGTAATTAATGAGGGGTTCAAACAGGGTTTTGTATAAAGTGAGAAGGGCAGGCAAGGGAAGAAAATGACGTATTTTGCAGAATAAGCCAACATATTTGGACAGTTTTGCTTGTAGGTATTTTATGTGGCATTTGAAGTTGAGTGACTCATCGATGATGACCCCCAGGAATTTTGTGGACGCCACTCTTGACAGCTCCTTTCCATTTATTTTTATGCACATGTGATGTGTGTGCATCCGATTTGAGTGGAAGACAATAAAGTTTGTTTTGCTGAGATTTAGTGATAACTTGTTGCATTTGAACCAGGTGTCCACTTTTTGTAGTTCTGTATTGAGTAGATCTTGTAGCTCGAGTGGATTTTTATGTGACAGAAACAAATTAGTGTCATCAGCAAATATAACTTTGTGCAGAAGTACAGATGAGTTGACAAAGTCATTTATATAGAGAATAAATAGTAAGGCCCTAGAATTGACCCCTGGGGGACCCCATATTTGATGTCCATTTTTATTGATTTGTGATTTTTTATATCGACGTACTGTTGCCTACCATGTAAATAGCAAAGGTGGCAGCCATCTTGCATTTGAAGGTCAACAATAGGTCAAATAATTATATAAACACCAAATATGTATTCCTTGATCAAAATAAGCTCTGAAACCATGTATTGTGCATCATTGTAGGTCAAACCATTAAAAAGTTCATTTCCACTGCAGCCATTTTGGATTTTGGTCTCTCACGAATTTCCCCCGCCTTTTAAAAAAATACACCCCGGCTAAATTTGTTTATTAACCCTCCTAGATGACAAATCCATTGAGAAACGGACCTTCGCTCTCCACGGTCACGGAAGTGCCACAGATGACCCTACTAGGTGCTGCGGGGTCTGCAGCACCCCCACCTGGCAGGGAGTTGTAACTGCAAGGTTGTTTTGGCTTTTATTCCATTGTAATACCGTATCCTACTCAATGTCATTGAGCGGCACTGCAGATTTACCCTACTCTTAGAATTCGTAAAAGATCCTCATAGGGGCGCTGTCTCGATAATGCAGTGTTCCCTGCTATACAGACCGGTGTTTTAGGCATATAAACAAAGGGATCCCGAACGCGGAACTGAAAGTGGGTTAGGGAAAATCTTTACGCTACCGGGCTGCACCGGGCAGAAAAGATTATTGATGCCAAGACGAAACGTTGCATTTTGCTGCATTAAGGAGGTAAGACAATGGTTAATCTATTATTGGATGCCTTCATTTGAACACTTAATTTGCACTATATATTAAAAGAGGAAAATATTTTCGCGCTGCGCGGTCATTGCCTCCCCTTCAGCGCAACCCACCGGCACCGCCTCTGACGTTATTATTAATATCACTTATCTCAGCACCCCCAACGATTACTGAGTTCCCGCGGCCCTGCTTGTAGATTGTAGAAGATGACAGAAAGGCAGCCTTTTTGTGTCGTCATATGATGTTCTCAAATCAATGAGAAATCGTGTTTAATAATCGTGATTTCAATATCAATCAAAATAATCGTGATTGCGATTATTTTCCATAATGAAGCAGCACTAACACAGAGGCACTGTGAAAGACGGGACTCCATCCCCCAAAACGGATTTATTATATCAACCATTCAACTTCAACATATCATACACAAGTCATCAAAAACATCCTCCCAACACACTAGATCAATATCAGCACTGACAAAGTTAAAACCTCACAACTTAATTATGGCAGAATGGCATAGTTTATGTGGCAACAAAGCTTAAATGGCAACAAAAATATTTAACAGATCGAACGGACATTCTCTGGCTGTTATGTGGCAGCCATAGAATGTTTGTATATTAAAGGGGACATGCATTATAAATGGCTTTTTTCAGTGTCTAGCATTGTTTTATAGTAATAGGAGTTAGTATCAATGGGTCTGTGTCTCTAAATACCATATTGGCGGATTGCTCTCATTCAGTTGAGACAATTTCCTCCTCCATTTAATTAGGTCATTCTGATTTGACTCGCAAGGTGACGTAACTCGGCGCTGGTGGTGATTGTGATCTGATTGGCTCTATGGTTGTAGCGTGAGTGAAACCCGACACTTCCTCAAACGGGAGGCAGAGCGAGCGAGAGCAGTCAGACTCGGGAGCAGCATATCACTGTAATATCTTTGTGCATGCTCCCACGCGCACGCCCGTATTCCGATCCGTACAATAATAATCACAGAGGTATATATTGTCATTTGAAACAAGTTACCAATGCATTGTCCTGTGGTATTATGCCCCCCTGCGGCAAAATTAATTAGTATCCCCCTCAGTCTCTCTATATCTCTCTGTCTGCCAGTCGCAGACTGTGTGGGTGACTGTCACTCAAAGTGCTTATGGGCGGCACCAGGCCAACACAGCCTGAAATCCAAAGTGAGAAAAATTATGCTTTTGAGTACTTGATTAGAAATATAAAACAATGCATTTTTTTTTAATAAAACCTTACAGAGGTGTTCCATAGACTCACAGGAATTGTGTAAAGTTGCCCAAATAGGAATAGCAATGCATGTCCCCTTTAAAGGAACACGCCATTTGCCGTCTTTCACAGAGTCAGACAAGATTAGACCTTTCTTAGGTTCATCTCTGTGTATGCAGTACAGAGAGAGAGGCACCCGCAGTGCGCTAGCTAGCTTAGCACAATGACTGGAAATGGATACAGACCATTAGCCTACAAAATACACTTTCCAACAACTCCAAAACTGTCTTATTTACATGTTGTGACTTGTGTATTTACCACGTGAAGAAATAACAATGTAAAATGAGATATAATCTTCGAAGCAGATACATAGGCTGATACTGTTATTTCTATAGGCTACATGGTAAATATACAAGTCACAACATGTAAATAAGACCATTGTTGGAAAGTGTATTTTGTTACTTTTGATGGTAGGCTAATGGTCTGTATCCACTTCCAATCCTTGTGCTAGCTAGCATGCTGCGGGTCTCTCTCTCTGATGAGAAAGGTACCTAACTTCTTGTCTGACTCTGGGGAAGATAGCAAATAAGCTAATTTCCCCCAAAAGTTTGCGTGTTCCATTAATATGGTGGGTACGTACAATCTTACGAGTCTCAATGCTTGTTTTCGTGACAATGTGATAGAAATTCTGCAGTAGCCATCTTAATTAAGCTTTGACTATCATATGGAAGATACCATGATAATGGGGGGGTATCCTGTCCTTTCCTGTGGATTAACCCAAAGAGCAAACATGTTGAGGTTCCCAGGTGGGTGTGGTTTTCAAGAATCAAGTTTAATTAAGTCAAAAGTGATAGTTTGGTTTAAGTGGTATTAAATAATTGCCAGTAGTGTAATCAATGCATAAACATTAGCTTAATTACCAAGTCCGAGTTCTGGACAGGTTCCAAGTGAACCAAGAAGCTTCAGACAATCAGCACACAGCATCTTGAAACAAACAGGTTTTAATCCACACCACAATATGCAGACACATTTTTTTTTAATAAATAATAAATAATCAACAACAGAACTGTGGTCATTTCCTATGCTTCAGACAACATGATGAGTTGGAACTAGCCCCAGTGTTTCCTATGCTTCAGACTGACATGATGTGTTGGAACTAGCCCCAGTGTTTCCTATGCTTCAGACTGACATGATGTGTTGGAACTAGCCCCAGTGTTTCCTATGCTTCAGACAACATGATGTGTTGGAACTAGCCCCAGTGTTTCCTATGCTTCAGACAGACATGATGTATTGGAACTAGCCCCAGTGTTTCCTACGCTTCAGACAACATGATGTGTTGGAACTAGCCCCAGTGTTTCCTATGCTTCAGACCGACATGATGTGTTGGAACTAGCCCCAGTGTTTCCTATGCTTCAGACTGACATGATGTATTGGAACTAGCCCCAGTGTTTCCTATGCTTCAGACAACATGATGTATTGGAACTAGCCCCAGTGTTTCCTATGCTTCAGACTGACATGATGTGTTGGAACTAGCCCCAGTGTTTCCTATGCTTCAGACTGACATGATGTATTGGAACTAGCCCCAGTGTTTCCTATGCTTCAGACAGACATGATGTATTGGAACTAGCCCCAGTGTTTCCTATGCTTCAGACAGACATGATGTATTGGAACTAGCCCCAGTGTTTCCTACGCTTCAGACTGACATGATGTTTTGGAACTAACCTCAGTGCATAGTAACTGCATATAAGGCTAGAATCAAGCATAGTAAATGCTTGAGGACCCCCGTTTTCCATTGTGGATGGTGAAAGATTTTGTCTGCATGTTGTGATGTGGATTAAAAATGACGTGTGCTGCCTGTTTGAAGTTTCCTGGTTTGTTCAGACCCTGTCCAGAACTCTTGACCATGGGACTCTTGAGAAATGTGCTTACCGTCTTCTCCAGTGTCAGACAAACAGCTAGGCCAGTGGTCTGTATTCGCTCCCATTCCATGTTTGTAATGTTTGTGCTAAGCTAGACTAGCTTGCAGCCGGATAGCTTTCTTTTTTTAACAACTTTCTTTATTGGAAGAGTTTTCAAAATTATGCAGACAGTTATGCATATTATACATCTTCCACCCCCCCCCCCCCCCCCCCCCCCCCATTTCCCTTTCCTATCCCCTAACCCCACCCCATCCCCCCCACGAAGAGCGACAACAAACATACATAATACACGAAAATACAAAATAAAAATATGTGACAGAAAAATGAAAAAAAAACTATGATACTAATATAACTGAGAAGAAAAGACAAAACATTTAAAGAAATAAATAGAAATAGGGAAAAAACAGAGGGGGGGGGGGGGGGGGGGGGGGACTCAGTCGTCACAACCAGGCAGGGATGTCAAGGATTCTATGTGCTTTAAAAGGGGTCTCCAAGTCTTCTCAAAGGTATTCAGGGGGCCAGTAGGGCCTTTGAGGGAGAATCTGAGCTTTTCAAGATTAATAGATAATAGTAGTTCCTTAAGTTAACCCACCTATTGTGAGATGGAGGTTGAGTATGTTTCCACTTAAAAAGAATAAGTCGCCTGGCCAATAAAGTGGAGAAGGCAAGCATAGCTTTCTACGGAACGCACAGGGAGGACATTGGTATCTACTTGTCTGACTGGAGAAGACGGTAAGTGCATTTCCCATAATGTTGCCATGTTCCTTTGAGTAAGCTCATGTTTATGCATCGATTACCCTACTGACTAGTATTTCATACCACTGAATGTAAACCAATCCAAACTATCCCCTTATGGTTAAACATACACATCAACCCTTGAGCATCCATTCGATGACTAGGGAACACTTCCCTTATATCTCTATGTATCAAACCTTCAAAGATAAACAGCTTAAGAACATTAATATTTAATATTGAACTTATGCAATACAATTCATGTAACTATAGCCCTTCTTACTGTACTCCACCACCACATAACAGTCACGTTGCATATAAGAAAGATATAAGGTTGTTCAAGTAGAAAGTTCAAAACAAAAAAAGATCTAGGTGTTTGATGAAGATATATTAAGACCCAAAGACTAAAGAATTAATTTGTCATTTTCCCCAATAGACCTCTCACACGGTTACGTCATCATGACATCATTAAGCCCTGATGCATTTTTTCGTTCCAATGTTTAAAAGCTAAATTGCTAACTAACCCTAAATGAAAAGGCACTGATGCTGATGATGTCAGGTGTGACGCTGAGCTAGTTGTGGCTAGCAATTTTTCTGCCCCTTAAAATAAGAAAATCCACTGCCAGAGAGAGAAATGTATATTAGGCTTTGCTCATGGAACCACAGTCCTGCATGAACCACAGACGAAGCAAGAAGCAATCTAGTAATAGTCCAGTTATTTTCCTATAGGTGCAGCAAAGACTGAAGACTCAGGAGCTGCCGGGAAATATGTCACCCGTGAGAGGTTTATAGGGAAGTGTAGTGGTTACTTCCTGGTCTATAGGGAGGTGTAGTGGTTACTTCCTGGTCTATAGGGAGTTGTAGTGGTTACTTCCTGGTCTATAGGGAGGTGTAGTGGTTACTTCCTGGTCTATAGGGAGGTGTAGTGGTTACTTCCTGGTCTATAGGGAGGTGTAGTGGTTACTTCCTGGTTTATAGGGAGGTGTAGCGGTTACTTCCTGGTTTATAGGGAGGTGTAGTGGTTACTTCCTGGTTTATAGGGAGGTGTAGTGGTTACTTCCTGGTCTATAGGGAGGTGTAGTGGTTACTTCCTGGTTTATAGGGAGGTGTAGTGGTTACTTCCTGGTCTATAGGGAGGTGTAGTGGTTACTTCCTGGTCTATAGGGATGTAGTGGTTACTTCCTGGTCTATAGGGATGTAGTGGTTACTACATTGTTGTTTCCGGCCGGTCCACCTCGCTTGAAATTGCAATGTATTTCCAATGGATACATTTCTAAATCGTCTAGTTTATAACAAAATAAAGCATGAACATTGGCACGGTGCACCTTTCTGTGTGTATTCATCCACAATCTATAGCTCAACATGAAAACATTTGCAATTAATCGTAAAATAATTACGTATAATTTTATTTCAACCAAAAATGCTTAAACAATAATGTTAGTGATAGAAGGGAACAAATGTTGTGCAAAAATGGAAAGCTTGCCAATGTTCATGAGGCAGAATTATTACAATAGCTGATCAAATACATTTTCCCAATGATAAATCCCTATACGGGTGGACCGCGCGGGAAGCTAAAGTGACGTCAGACTACACATCCCTATAGTGAGAGGTCTATAGTGAGAGGTCTATACCGTACATCTTCCAAATTTGAAAGACAAAAATCAGGTTTGTGATCAGAACACCTCAAAAATCATCAAAATTATGATTATAATATGGCCTCCATTTGCCATAAAAATACCACAGTAAGCTAGTTTGATAAGAACATGGTGAAATTCCATAGTACCATGCATTCTATTCCGTTCAGCGGTCATGTGCTTTATGTACATTATAGAAACACATGTTCAAGTTCAAGCGGATCTAGTCTTCTGTCTTCTTTCTATGAAGTAACCGTGTGTAACTTTAGGAATTAGGTATCATTTAAGTGAAGATAGCCTTTCATGGGATTAGTTACCAATGTAACCACACAATTACGATGTCAGTAGACGTATTGTGATACAGTATATCTGAAAGCAACTGTAGTACATGTTAACCCTTTCGCTGCCACACGACAGAAGGTTAACCCTTTACTATCACACAACCGACCGCGTCCGCAGAGCTAATAATGCTAATGATGGAGCATCGCCGTCGGTTGTGTGATAGTAAAGTGCTAACCTTCTGTATTGTCACAGTGAAAGGGTTAACCGGCTGTCGTGTGGCCGTGAAAGGGTTAAGATGTCAGAAAAACGTCTTCTGATACAGTATATCTGAAAGCAACTGTAATAAATGTTAATGTTAACTGCTTTACTTGTTAGGTGTCATGAAGCCCAAACAATATATGATACTTTGGACTGTGTGTCACAGGATTTATGGATTTAGAAATTAAAAAATTCCTTCTATATACCAGAGGTTCCTAAAGGGGACATATTATGTCAAATGGGTTTTGACTAGTCTCAGTTTGGATTTGTCGTCTGAAATTTTATTTTGGCCCTGGGGGGGGGGGGGGGGGGGGGGGGGGATTACATTACATACTCCTTGCTGTTTGGTCAGGGTTTGAAATCTTCAGATTAACAAGCCTAAACAAGCTGTTCAAAAGCATTGCCCTTTCGTGATGTCAAAATGGGAACACAAGCGATGAATTCGTTTTGATTGATCAATTAGCTGTGCTTTTTGGAGCCATGAACACTGCCCATCTATAATCTACTGCCCGGTTTGTAGAGGTTTTCTATTCTTGGGTGTGGGCTAGCCAGACATGGAAGGACAAAGTGACTATTATCCTTGCAATAAACTTAATAAATAAATATGTCCTCTTTAATATATAATAATAAAGATAAATAATATATATCTTTAATAAATAACAACATATAATAATAAAGACACATAAAATGTCTCTTTAATGAGTAATAATAATATATAATAATAATAATAAAGATACACAATATGTCCCCATAATTTTTTTTTATAATATAAATAATAATAATAATAATGATAGATCATATATGTATTTAATGAATAATAATATATAATGATAAAAGATACATAATATGTATCTTTAATAAATAATATAATAAAGATACATATAATATGTCCCCTTTAAACTGTTCTCTGCCCGGGATCCCTGCTTACGTGACATCATCCATAAGACACCATCGTATCCAACATGGATGACTTCAAAGTCTTCAAGTAAACCTGCTGTTCCAGGTGGCAAGAGTCATTTTATTGCAAGGAAAACAACAGCGGAACAATTTTCAGCGTGTGGATGTTTCCAGGGTGCGAGGCACGTGGAAGAACACAACAGCTAGTAGAGGAAGAGGAAGAGGAAGAAGATGCAGAGAGGAGAGGGGGGGGGGGTATAGACCTGTCTCAAACCCTGCCCCTTTTCTTGATCCTCCAATCACAACTGTCGCTTACCTCGGACAAACCAAGTTTGTCCGAGGTAAGCGACAGTTGTGATTGGAGGATCAAGAAAAGGGGCAGGGTTTGAGACAGGTCCATTGGCTCATGCCAAACTGCGGGGTAAAGCGAAAGTATAGCTTAGGTGGGCGAGGCGGGTTGATGAGGGGGGTCAGGTGACGTCAGCTCGCTCCAGCTATAGGCCACGAACAGCAGGAGGAGACACAGCAGGTGCATCAGGCTGGAGCCAACCACGTCCCAGACGCGCCAGGCGGGAGGCGGGACTTCGGTTGTGGCGGCGGCAGGAGCCAATGATGACGGAGTCTCTTTTTGGGGGGCGGGACTCAGCTCCTCCTCCCCGTCTACCGGGTCTCGGTGAGTGTCGTCTCCGCCCCTTTCCGACGGAGGAGGCGTGTCCGAGGCGACCAGGGCGCGCACCGCGGCGCGCACCGGCCTCAGGCGGCACTGGGTGATGTCGTACGGCGAGCAGAGAGACGACTGACACACCACACACCCCCCCACCCACCCCGAGAGGAAGAGGAGGACAGAGGGAGGAAGGACAAGAGATGAAATGAGAGAGAGAGATGACAGATCATACATGAGGAAGAGGAGGGTGAGAGGGAATATGAATGAAGGCACGGGGAAGAAGATGGAAGAGGAGATGGAAAAAGGGAGGAGAAGAAAGAGGAAGAGCACCAGGAAGGAGGAGGAGGAGAAGATAGAGGATGAAGAGGAACACCAGGGAGGAGGAGGAGGAGAAATAAGAGGAAGAGGAGGAGGAGAAACACCAGGGAGGAGGAGGAAGAGGAGGAGGAGGAGGAGGAGAAATGAGGAAGAGGAGGAAGAGGAGAAAGGAGGAAGAGGATAAACACCAGGGGGAGGAGAAGAAAGAGGAGGAAGAGGAGGAAGAGGAACACCAGGGAGGAGGAGAAGATAGAGGAGGAAGAGGAGGAGGAGAAACACCAGGGGGAGGAGAAGAAAGAGGAGGAAGAGGAGGAAGAGGAACACCAGGGAGGAGGAGAAAGAGGATGAAGAGGAGGAGGAGGAGAAAGGAGGAAGAGGATGGGGATAAACACCAGGGGGAGGATGAGAAAGAGAAGGAGGAACACCAGGGAGGAGAAAGAGGAGAAGAAAGAGGAGGAGGAACACCAGGGAGGAGGAGAAAGAGGAGGAGAAACACCAGGGAGGAGAAAGAGGAGAAGAAAGAGGAGGAGGAACACCAGGGAGGAGGAGAAAGAGGAGGAGAAACACCAGGGAGGAGAAAGAGGAGAAGAAAGAGGAGGAGGAACACCAGGGAGGAGAAAGAGGAGATGAAAGAGGAGGAGGAACACCAGGGAGGAGGAGAAAGAGGAGGAGAAACACCAGGGAGGAGAAAGAGGAGATGAAAGAGGAGGAGGAACACCAGGGAGGAGGAGAAAGAGGAGGAGAAACACCAGGGAGGAGGAGGAGAAGAAAGATGAGGGGAAAGAGGAGGGGGAACACCAGGGAGGAGGAGGAGAAGAAAGAGGAGGAGGAGAAAGAGGAGGAGAAAGAGGAGGAGAAGAAAGAGGAGGAGAAGAAAGAGGAGGAGGAACACCAGGGAGGAGGAGAAAGAGGAGGAGAAACACCAGGGAGGAGGAGGAGAAGAAAGATGAGGGGAAAGAGGAGGGGGAACACCAGGGAGGAGGAGGAGAAGAAAGAGGAGGAGGAGAAAGAGGAGGAGAAAGAGGAGGAGAAGAAAGAGGAGGAGAAGAAAGAGGAGGAGGAACACCAGGGAGGAGGAGAAACACCAGGGAGGAGGAGGAGAAAGATGAGGGGAAAGAGGAGGAGAAAGATGAGGAGGAGAAAGAGGAGGGGAAAGAGGAGGGGGAACACCAGGGAGGAGGAGAAAGAGGAGGGGAAAGAGGAGGAGAAAGATGAGGAGGAGAAAGAGGAGGGGAAAGAGGAGGGGGAACACCAGGGAGGAGGAGGAGGAGAAAGATGAGGGGAAAGAGGAGGAGAAAGATGAGGAGGAGAAAGAGGAGGGGAAAGAGGAGGAGAAGAAAGATGAGGAGGAGAAAGAGGAGGAGAAGAAAGAGGAGGAGAAGAAAGAGGAGGGGAAAGAGGAGGGGGAACACCAGGGAGGAGGAGGAGAAGAAAGATGAGGGGAAAGAGGAGGAGGAGAAAGATGAGGAGGAGAAAGATGAGGAGGAGAAAGATGAGGAGGAGAAAGAGGAGGGGGAACACCAGGGAGGAGGAGGAGAAGAAAGATGAGGAGGAGAAAGAGGAGGAGGAGAAAGAGGAGGGGGAACACCAGGGAGGAGGAGGAGAAGAAAGATGAGGGGAAAGAGGAGGAGGAGAAAGAGGAGGAGGAGAAAGAGGAGGGGGAACACCAGGGAGGAGGAGGAGAAGAAAGATGAGGGGAAAGAGGAGGAGGAGAAAGAGGAGGAGGAGAAAGAGGAGGGGGAACACCAGGGAGGAGGAGGAGAAGAAAGATGAGGGGAAAGAGGAGGAGGAGAAAGAGGAGGAGGAGAAAGAGGAGGGGAAAGAGGAGGAGAAGAAAGATGAGGAGGAGAAAGAGGAGGAGAAGAAAGAGGAGGAGAAGAAAGAGGAGGAGGAGAAAGAGGAGGAGGAGAAAGATGAGGAGGAGAAAGAGGAGGGGGAACACCAGGGAGGAGGAGGAGAAGAAAGATGAGGAGGAGAAAGAGGAGGAGAAGAAAGAGGAGGAGAAGAAAGAGGAGGAGAAGAAAGAGGAGGAGGAGAAAGAGGAGGAGGAGAAAGATGAGGAGGAGAAAGAGGAGGGGGAACACCAGGGAGGAGGAGGAGAAGAAAGATGAGGGGAAAGAGGAGGAGAAGAAAGATGAGGAGGAGAAAGAGAAGGGGAAAGAGGAGGAGAAGAAAGATGAGGAGAAAGAGGAGGAGAAGAAAGAGGAGGAGAAGAAAGAGGAGGGGAAAGAGGAGGGGGAACACCAGGGAGGAGGAGGAGAAGAAAGAGGAGGAGGAGAAAGAGGAGGAGAAAGAGGAGGAGAAGAAAGAGGAGGGGGAACACCAGGGAGGAGGAGGAGAAGAAAGAGGAGGAGGAGAAAGAGGAGGAGGAGAAAGAGGAGGAGAAGAAAGAGGAGGAGAAGAAAGAGGAGGGGGAACACCAGGGAGGAGGAGGAGAACAAAGAGGAGGAGGAGAAAGAGGAGGATGAACACCAGGGAGGAGGAGGAGGAGAAAGAGGAGGATGAACACCAGGGAGGAGGAGGAGGAGAAAGAACACCAGGGAGGAGGAGAAAGAGGGATTGCGGTCCAGCAGGAAAATAGAGAGAAAGAGAGAAGGCAGGAGGTTATAACCAGGAGGACAAAGTAGAAGCTCAGGTCGGTGGGAGGAGATGGGGGGTTACCATAGCAACAAGCAGGACTGCTCTCTGAGAGGGTAGAGAGTTAGAAGACTCTCTGTCTCTCTCTCTCCCTCTCTCTCTGTGTGTGTCTGTCTCTTTCTGTGTCTGTTTCTCTGTGTGTCTCTCTCTCTCTCTCTCTCTCTCTCTCTCTCTCTCTCTCTCCCTCTCTCTCTGTGTGTGTCTGTCTCTTTCTGTGTCTGTTTCTCTGTGTGTCTCTCTCTCTCTCTCTCTCTCTCCCTCTCTCTCTCTCTCTGTGTGTGTCTGTCTCTTTCTGTGTCTGTTTCTCTGTGTGTCTCTCTCTCTCTCTCTCTCTCTCTCTCTCTCTCTCTCTCTGTGTGTGTCTGTCTCTTTCTGTGTCTGTTTCTCTGTGTGTCTCTCTCTCTCTCTCTCTCTCTCTCTCTCTCCCTCTCTCTCTGTGTGTGTCTGTCTCCCTCTCTTTTCTGAAGCTTGAAGGTTTCTTTGTACACATCTGTTCCTGTTTTTTGTATCTAGTTTTTCTAGATGGTGTTGTCTCTGTGTTGCAGTATGTGAGCCTGATTCTCTTCTCTTGTGTGTCCTGCTCTGTGGTGCCAGACAACAACGCCCACACCACTGCCAGACCGGCCAGAGCTCTCCCTGCTGTCGACGTATAAAACAATTAAATAATACATTTTAGATGCAGAGTGCAAAGAAAAGAAGATACTTTTTTTTGCATCCCATCTGTTAATTTTAAATTGTAGATTAGATGCCAAAAAGTATCATTATGTCATCAGCCGCCCCCAGCTCTCTAAATATTGACATTATATAATATTATATAATTGATGTTATATAAGCATCGGCCACTGAAAGATGCATAATGACCACTACTGCTTTGTTTATTATCTGGCACCATCTGTCTGTGCCTCTCTCAGTCTCTCCCTCTCATTCTCCCTCCCTCCCTCTCTCCCTGTCTCCGTCTCTCTCTCTCTGTCTTTCAGAGAACAGACCATGTCTTGATGGGTTAGGGTTAGGGATGTTAGAAGCAATGGATGAACCAGTGGCAGCGCGCCCAGCCAGTGCACAACAGGACAGGCCCGTTATCTTACACTGGCTTACATGCCTACTAGCTGACAGGCCCACTATCTTACTAGTTTATAAACCCACTAGATTACAGGCCCACTAGTTTATAAACCCACTAGATTACAGGCCCACTAGTTTATAGGCTCACTGGCTTACAGGCCCACTAGTTTATAGGCCCACTGGTTTACAGGCCTACTAGCTTATAGGCCCACTAGCTTATAGGCTGACTAGCTTACAGGACCACTAGCCCCTTCCGTGACTGCGATGTGCAAGCCAGGGGCTTTTGAATCCGCAGTCACTCGCAGCTCCATAGCTCGCAGGCTCATTTGGACCACCAAGCACTGCTTATAAGCTCGGGGTGGGTCCGAAATATATCAGATATGAATTTCAAAAGGTACCCAGCGTACAATTAGGGGTTCACACACAGCCGTGCCGGGGTCTGAAAGCTCGGAGTTGCTAATAAACATTTTAAATAATTTTTATAAAACGAGTGGTACTCACAGAGCGAGCCGTGTATTTCCATATTTGGCTGCCTGGTGCGCATGCGCTGTGATCATGCACCCAACGCCGGAAATAATGCTGTGTTGACCAGTTTATAAAAATGATTTAAAATGTTTATTAGGAACTCCGAGCTTTCAGACCCCGGCGCGGCTGTGTGTGAACCCCTAATTGTACTAGCTTACAAGCCCACTAGCTTACAGGACCACTAGCTTACAAGCCCACTAGCCTACAGGCCCACTAGCTTACAGGCCCACTAGCTTATAGGCTCACTAGTTTACAGGCCCACTCGCTTACAGGCCCACTAGCTTACAGGCCCACTAGCTTATAGGCTCACTAGTTTACAGGCCCACTAGCTTACAAGCCCACTCGCTTACAAGCCCACTAGCCTACAGGCCCACTAGCTTACAGGCTCACTAGCTTACAGGCCCACTCGCTTACAGGCCTACTAGCTTACAGGCCTACTAGCTTATAGGCTCACTAGCTTACAAGCCCACTATCTTACAAGCCCACTAGTTTACAGGCCGGGAGCATGTCTATGTTCCCCGGGTCCTATGTTCCCCGGGTTCTATGTTCCCCGCTTTGATTGATTGATTGATTGAAAATTTTAGACCACCAGCCCTGATTCCAAACTCTAACCTTAACCAGTTCGAAAGAGGGCCTAAGATTAACCGTTCGAAACAAGGCGGACATTAATAATTAATAAAATAATACAAATTTATAAAATGTTCAATCTATTAATCAATCAAAGCGGGGAACATAGAACCCAGGGAACATAGGACCCGGGGAACATAGGGATGATCCCTACAGGCCTACTATTTTATAGGCCACTAGCTTACAGGCTCACTAGCTTACAGGCTCACTAGCTTACAGGCTCACTAGTTTACAGGCTCACTAGCTTACAGGCTCACTAGCTTATAGGCTCACTAGTTTACAGGCTCACTAGCTTATAGGCTCACTAGTTTACAGGCTCACTAGCTTACAGGCTCACTAGTTTACAGGCTCACTAGTTTACAGGCTCACTAGTTTACAGGCTCACTAGTTTACAGGCTCACTAGCTTATAGGCTCACTAGTTTACAGGCTCACTAGCTTATAGGCTCACTAGTTTACAGGCTCACTAGCTTACAGGCTCACTAGCTTACAGGCTCACTAGTTTACAGGCTCACTAGCTTACAGGCTCACTAGTTTACAGGCTCACTAGCTTACAGGCTCACTAGTTTACAGGCTCACTAGTTTACAGGCTCACTAGCTTACAGGCTCACTAGTTTACAGGCTCACTAGTTTACAGGCTCACTAGCTTATAGGCTCACTAGCTTACAGGCTCACTAGCTTACAGGCCCACTAGTTTATAGGCTCACTAGCTTACAGGCCCACTAGTTTACAGGCCCACTAGTTTACAGGCTCACTAGCTTATAGGCTCACTAGTTTACAGGCTCACTAGCTTACAGGCTCACTAGTTTACAGGCTCACTAGCTTATAGGCTCACTAGTTTACAGGCTCACTAGCTTATAGGCTCACTAGCTTATAGGCTCACTAGTTTACAGGCTCACTAGCTTACAGGCTCACTAGTTTACAGGCTCACTAGTTTACAGGCTCACTAGTTTACAAGCTCACTAGTTTATAGGCTCACTAGTTTACAGGCTCACTAGTTTACAGGCTCACTAGCTTATAGGCTCACTCGTTTACAGGCTCACTAGCTTACAGGCTCACTAGTTTACAGGCTCACTAGCTTACAGGCTCACTAACTTACAGGCTCACTAACTTACAGGCTCACTAGTTTACAGGCTCACTAGTTTACAGGCTCACTAGTTTACAGGCTCACTAGCTTACAGGCTCACTAGTTTATAGGCTCACTAGTTTACAGGCTCACTAGTTTACAGGCTCACTAGTTTACAGGCTCACTAGCTTACAGGCTCACTAGCTTATAGGCTCACTAGTTTACAGGCTCACTAGCTTACAGGCTCACTAGCTTACAGGCTCACTAGTTTACAGGCTCACTAGCTTACAGGCTCACTAGTTTACAGGCTCACTAGTTTACAGGCTCACTAGCTTACAGGCTCACTAGTTTATAGGCTCACTAGTTTACAGGCTCACTAGTTTACAGGCTCACTAGTTTACAGGCTCACTAGCTTACAGGCTCACTAGCTTATAGGCTCACTAGTTTACAGGCTCACTAGCTTACAGGCTCACTAGCTTACAGGCTCACTAGTTTACAGGCTCACTAGCTTACAGGCTCACTAGTTTACAGGCTCACTAGTTTACAGGCTCACTAGTTTACAGGCTCACTAGTTTACAGGCTCACTAGTTTACAGGCTCACTAGCTTACAGGCTCACTAGCTTACAGGCTCACTAGCTTATAGGCTCACTAGTTTACAGGCTCACTAGCTTACAGGCTCACTAGTTTATAGGCTCACTAGCTTACAGGCTCACTAGTTTACAGGCTCACTAGCTTACAGGCTCACTAGTTTACAGGCTCACTAGCTTACAGGCTCACTAGTTTACAGGCTCACTAGCTTACAGGCTCACTAGTTTACAGGCTCACTAGCTTACAGGCTCACTAGTTTATAGGCTCACTAGCTTACAGGCTCACTAGCTTACAGGCTCACTAGTTTACAGGCTCACTAGCTTACAGGCTCACTAGTTTATAGGCTCACTAGTTTACAGGCTCACTAGCTTACAGGCTCACTAGCTTACAGGCTCACTAGTTTACAGGCTCACTAGCTTACAGGCTCACTAGTTTACAGGCTCACTAGCTTACAGGCTCACTAGCTTACAGGCTCACTAGCTTACAGGCTCACTAGCTTATAGGCCCACTAGCCGACAGGCCCACTAGACTACAGGCTCACTAGCTTACAGGCTCACTAGCTTATAGGCCCACTAGCCGACAGGCCCACTAGACTACAGGCCTACTAGACTACAGGCTCACTAGCTTACAGGCTCACTAGCTTATAGGCCCACTAGCCGACAGGCCCACTAGACTACAGGCCTACTAGACTACAGGCCTACTAGACTACAGGCCTACTAGACTACAGGCCTACTAGCCTACAGAAGCTCTCATCCCTCCAGTCGGTGTGGCAGGAGACAGATGGAGGTTTTGCAGTTAGTTAACAGCAACAGACACACAGCCAGCAAGCAGCAGCAGCAGCAGAAGCCATGGGATTCCAACGTTCACAATTCATTGTCTCTTTGGTCAAGCGGCGAGGAGGTCCTGGGCTAAAGCAAGCAGTAACGTGCCGAGCTAGTCCAGGCTGGATGACAAGGCGATTCAACCAATGGAAAAAAAGAATGTGTACAACGGAATATTTCCATGATTTTGACACACATATCCATCCAAATCAAGTCAAGTCAGTGATTATTATTACAAATCACAGATTATGATACGTAGTAACTACACGTGATTGGAACAGATGAGTTAAATAGACTCCACGTTTTCCCCCAAAAATTAGTAAGAGAGGATAGTAAGAGAATACAATACAGAAACCACCCTCTCTCACACCACCTAACTCACAAATCCCTCACCCCTAGTTACTATGACAACTGAGCCAAGTATTGTGTGTGCTTTTTGTGAGTTTTTGTAGTCTACTGTCGTGGATTTCATTTTTATTTTGTAGTCTACTGTAGTGGATTTCATTCTTATTTTCTTGGGGTTTTCCAGGACAAATACTCTGTATTGTCAGATTATAGTTTCAAGTTTCTTTAATATTTGTCATACAGAAGTACAGAATACTTTTATACAAAATGCTTCTTACTGTTACGCTCCAGAGACTGTGCAAGACAAGTGCAGGCTATTATAGCACAAAAACTTCCCATTTTAAGACACTACAGTTGCCTCCAGATTGAAATGCTCACCTTGACGCCTCAGAGCCCCTACTGTAGTGACTTGTAAGGACAGAACTCACCCCAGTCCTTAAGCAGCTATATACGTACTGTATGCTAAACTACGACAGGGCAGCTGTTTCTATTGCAAATCACTGGTGGTCGATGGTACAGACAACACCCAGAATGACCAACATGATGGCCGAAGACATCGTTCATCTTTCTACACTAAAAGTTGCGTTTGGAACTGGAGACTACTGTAGACTACAGTGTTTTAATTCAAAAATGTTCATGTATTTTTCAATTACAACTTGAGAGGACTTCATAATGACCCCTCAAAGAGAATTATGTGGGGGCTCCATTTTAATCTTCCCAAGACCCAAGAGTGTAAATATTAGGACAGGCTTAACACTTTCGGGGCCATTCACATATATATATACGTTATTGGGCACCAACGGTTAACGGCCAAAAACGTATATATACGCTTTTGGATAGTTTTCCCCTTTTTTCCGATTTTTTATATCCTATTCAATGTCAGGGACCTGTATGTTGCCGTTAAAAGGCATACTGAGAGTGCGGCTGGGTGGCGCAGTGGGCAAGGCGCTCGCCACCAACGCAGAAGATACTGGTATCGAGCCCAGCTCTCTGCGTTGCTTCCAGCTTGGCCGGCCGTGGAAAAGCCGGTGGGTGGGTCCTGGTCGTTGGGAAGGATCTAACGGGGGTAGTGTGATCCTTCCACACGTTACACCCTCTCAGTGAGAGTCCGCGCTGCCAGGTGAAAAGAAGCGGTTGATTGGCTACACATGTGTTGGAGGAAGCATGTGATAGCCTCCACTCTCCCAGACCGACTGTAGGGGGTAGGTGCGCAACAACCAGGAAGGGAATTGGGAATTGGCATAACGACTAACATTGGGATGGGAGAAAAACGGAGGAAAAAGGAGGGGGAAAAAGATCCAAAAATAAATAAAAAATAAGACATACTGGGACTCCGAAGGTGCAGTACCGGCCAGATCCTGCTAGTAGGCAGTATCGAGAGTGCAGTAAACCCTGTTCCAGACCGGGTGTAACACTCAAATGTCTCCGGACGGACCTACACTGTAAAAAAAAAATGTTCACAGGAAATTCACTGTATTATTTTACAGATTACGTTTGTTTTTCTACTTTAAGTGTAAATGCCATAAAAATACAGTAAATTACCTTTTATCAAAAATATTAACCATTAAATAAAGGTTGTAATCTGTAAATGTATTTGATTTTACTGTAATTTGACAGTAAGTATTTGGCAACCATTGATGCCAGACATTTACCGTTTTCTTGCAGCTTTTTTTCTTACAGTGTAGGGCTTCACTCGATCGCATTGAATCATTTTCTGGATCGTTGTGGTGGGTTATGTAGTCGTGGACCAGATGGGCATAGGATGGACCAGATGGCTATCAAATAATTGGAATATTATTTTTGGAATACCACCAAAAAGGTAAGGACATTCACGTCGGCGTGTTGTGGTAATAACGAATGCCGTTATTGGCAATCAATTAATCAGAAACGACCTCCCCCCTTTCATGCATTCATGATGAAACATAATACCTATCCTATGCATTTGATTTGAAAATAATAGCGTGTCCAGGGACGAAACGCCAATGGTTTTAGTAGAATTCACGTTGCGCCCTATAGCCAGCCTCCCAGGAATTAGCCCGGATCATTCCGAAATTATACTCATATTCACCACGGAATAACGCGTGAACGTATTCAAATTTTTTTTAATTTTTTGCATCTTCAAGTTTCAAGTTTCTTTAATAGTTGTCATACAGAAGTACAGAATACTTTTGTACAAAATGCTTCTTACTGTTGCGAACGGAACGGAAGATAGTTACTGTCAAATGACCATGGTATTGTATCCATAGCTATAATATAAAATATAGATTTAGCTCTACAAACAACATGATGCACAGTGAAACTATGTAATGACAACCTGGCCATGCTATAGCTAGATGGGGAAATCGAATGGCCCCGAATGTGTTAATTAGGGATGTCCCGATCCGATCACGTGATCGGGATCGGGGCCGATCACGTGATTTTCCGAAGATCGGGATCGGCAAAAAAAAAAAAAAAAAAAAAAAACGATTTTTTTTTTTTTTTTTTTTTTTTTACTTTTTTTTTTTTATTCAACAAACATGACCATGTTCACGTCTTAAACTCATACTGAGGCCTTAGTTTTGGTTTTAAATTGCATATCATCATTCATTTATTTATTGTCACAGAGCAGAAGAATTTTGCCAAAACAAACCAATAGTATCCAGCTGCAGAACGGCAGACCAGCCACAATCTCAGACCCAAATAAAAAAAATGTATCCCAATTTCTCACATTACATTCACCCTGAATGTTGACGTTATCCAGGTGAAAAGTTAACTTCATAAATCATTTGATGTATAATTAAATCAAAGGAAATGCGTTTGGGTCTGAGAGTGTGGCTGGTCTGCTGTTCTGCAGCTGGATACTATTGGTTTGTTTTGGCAAAATTCTTCTGCTCTGTGTGACAATAAATAAATGAATGATGATATGCAATTTAAAACCAAAACTAAGGCCTCAGTATGAGTTTAAGACGTGAACATGGTCATGTTTGTTGAATAAAAAAAAAAAAAAAAAAAAATTTGATCGGATCGGGAAATATCGGTATCGGTAGATACTCAAAATCACATGATCGGGATCGGATCGGGAGCAAAAAAACGTGATCGGGACATCCCTAGTGTTAATGGTGCTGATATATTGTATGTTAAATTTTTTTTTTTAAGAGTTATCTCTTCTCCAGTCAGCAAGGAACACGTGCAGAGATATTTATGCAAATGCACATGTGCACGCACACACACACGCACACACACACATACACACACACACAGACACACACACACACACACACACAGTACACGTACACAGTTTTTCTATTTTTGGTCAGTCACCCATGCTATTCCTGGTGCTCGTGTCACTTTTAAACTTGGAGAGCCAGGACCTGTTCTTCATAGTACAGTAGTCATTGTAGAAGCCCCTCCCCCCAGCTGCATCTCTACTGCATTAAAGTGGAAAAACCCAAATGATTCATACAAATGTGTTTATTTCCATGGTCTAGGAAAGTTCAATCAATATCTGTGAACATGACCTCCTCTCTTCCCAAAGAAACCAGAGACGTCTGGAGAAGTCTGGAGCTGATACATTGACAATGAATGGGAGACTGATTTGGTTTGGTGAAACCACAGAATGTTTTGTTTTATTATTATTATTATTATTATTATTATTATTATTATTATTATTATTATTATTATTATTATTATTATTATTATTATTATTATTATTATTATATATATATATATATATATCTTTTTTATAACCAACTGAGCTTTATTCTTTTTCTTTTATATGTTTTTGGTAGATTTTTATTGTTTTTTGTGTTACCGGGCAGTCCTGTAGAGAGAGAGAGAAGTATGGGAGATAGACGGGGGAAGACATTCGGGAAAGGTCGCCGGGTCCGGGAGTCTAACCCGGGACGGCCATGTTGCACCGCAGCGCTGTACATGGTGTGCCACCCTGGCGCCCAAATGAGCTTTATTCTATAGTAGTGGTCTCAGTTCTGAAACAGAAAAGATACCTATGAACTCAGAACATGGGTGCTCTCTGTCTCCTATAACCTCTCTCCCAATTAATTGTCTATGGAGCAGCTTCAGACTTTATACTCGATGACATCACACGTTTGAGTTTTAGCACTCTCGCTTTTTTGGGTTTGGCATGGAGTTGTTCGTGGTCACTTATCTTTTTGGACCGTCTTATATACCATAGGAATAACATGTATGAATTCTCAAAATTGGCTGTAGTTCCCCTTTAATCAGGGGTGCAGTCGTAATATGGGCGAAGGCCAAACGCCCGCGCAAGCGCGCTCCCGCGTGCACGCGCATACATGTTCCCTCTGTTGCGCACAAAACAGATGATACACCTTGTCTCATCCTTCCAGTGAAGTCGGGAGATCAAGCAACCCCCCACCACACCTACAGGGCTTGTATTTGGTTGTCGGTATCCTATTATTATGCAAAGTCTAGGTGATAAGTGGCGCGACGAGTCATTTTATCACCTAGACTTTGCATAATAATAGGATGCGCGCACTTCGGCCTCAGTGACGAAGGCCAAACGCTGTTTGACCGCGTTTGCCCAGCACTGCACCCCTGGCTTTAATACAGCAGCATTTCCTCTTTGGGTGGGAGGTCAAACTGGGACTTCTACAACAACACTGTTTCCAGTGGCCAGGTCATGATGCCAGACCAAAGTTCAAAGGTCACCACTTCGGTATGAAAGGAAGCTAGTAGAAGCCACAGGCAGCCATGATGACAGCATAGTCTAGTAGAGCGGTGATTGGTTCAGCTTAATGTGTCACACTTAACAGGAAGTGTGTGTGTGGGGGGGGCAGCAGCTACATCGACTGGTTCTGATTGGATGAATGGATGTACTTCAAAATAGAAGTGGAAAATGTAACGTAAGAATTGACATTGGACCAATAGTACCGACTGTATCAAGCCGGTCATAGTTGCCGTAACAACCTCAATACTAGTTTACAATCCTTGTATCTCCAGTCTCTCCAGAGATTGTCTGGACCCATTGCTGATCCACAATGAGTTACATGTAGCTTAAGCTGGGTTTAAATACCCCCCCCCCATGCCCCCGGATAGGCTCCACATTCCAACTGATTCAGGGTCAGAGTATGAAAGTGAAGCCATGGCCTTATGGTAGGTGATTTAGGATCAGTTGGTAGTATACTATAAGAGCACTGCTGTCAGTTGCAAACCTCATATCTCCAAAAAGTCCTATCTTCAGAAATGAAGATTATATATAATATATATTTTTTATTTTTTTTATCCCCATTTAAACACAACATTTTAAATCATTTTAACCATACTATTGGCTTTGAATGCAGCTCATTATTCCTAGGTTCATGACACATACAGAGGAACATGCTATAAACCTTCAACTCAAGTGGAAATGATGAGAATCAGTTGGAGTTGTGAGGTTTGCACATGGCGGCAGCAGCAGCAGCTCGGTAAGGTTGGCCCTGAGCAGAGCGACCAGGCTTCTCCGTCTCCGGTGCAGACGGGCAACTTCACCGCAGGGGTTATCATTTCAAGGGGGGGGGGGGGGGGGGGGGGGGCGTGTCTTACCTCTGGCACACCCATCTTCCTGCAAGCATCCAGGAAGTTCTCCACGTTCCTCCGACACTTGGCCATGCTGAGTCTGGGCTGGGGGGGGGCACACGCAGAGTGTCATTAAAGGCACAATCTGGAAACCATTATGCAAACCAGCGGTTTTCAAACTACGGTCGTGACCCAAAGTGGGGTCGTTGGCAAGTAAAAGAAATAAATAAGAAATATCAATAATTATTTTTATATATATATATAAAAATAATTATTGTAATTATATGTTCTGGCAACATATTTTGGCTAAATATGCCTTGTTTTATAAATGTGTATTGATAACATAGTGCTGTAATAAAATGTTCTAATAAATATGCATGATCAAGTTCAACAACGTGTGCTTTTATTTTGATATTCCTTAATTCCATGTTGAAATGACGCGATATATTAAGTGTGGGATCGAGAAAAAAAAACCTAAATAAAATGGGGTTGTGGTATAAATAAGTTTGAGAACCCCTGATGTAAACAAATGGGCAGCCCACCGCCTCCAATTTCAAAACACACAATGGGAGAGATGTTATCATTCCCAAATGTATTGACAGGGTACGCCGATATTATGGGAAATGCGCTTACCGTTGTCTCCAGAGTCAGACAAGAAGATATATACCAGTTTCCTCTTGTTAGCGTTCAGTATAAAGCTATCCGGCTGCAAGCTAGCCTAGCTTAGCACAAATGAATGGAAGTGGATACTTACCAGTTAACCTAGTTGTTGGTCAAAAACACCTCTCCCAGAGTTTTAAGCTAGGCTAGGGATCCGTATCTGCCTCCATTCATTTGTGCTAAGCTAGGCTAGCTTGCAGCCGGATATCTTTTCCTACTGAATGCACAGAGAGGAAATTGGTATTTTGACAGTAAGCACATTTTCTCATAATGTTGCCATGTTCCTTTAACCCTTTCACTACCACACTACAGAAGGTTAACCCTTTACTATCACACTACAGACGGTTGGGTTAACCCTTTGTCGTGTGGCAGTGAAAGGGTTAACCTTCTGTATTGTCACAGTGAAAGGGTTAACCATTTGGTAGCGTGGTAGTGAAAGGGTTTTAATGAAAGGACTGAAACTCATTAATTACTGTAACGTCATATGGTGCAACACATACCCCAGCCATCTCAAAAAACTAGAAAGCCTACAAAAGAGGGTACTACGAGTGCTGTCATGGTCCGGGTATCGAGCGCCCTCAAAGCCTCTTTTCCATCGCTTTGGTCTCCTGAGGCTCGCTGAATTTAACATTCATCAAAACGCATCAATTATGTATCAAGTTGTCAACAACATGAATCACAGACTGTCTGAGCTTGTCCCAGTCTGCCAACCACTGCACATCCACAACACAAGAAACAAGCATCTTATATCTGGCAAGAGGAGAAGGCTAAATTGTGCTAGCCTAAGCATGATTGATTGATTGATTGAAAACTTTATTAACAGATTGCAGAATGGGTACAATACAGTACAGCTCAATACACACAATTGTTAAGGGGATGCAGACCAGAGAAAGACTTTCGTCTAGTTTACATCAGGGTCCCCCATTTTCAATTCATCAGGACATATATGACATACATGACATACAGATAGTCAGTACTGCTACATCTATACATTTATGACATACCAGATTTGCAAATACAGTACTGTTTGTGATACAGAAGGAGTCAAGAAAAGGGAGTATATACATTTGACGTAGAAACTGTACATTGGAGGAGGTTGGGTGGGGGGGGGTTGGGTACACTGGGATATTGACAACCATACTGGGTAATCTACATTGGAGGTGGTTGGGGGGGGGGGCACACTGTATAAACAAGCAAAACTGTACATTGAGGGGGGGGGGGGACTGTACAATCAAACAAAATTGTACATTGGACTATTGACAAAACCATACTAGGTAAATGACTGTACATTGGAGGGGGTTGGGTTAGGATATTTACAGGGGCCAGTGTTGAATTGCAGTCTCCCGTAGGTGTCCCTTGAAAGAGGTTTTGAAAGTGGGTAGTGATCCACATTCCTTTACAGCTTTGGGTAGGGCGTTCCACATTGATGTGGCATAATTGCGAAACGTGTTTAGTCCCTTATTTGAGCCAAATCTGGGTTTAACATGATTTGTGGAGCTCCCTCTGGTGTTGTGATCGTGGTATTCACTGACCTTTGGGAAGTATTTTGACATGTACATGGGTACCTTGGTCGTGTAGTGTATCTTGTAGACCAGGCCCATTGCAAGTTGCTGTACTCTGTCGTCTACTCTAAGCCATCCTAGGTTGTCAAAGTGGGCAGGGGTGAGGTGGGTTCTAGGAGTAAGGTCAAGCAGTAGTCTGACCAGTTTGTTTTGAGATGTTTGTAATTTTGTTTTTAGCGCCTTTGAGGTGCTTTGGTACCATGAGGTGCAAGCATAGTCGTAGTACCCCTGAATGAGTGCTCCTGCCAGAGTCTTCAGGGTTAGGGCTGGGCGATATGACGATATTATATAAATATCGGGTACAGTTCATTAACGATACACTTTTTAAACGTATCGTGGATATCGTGATGTTTTGCCCAAGAGGCTTGTGTTGCGTCAATCAGGTCCACACGTTGACACTTTTGAACAGCGCCGCCCCACACACACACTACTGCATCAAAAGTTACTACTTATGATAACAAAGGCATTCGTTTTGTGGCATTGACGTTATATAGTTACACTTTCAATAACATCAGCGTATTTACATAGCAACGACCGAGGTCGACCTAGATATAGCAAGCATTAGCCGTTCATATCTCAGCCCGTGCTGACTCCGTTGTGCCCATTCTGCGGTCTGTTAATAACGTTTTCAATCAGACAGATGTATGGAAAGGCTTTTATTATAACATCCGTTGCAGTAAAATCATTATGCCTCCAGTCGTTTAGTCATTCTGCAGAGCTCAAAGCTAAACGTCGGCCGTGGCGAGCTACCGCTGCCATTGTTGTTTTCATTGAGCTCTCCAATGGCGGAAGTAAAAAATGACGCTTGCCGAATGACGCTTGCCGATTGGTGCTAAGAACAGCAGGGCGGGTGCAAGCGATGTGACGTAATTGGCAGACGCGACTGTCAATCAAAATGATTCTGTTTGCCGACTGAATTAATATAAACGTTATTAACAGATTGCAGCATAGGTACAATACAGTACAGCTCAATACAACAACAGTCAACAGTGGACTGGAGGATGCAGACCAGAGAAAGACTTTCGTCTTGTTTACATCAGGGTCCCCCATTTTCAATTCATCATATTTCATATCTAAATCATATAATATCTCATTGCTAAATATATGCAATATATAATCTAATAATCCAATAATCTAAATCTAATAATATAATATAAAAATGCTAAATGCATGGGTATTTTATTTTGTCTTTAATGTTAGCTTGCAAACTCAAATACTGTCTTGGTAAGCCTCATAATGAATTGTTTGGGGAAAAAAAGAAAAACATCGTGATGCGTATCGTGTATCGCCGAAAGGTCAGAAAATATCGTGATATCATATTTAGGCCATATCGCCCAGCCCTATTCAGGGTATTCTTGTTTACCAGAGAGGAGATCCGGTACAAGAATCGAGTTCGTTGGTTGACTTTTTTTATTACATTGGATGCCATTTTGTCACAGGAGAGATTAGCCTCTAGGATGGAACCCAGGTAGGTAATTTCATCTTTCCTTGTGACAATATTGTCACCCACTGTAACTGAGAAGCCGTCGGTCTTGCTGAGTTTGTTATTTGAACCGAAGAGAATGGACTCTGTTTTGCCCATGTGTAATGATAGTTTGTTATCAGCGAGCCATATGCAGATTCTGCCTAGTTCCGAGCTGAGGGTTTTTTCAACCTGTAACTTGTTCTTGTCAGAGACCAGCAGGGCTGAGTCGTCCGCAAACAGGAACAAGTTGCAGTCACAAGCTGACGACATGTCATTTGCATAAATTAGGAACAGTAGCATGCATAGCATGCAGGGGTCCACAGATCTGGAACAAGCTTGATGAAAATCTAAAAATGACTAATACCTTTAAAACCTTTAAAAAATCACTGAAAGAGGAACTGCTAAAATCATATCTCTAATTAAAATTATAACTTAGGAATAAAATTGTCTGTATTATGTATCTCTGTTATATGTCAGTTAGTAGGTAGGTTGTATTGTTTTGTTTTGTTTTTGTTTTTTTGTTTTTGTTTTTTGTTTTGTTATTGTTTTGTTGTTCATATTCTGTTTGTATCTGTGTTCAGGCTCCCTCCAAAAGCTTTAAATAGCTTCTTGGGAGACCTGGCACATGCACACAATTTGCGACATGTTATCACATGAGGATACTCGCATGTAAAATGTATCGTGTGTGTGTGTGTGAATAAAAATTCATTCATTCAATTCATTCATTCATTCAAAACATGTGTTTCCTACCCACTAGTGTAAAGATCAGTGTTGGTCATGAGAGATGTAGGTGTGTGTGTGTGGGTCATACCACTGCGGGGGAGGGGACGTGGATGCTGGCCACGGAGCGCGGCCGGATGTGATTGGCCAGATGGCAGAGCACCACCCCGTCCATCAGAGAGGAACCCAAGTCTTCAGGAAGAGACACCTTCAACCTGCTTTCAATGCTCTGATGACACACACACACACACACACACACACACACACACACACACACACACACACACACACACACACACACACACACACACACACACACACACACACACACACACACACACACACACACACACACACACACACACACACACACACACACACACACACACACACACAGGCATGAGAAGATGCAAATATACAGACACTAGGGGTGTAACGATGCATCGATTAATCGAAATGCATCGATTCTAATGTGACGATTGAACTGCATCGATTTGAAAATGTTAGAATCGTCATTTTTTGTGTGTATTGTTTTTATTGACCTATAGTCCATTCATGCTGAGTGAATCAGTTCCCCCAGCCACATTTGTGTATACATTTTTTTTGGGGAATTAACTGATTAATCGAATCTAATCGAATCGTGGTCAAATGAAGAGATTTCATGATGCATTGAATCGTTGCCTGAATAATCGTAATCGAAATTCATCGTTGTGAGGTCGCATTGTTACAGACAGACAGACAGACAGACAGACAGACAGACAGACAGACAGACAGACACAGGAAAGAGAACACACACACACACCACAGACACACACACACACGAAAGAGAACACACACACACCACACACACACACACACACACACACACACACACAGGAAAGAGAACACACACACACACACACAGGAAAGAGAACACACACACACACTAAATGGAAGCAGTCCTCACATCTCTGAGTTGCTCCATGAGCTCCAGTTCCTCTCTAAGCTGCTCCATCTTCCGTCTCATGGTGAACTGAGGGTCCACTGTCTCCAGGCTCTTGTGGCTCCGCAGGAACACTGCCCCCCGCAGGCCGGAGGAGAGAAAAACAACAAAAACAACACACATTATTATTAGAAAATAACAGATGGTGCTGGTGGAGGAGGAGGCTACATGGTGTCTAGAAAAGACAGCATTATACAGGAAGTGAAGACCAACAGAACACCAGAGGAATCATCATTTCAAGTCAACCTCTGGCTGGACGTGTAGTGAGAAAGCAACGTAGCCAAATGGTGAACATTGGAAATAATGTTACTTCACCTATAAACACAACACTGCTTAACTGTTCCTTGTAACAGAGCTTGTAACATAAGCTGACATTTTTTTCCCCTGCATAGATCACTAGATTGATCAACTTTTTAAAAGTGTTTCCTGGTTGATAACGAGATGAGTGTGAAAATGGCCAATAGCAAACTTTAAATACTACGAACATGAACATTTTCTGACAGCCCAATATCGATGTAACTAAGAGATTCGCTGAAAAAAGTTATAGTTTTCGTGCATAGATCACTAGATGATCCATTTCTTAATACGAGTTTCCCTAAACCTTTCGTGGTCGATAACACAATCATGAGAGTGGTATACAATCGCCAATAGTGAACTTTAAATACTTAACCTACAAACATGAAACTGTTCCGACAGCGCCGCATTGATGTAACTGAGATTCACTGGGAAATCTATTTTTAACCCTTTCACAACCACACTACAGAATGTTAACCTTTCACTACCACACTACAGACGGTTAACGGTTAATGCATAGGTATTCAGACTATAATACGAGAGTTAGATATTCAAGGACATGGACAGCTTCTCTCAATACAACATGTACCAGTGTCTTTTATATAACGGCATGTTCAGACCCACCCAGTGTTCTGCACATTGTCACGATCATGTACACTGCAGTGTGAGCAGTTCTGCACTCTGGCACCACGCCCAGCCTTATAACCTCAGAATAACCCTGTGTGGTGTTCGGGTCTGTCAAAAAGGTTCACTGTGTACCTTCACTGTCTGCCTCCATCTTGTTTAATTTATATTGCTCTAGATAAACATGATTTATTCCATTCATGTCTTGATCACCTACCTCCCTCCCTCTCCCCCTTTCTTCTCTCTCTCCCTCTGGTTCTCGCTCTCCCTCTCTCTGGTTCTCACTCTTCCTTTCTCTTTTTCCCCTTTCTCTTTTTCCCTCTCTCCCTTTCATTCTCTCTCCCTTATTTATTGTTGTCCTTGTATACTATTGCTGCTGTCATTTTGTATTTTATTTACTTGTATGCGTGTACATAACCTTGTTTTTGTTACAGCCCCCCACCCCCCTTCCCACAAAAGGCCTTTGCTTTTTGGACAGGCTGCTTTTGTATATAAGAATTTGTTCTTAATTGCTTGCCTGGATAAATAAAGGTTAAATAAATAAAAATATAAAATCAAATTATAATTCTTAATAACATTTTTAATTCTTTTTTTTACACATTTTATTACAAAAAACATATAGTACTTTTATTCATAAATGTGATCTAGCAGAGCTAAATGGGAAACATTAACCATATACAGAATGTCGTCTAGATTGCTTGTAATTGAGATGAAGTTAAGTATTTTTACATTAATTGTTATGGCTTTATTGTTTTAAAATCCCAATAATGATGTTGAAAATATACATAATATGTCTCCTGTAAACATCATCACAATGTGATCCAAAATATATTTATATACAACCCCCTTTTTATTATCAATGTTTACATTTTTTTTATCAATGCTTTGAGTTCCTTTACATGGAGGATACTGCTGTCAGCCGACTGGTTTCTGGGCTTGTATTAGTGCTTGGTTTGATGCTGGATGCATGTAATAAAGACAACATGTTTGCAAGCTGGCACTGGCTTAAGAAGCAAAGTGAGAATTAAGAGATACGTGTTCACAACAAGCTGTGTGGGATGAGAACCATTGAAGCCCGAGTGTGAAACAGGCTTGGCCTCTTATCACATGGAACATACAACCCCCCCCCCCCCCACACACACACCTTCCCCCTACTGCTGACGGGTGAATCATTTCAGAATGATTACTGGTGTCCTATTTTCAACTGAGTCATAAACCCTTCTTTTTATGGCCAACTGGTTTAGATGAGCTACGCTATCTGTCCACAAGAGGGAACCCAAGAGCCATTCAGAACTCTACTCTATGGGAACTGCATGGAGGAAATGTTAGCCAGTTTGGATTTAAACGATCGCACTTTATTTAAAGTGACCTGCATTGCTATTCCTAGCACTATTTGTGCAACTTTACACAATTCCTGTGAGTCTATGGAAGACATCTGTAAGGTTTATTTAAAAAAAAAATCATTGTTTTATATTTCTAATGGAGTACTCAAAAGCATCATTTTCCAGCCTCAAGATTTCACCCTGTTATTGGCCTGGCTCCGCCCATAAGCACTTTCAGTGGCAGTCATCCACACAGTCTGTGAGTGGCAGACAGAGAGAGAGAGAGAGAGAGAGAGAGAGAGATAGAGAGAGAGAGAGAGAGAGAGAGAGAGAGAGAGAGATATGGAGGAGAGAAAGAGACAGTGGAGGAAGAGAAACAAAAGGTGGAGGAGAGACAGAAGTGGAGGAAGAGAGAGAGAGAGAGAGAGAGAGAGAGAGAGAGAGAGGGGGAGAGAACTGTGTAAACACTCTGCGTGCAGGTCCCCTTCTCTCTCTCTCTCCCTCTCCCGTTCGAGGAAGTCTACCACTGTGCCGCGCTACAGCTTATGCTCCCGAATCGAGAGAGAGAGAGATAGAGAAGGGGACCCTACCACACTACATAAGGTTAACCTTTCACTACCACATTACAGACGGTTATATATTGTACTGGCGAATCGCATCTTGCTCTTCGCCATCGAGATGTACCTCATATCCACTGTACCTACTGTACTTCATAACGAAAAAACGAATGCACCCAGCATCTGACCAGGCCCGCCCCGGTGCCGTACTATAAGGTACCGGGCGTGGTCACCAACACAATAGATGAGGTACATCTCGATGGCGAAGAGCAAGACGCTCAGCCAGTACTCATATAACTAGGTTATATACATAACCTATCGTTAACCTTTCACTACCACACTACAGACGGTTAACCCTTCACTAGCACACTACAGATGGTTAACCTTCCACTACCACACTACAGACGGTTAACCTTTCACTACCACACTACAGACGGTTAACCTTTCACTACCACACTACAGAAGGTTAACCTTTCACTACCACACTACAGACGGTTAACCTTTCACTACCACACTACAGACGGTTAACCGCATGAGGTGAGGCGGACCTTTAAAAAAGTGAATATCAGGAAGGCAGCAGGTCCGGACGGCATCCCCGGCCGCGTCCTAAAAGTCTGTGCCGACCAACTGGCCCCAGTATTCACTGACATCTTCAACCTGTCCTTAGAACAGGCTGTCATCCCCACCTGCCTGAAGAAGTCCACTATTATCCCTGTACCCAAAAAATCCAAGCCTGCTTGCCTCAACGACTACCGCCCTGTAGCTCTCACCTCCATAGCCATGAAGTGCTTTGAGAAGCTAGTAAAGGGCTACATCTGCTCCTCCCTCCCCATCAACCTGGACCCTCTGCAATTTGCATACCGCCCCAACAGGTCCACAGCAGCATCACACCTGGACAAGAGGCAGGGGAACTATGTGAGAATGCTATTCATCGACTACAGCTCGGCATTCAATACCATAGTCCCCTCCATACTCATAGCCAAGCTCAGGGACCTGGGCTTGAACTATGACCTCTGCCAGTGGGTCTTGGACTTCCTGACTGGCAGACCCCAGGTGGTGAGAGCAGGCAACTGCACCTCCTCATCCATCACCCTCAACATAGGGGCCCCCCAGGGCTGTGTTCTGAGTCCCCTCCTCTACTCCCTGTACACACACGACTGTGTGGCTCAGCGGAGTAGCAATACAATCATCAAATTTGCTGACGACACAGTGGTGGTGGGCCTGATCTCTGCCAACGACGAGAGGGCCTACCTGGAAGAGGTCAAGGTCCTGGCGGGATGGTGCCAGGAAAACAGCCTCTCCCTGAACGTCAGCAAAACAAAGGAGATGATTGTGGACTTCAGGAGGTCGGGGGTCAAGGACTACAGCCCCCTCAGCATCGACGGGGCACCGGTTGAGAGAGTCAACAGCTTTAAGTACCTCGGAGCCTACATATCCGAGGACTTGACATGGACCACACACATTGACAGTGTTGTGAAGAAGGCACGACAACGCCTCTACTTCCTCAGGCGCCTAAGGAAGTTCCAAGTCAGTCAGAAGATCCTTAAGAACGTCTACTCATGTACAATAGAGAGCATCTTGACCGGCAACATCACCTCCTGGTTTGGGAATAGCACTGCACAAGACCGAAGCAGACTACAAAGAGTGACACGTTCAGCCGAACGCACAATTGGAGGGGGGCTCCCCACCCTCCAGAACATTTACAACAAGCGTTGCAAGGGCAAGGCTAAGAGAATCATTAAAGACTCCAGTCACCCGAACAACTGCCTCTTTGAACTGCTGCGGTCAGGCAAGCGATACCGGAGTCTCAAGGCGAGCACAGAAAGACTCAGAAGAAGCTTCTATCCCCAGGCCATCAGGCTGCTAAACGAACAATGAATGAACACTACACAACAACAACCACCATAGATCCTCCCCTACACAACAACAACCACCAAACGCACATAGCACACACATCCACACGCACACACTCACTTTAAACAAACACACTGTAGCACCCACTCCACACACTTTATAGCACACACCCACTTTAAACAAACACACTGTAGCACCCACTCCCCACACTTTATATTTATTGATGAAGGATTGCACTACAACTCGTACACCTTACTGTAAATTGTACCTAAATTGTACCTCATCCCATTTCTGCTTTGCACTATATAGTACTGTACATTAGTACACTGCATAGTATTGTATATTATATGGTAACTCAGAACATTGTACATATGTCTATACCGAACACTGTGACCTCATTTTCTTCTTCTAAACTACATGCTATACTATGTTATTTGATACTATCTTGTCTAGCACAGTCTCTGGAGCGTAACAGTAAGAAGCATTTTGTATGAAAGTATTCTGTACTTCTGTATGACAACTATTAAAGAAACTTGAAACTTAAAGAAACTTGAAACTTAACCTTTCACTACCACACTACAGACGGTTAACCCTTCACTAGCACACTACAGATGGTTAACCTTTCACTACCACACTACAGAAGGTTAACCTTTCACTACCACACTACATACGGTTAACCCTTTCACTACCACACTACAGAAGGTTAACCCTTCACTACCACACTACAGAAGGTTAACCTTTCACTACCACACTACAGAAGGTTAACCTTTCACTACCACACTACAGAAGGTTAACCCTTCACTACCACACTACAGACGGTTAACCTTTCACTACCACACTACAGACGGTTAACCTTTGTGTCTGTGTGTCTGTGTGTCTGTCTGTCTGTCTGTCTGCATGTCTGTCTGTCTGTCTGTCTGTCTGTCTGCATGTCTGTCTGTCTGTCTGTCTGTCTGTCTGCATGTCTGTCTGTCTGCGTATATGTCTGTCTGTCTGTCTGTCTGCGTGTATGTCTGTCTGTCTGTGTGTCTGTCTGTCTGTCTGTCTGTCTGTCTGTCTGTCTGTCTGTCTGTCTGCATGTCTGTTTGTCTGTCTGTCGGTGTGTCTGTCTGCTTGCCTGTCTGTCTGTCTGCATGTCTGTCTGTCTGTCTGTCTGCATGTCTGTTTGCCTGTCTGTCTGTATGCCTGTCTGTCTGCCTGTGTGTCTGTGTGTCTGTCTGTCTGTCTGTCTGTCTGCATGTCTGTCTGTCTGTCTGTCTGTCTGCGTGTCTGTGTGTCTGTCTGTCTGTCTGTGTGTCTGTCTGCTCATCAGTGAGGTGGAATAGAGAACAGGCTCACTCTTCATCCATAAAGTAGACAGATGTATTATATTGTGGGAAAACGAGAACCTTGCTGTGTGTGAGAGAGAGACACAGCAGAGTATACACCCCGATTAACTTAGGCACACACACACACACACACACACACACACACACACACACACACACACACACACACACACACACACACACACACACACACACACACACACACACACACACACACACACACACACACACACACACACACACAAATAAATAAGGGCACCACATTCACAAAGCAGGAAGTGTGAAAATAGCAACAGTACTTTCCCCCTCAGACTCCAACAAAGGCTTCTACAGGAGGGAGAGAGAGAGAGATGAGGGAAGAGAGAGAGGAAGATAGAGATAGGGGGAGAGAGTGAGTGAGAAAGAGAGAGATAGGAAGAGAGAGAGAGAGATAGAGAAAGAGAAAGAGAAAGAGAAAGAGAGAGAGAGAGAGAGAGAGATAGAGAGAGAGAGAGAGAGAGAGAGAGAGAGAGAGAGAGAGAGAGAGAGAGAGAGAGAGAGAGAGAGAGAGAGAGAGAGAGAGAGAGAGAGAGGGGAAGATAGAGATAGGGGGAGATAGTGAGAGAGAGTGAGTGAGAAAGAGAGAGAGATAGGAAGAGAGAGAGAGGAAGATAGAGAGGGGGAGAGAGTGAGAGAGAAATAGAGAGGAAGATAGAGAGAGGAGAGGGATATGAAGATAGATAGGGGGAGAGAGTGAGAGAGAGTAAGTGAGAAAGAGAGATAGTGAAAGAGTTAGAGATAGCTTTTTTTTTTTAACCCTTTGCAAGTCAGAATATAGGTTTGTTTTGCTCCAGTGTTTATAAACATTCTTCATGTAAACAAACCTTTTATACAATTAAAACTAATTTGTACTTTAGTTCATCCTGCGTGAGTCCTTATATCAAGAGCCCAGTCGACTAGGTAGGGAATGAAAGTATGTGTCCGTTCCTGTGTTGCGTCTTCGGTGGTGGTGGTGTGAACCCTTTGTTCACATTTGGACCACGGATTGGGTCTTTAAAGGCAAACTTGCAGGTTAAACCCTACTCTTCAATTATGGGTAGTTTACATCATTGGTATCTAATTTCATTATTTATTTATTTCCATTTGACGCCGGAAATGCCACTCAGAAAGGGTTAAAAAGGGCCACGCACGAATAACATGTATGGAGCGAATGAAAAAGCTTATCAGACGCTAGCAGGGCCGTGACGTCACTTCAGGCAACTTATGCCTCATGCCCGTCCGGGTCATAGTACTACTGGCTATATGGCTCTGGCTAACGTTACCCCGCTAACGTTAGCATTATGTCTACTGTCGTGAACCATTTTAAATCGGGGCATGTAAAAGAGTTTTGGGAACGAGTAAAATGTGCAGGTCCTCTTCTCAGACCTGTGGGGCAAAGCACTGCACACGCATCATGCCGGCTAGCAAGCTGCATGTACAACGACACGATGATAGTGGTTCGCTTTAGAGATGAATGGCTATGATCACGGAGCAATAGTGTTGTTAGGTGAAACAGATACATTTTCATTCATTCACTCCTCGGCTAGTAGTAGCAAGGCTCCTTGCTTCCTGCCACTACCTGCCCTGTGACTCTCAGAGCCCCTGCTGCCCTGCACCTGATGTGACGTCATCATTAAGATCACACACGCACGTTATGAACCATGGATTAAAATATCCACGTGCGTGGTGGTTGTGGTTTGGTCGACAACATTTTTGATAAAAACGCTAAAACTGGGTCAATTTCGATAAATTTTTGTCCCCCTCTTCATGAAAGTCACCGTTGGCCTAGTTCACATTGTTTATTGAACAAAAATACAACGTGCAAGTGGGGCCTTTAACTATCGTCGTGTGGCAGTGAAAGGGTTAACCTTCTGTATTGTTGCAGTTAAAAGGGTTAACCCGTTGGTAGTGTGGCAGTGAAAGGGTTAATATGCCACTAGAAGAATCTCTACCAGAGAGGGAGACAGACCGGCACGAGGGAGCCTGGCATGTGCTCACTGCAGCTGGGTGCCGCTGCCGGGGAGAGAGCCTCTCTGGTCACCGTGCCCCTGCCCCACCCAGAGGGTCAAATGGACGGCATTTATCCAAAAGCGCCTCACGTTCACACATGCATGGTGCCAACCTGCTGGAGCAGGGGTTCTCAAACTTGTTTATACCACGACCCCATTTTATTTAGGAATTCTTTTTGCGACCCCACACTTAATGTATCGCGTCATTTCAACGTGGCATTAAGGAATATCAAAATAAAAGCACACGTTGTTGAACTTGCTTATTTATTAGAACATTTTATGACTATGTTATCAATACACATGTATAAAACGAGGCATATTTAGCCAAAATATGTTGCCAGAACATTAAAATATATAGCTTTCTTTTTCTTTTACTTGCCAATGCGCGACCCCCACTGTCACCTACCCACGACCCCACTTTGGGTCGCGACCCGTAGTTTGAGAACCGCTGTGCTAGAGGTTAGGGGTCAAGTGTGTTTCTCCGTGGGGATGCTTCGACACGCAGCCACAGGAAGAACCAGAATCGAACCGGGAACCTTCTGATTACACAGACGACTGGCTGCTCTACCTTCTTGAGCCACTGTCGCCCTGCGTAGGGGGTAGAGGGTGAACATTATTATTCTTATTCTTATTATTCTATATTATTATTAAGGGGTGAACACAGTCCAGCTGACTGAGGACAACTGGGATCTACTGTGTGTTGCACTGTGTGTCTATGGAGTCTATTTCATCTTGTCCTCAGTCCGCAGCCTGACCCCAGTCTCAGTCAGCTCCTACAGTCAGGACCCCATGCGTTGGTCTGGGCTCGACTCTCCGGGGCTGTGCAGTGCTATTTCGTTAATTAGTGATTTTCTTGCGCTCAATGTTTTCTTTTTTTGTATCTTAGGGATGTGGGGGAGGCAGGCAGGTGTCCTGGGATTGGGAGGGGGTGGGTGGGTGGGTGTCCTGGGATGTGGGGGAGGCAGGACAGGGAGGGGGTGGGTGGGTGTCCTGGGATGTGGGGGAGGCAGGACAGGGAGGGGGTGGGTGGGTGTCCTGGGATGTGGGGGAGGCAGGACAGGGAGGGGGTGGGTGGGTGTCCTGGGGTGTGGGGGAGGCAGGACAGGGAGGGGGTGGGTGGGTGTCCTGGGATGTGGGGGAGGCAGGACAGGGAGGGGGTGGGTGGGTGTCCTGGGATGTGGGGGAGGCAGGACAGGGAGGGGGTGGGTGGGTGTCCTGGGATGTGGGGGAGGCAGGACAGGGAGGGGGTGGGTGGGTGTCCTGGGGTGTGGGGGAGGCAGGACAGGGAGGGGGTGGGTGGGTGGGTGTCCTGGGATGTGGGGGAGGCAGGACAGGGAGGGGGTGGGTGGGTGTCCTGGGGTGTGGGGGAGGCAGGACAGGGAGGGGGTGGGTGGGTGGGTGTCCTGGGATGTGGGGGAGGCAGGACAGGGAGGGGGTGGGTGGGTGTCCTGGGGATCACGGCTGGGGCAGTGGTGGGATGTTTGTGTAAAAAAGAATTATTAATCTTTTATAAAGTTAGAGGATTAACAAATGCAAATAAACAGAGATATATATATATATATATATATATATATATATATATATATATATATATATATATATATATATATATATATATATATATATATATATATATATATATATATTTTTAACTATCCAGATCTAGTATGAGGAACAGCATGGATTGTGCTGAGAAATTACTACTGATCAACATCATCACTGGTTATTAAGAAATAAGTCTAGAGGTCCACAAATCAAACTATCCCTAAAATGTAATGAATTTTTTTTAAATAATAATAATAACAAAGTAATGTATATATATATATATATATAATATATATATATATATATATATAATAAATAATGTAATTTTTCTAGCATGAAGAACAAGTCACTGTATTGTCACTGTATTGTCACTTCATTGTAAACAGTGAAAGTCACATTGTTGCCAGCCATTAGAATGTGTCGCTCAGCTCTTTCCCAAAGACGTTCCCAGCAGTGAGGCAGCAGTGTGTTCTTAGCGTGGGAGGCATGCGGGCAGAGACGCTCAGGTGGGAGGCATGCGGGCAGAGACGCTCAGGCCAGCATTCCTGCATCCTGCAGCAAAACACTTCACTACCACGTTTAATACCAGCCCTTTCTGTTCAACCTCTCTCTCCCTCTCTCTGTCACTACTCTTCTCTTTCTTTATCCCTTTCTCCCTCCATCTCTCTCTCTCCTTCTACACCCCATCTCTCTCTCTCCTTCTACACCCCATCTCTCTCTCCTTCTACAACCCCCCCCCCCTCTCTCTCTCTCTCTCTCTCTCTCTCTCTCTCTCTCTCTCTCTCTCTCTCTCTCTCTATAATATCTCCACTCTGTGTGTGTGTGTGTGTGTGTGTGTGTGCGTGTGTGCGTGCGTGTGTGTGTGTAGGTGTGTGTGTGTGTGTGCGTGCGTGCGTGCATGTGTGTGTTTGTGTGTGTATGCATGTGCACTTTTCTCACAAGGCTAGCCTTCGCTACATCCTGTAAGTCAAAGTAATGAATATAGATTTGTTGAGACAGAGAGAGAGATAGAAAGAGAGAAAGAGAGATAGAGAGAGAGACAGAGAGAATAATATAGAATAATAAGAATAAGAATAATAATGTTCACCCCGTACCCCGTACGCAGGGCGACAGTGGCTCAAGAAGGTAGAGCAGCCAGTCGTCTGTGTAATCAGAAGGTTCCCGGTTCGATTCTGGCTCTTCCTGTGGCCGCGTGTCGAAGCGTCCCCACGGAGAAACACACTTGACCCCTAACCTCTAGCACAGCGGTTCTCAAACTACGGGTCGCGACCCAAAGCGGGGTCGTGGGTAGGTGACAGTGGGGGTCGCGCATTGGCAAGTAAAAGAAAAAGAAAGCTATATATTTTAATGTTCTGGCAACATATTTTGGCTAAATATGCCTCGTTTTATAAATGTGTATTGATAACATGGTAATAAAATGTTCTAATAAATAAGCAAGTTCAACAACGTGTGCTTTTATTTTGATATTCCTTAATGCCACATTGAAATTACGCGATACATTAAGTGTGGGGTCGCAAAAAGAATTCCTAAATAAAATGGTTTCCACTTTAAGAGGAAATAACTAATCCTACTTCCTTTTTCCTCTGTAAGCTGTTGAGAAGAGGTGAGATGCATTATGAGATTGGTAGTCATAATCAAATCATTGACTTTTAAACAGATGGTGTATTATTCACAGGGTCAAGACGCCACCATGACTGACTCAGACACACACGCCCACACACACACGCCCACACGCCCACACACACACACACACACACACACACACACACACACACTGTATGATGGTTTAGTAGCAGTACAGTCTCTTCAGTGTGGAGGTTCAGTATGTTAACTGTATGATGGTTTAGTAGCAGTACAGTCTCTTCAGTGTGGAGGTTCAGTATGTTAACTGTATGATGGTTTAGTAGCAGTACAGTCTCTTCAGTGTGGAGGTTCAGTATGTTAACTGTATGATGGTTTAGTAGCAGTACAGTCTCTTCAGTGTGGAGGTTCAGTATGTTAACTGTATGATGGTTTAGTAGCAGTACAGTCTCTTCAGTGTGGAGGTTCAGTATGTTAACTGTATGATGGTTTAGTAGCAGTACAGTCTCTTCAGTGTGGAGGTTCAGTATGTTAACTGTATGATGGTTTAGTAGCAGTACAGTCTCTTCAGTGTGGAGGTTCAGTATGTTAACTGTATGATGGTTTAGTAGCAGTACAGTCTCTTCAGTGTGGAGGTTCAGTATGTTAACTGTATGATGGTTTAGTAGCAGTACAGTCTCTTCATTAATCTTAAAATCGCCGGATGTCTACTGGCTTTATTGTTTTTTTTTTAATATATTATCTTTTTCCCCTCCTCTTTTCCGATTTTTCTCCCATCCCACTGTTTAGTCGTTATGCCAATTCCCAACTCCCTTCCTGGTTGTTGCGCACCCCCCCTACTGTTGGTCCGGGAGGCCGGAGACTATCACATGCTTTCCTCCGACTTATGCGTAGCCAGCCGGCAGCCAGCCTGGCAGCTCAGATTCTCACTGGGAGAGTGTAACGTGTGGAAGGTCACACTACCTCCCTCCAGATCCTTCCTTCGCTGAGCAGGCGCCCCGACCGAACTGTAGGAGTATTTTTCTGTTTACAACGCCCAGGACCCACCCATCAGCTTTCCCACCCTCTAATACTGCCAATTGTATTAGTGCG
Organism: Notolepis coatsorum; assembly: GCF_963971535.1. Taxonomy (NCBI): domain Eukaryota; kingdom Metazoa; phylum Chordata; class Actinopteri; order Aulopiformes; family Paralepididae; genus Notolepis; species Notolepis coatsorum. The sequence goes on from NC_140169.1 coordinate 9,939,507, forward strand.
GACGACCAGCCAAACTGAAAACAATGTGGAGAGCTGGATTCGAACACGCGAACCCAGCGTCTCCAGCATTGGTGGTGAGTGCCTTGCCCACTGCACCACCCAGCCACCCTTTGGTTTTATTGTTTATGCTTAGCATGGTTACTTTCAGGAAGTGGATTCATACTTTAAAAATAACAATAAAGATGTGAATGAACCGACCTAACCTTGACTACAAACAAAACAGTCACAGAAGCGGACAATTTAAACCCCCATGCAAACAACGTGCCTTTCAAGTGTACAGTAAGTAGATCAAGGTTACTTTTGTCTGTTCGACACAAATGATGTGACTAGGGATGTCCCGATCCGATCACGTGATTTTCAGAAGATTTTCAGAGAAGGGGGGGATCGGGATATTTTTTTTATATTATTATTCTTTTATTTGTATTATTATTATTATTTATGACTGAATGTAACTGAACTTGTGAAGCTAGTCAAGCTACCTCTGTTACTGCACTACCTTTGTTATTGCACTATTCTGCACAGCATTTGTTTTAGTTTACATGGTTCTTTTGTGGTGCACCACTGATAAGCTTTATTTTTATTTTGTTTTGAATTTTGATCCAATGCTGCAATAAGTGAAAAAATAAGCTATATATCCATGTTGGATATAATGCATATACTGTTAAAAAAGCCATATCCATGTTGGATATAATGGTTATTTGGATATTGTTAAATAAAAAAACAACCTTAAGGGTAAACTTAAGAGAAACAAAGCCGACGGAGGTATGGCATTTCCAGATTTTTACCACTATTTTAAGGCGTACACTTTAAGACCACTGACAACCTGGTTTGATCCCCAAGCATCAGTATCCTGGAGAAATTTAGAAGTAAATATAGTAGCACCACATAGACTGCAGGACATAGCATACACCAAATTATCAATTAAGCAATGCGAATTGAAATTTGACCCCATTATTACTCATGCGATCCGGATATGGCGTGAAACACAAAAAAAATATTCTAACCCACATAAATGGCATAGTCATACTCCCCTATTCAATAACAATGCACTCCTGATTGGAAAACGACCTATAAAATACCCTAAATGGGAAAAGCAGGGCATACACACATTAGGAGATGTTTTCAACAAACGGGGTTTTTGTAGATATGAAGAAATACATACAAAATTGTATCTCACCAGTTCCACATATTATTTTTACGCACAATTATTGTTATGTTTGAAGGCTCATGGAGTCCCATTAAGGATACCAATTGAACACCACAGATACCACAAATTCTTCTATGAAAGAGAGACATCGAGAGGTTTTGTATCAGATTTTTATCATCAATTACTAACGTCCTCGTATGGAATCCTCCACCTAGACTCAGTCTGGAGGAGGAATATACCATTTTGATTGGCAAGAAGCCTGGGCAAACGTTCGACTTGCGTCACGTAACCCGGACCATCAACAAATCAATCTTAACTATATTCATAGGACATACCTGACTCCTATAAGATTGAACAGAATGGGACTTAAACAAGACTCCAGATGCTCCTTATGTACAAGTGGGGATGAGGGTACATTTATGCACATGTACTGGGATTGCCCACCAGTTAAGATATTCTGGAAAGAAGTGTCCCAGCAATTATCAAATTTCTTAATTCTGAATATACCTGTACATCCCTCTGTATTGCTGTTGAATGATGTTTTTGAGTTTGCAGTCCCTATACAGCTAAAGAGATTAGTTTTATCTGGTATCACAGCGGCTAAAAAGCTGATAGCATCACGATGGATTCAACCGGAAAAAATTTGCCGGAAGGTTTGGATTCTTACATATCTCGATGTGATTTATCTAGAAATATCTACAGCAAGAATTTTAGGTGTCAGTGAATCCAAAATTGCAATGTGGTTAGAAGTGGTGGAGAGAATAAAAGCTAGCATATAATGGTAGTGCCTGGTTAGGAGCGAATGATAATGGATGGATTATCCAAGTGGGGATCCGGGGGGGGGGGGGGGGGGGGGTAGCGAGCAGGAGCATATGTATGTAGGGTATTAGATAGCAAGTATTAGGTGTATATCTATACATTTATTTAAATGGTGATTTCATTGGATGTGTACTGTTAATTAATGCTTGTATATCTAATTGTATGTTGTTATGTTTATGTGTATGTTTAAAAAATAATAAAAAAATATATATAAAAAAATTTAAATTAAAAAATGGTAAACTTTTTTCTTTTCTTTTTTCTTAATGCATTGCCAAAAGACCGGATCGGGAAAAACCGGTATCGGCAGATACTCAAAATCACATGATCGGGATCGGATGGGGAGCAAAAAAATGCGATCGGGACATCCCTAGATGTAACGCCCAACCAGGTTAGATGCTGCATGTTGCTGCTGTTAATAATAACATGCAATGGGATTGATTTTGTACCACTTAGGTTTCCATTTTATAATTTTACCATTCAGATCAAATGTCCCTCACTCTATAGAGAATGTTGGTGAAGTTCTATTTATTCCAACATGGCTGCCTGTAACCATGGCCAGATTATATACCACTTAGGGAGGTCTCCAGGGGCCCCCTGTCAATTCAGGAGGGGGGGGGGGGTTATACTTTAAACAGAAAGGACCACACATATATACTAGGGCTGAATGATTAATTGATCTTAAATCGAAATCGCGATTTGGAATGATGCAATTAGCTAATCGCAATTTTCTTTTTTCGCAATTCTTTTTTTTTCTTTATTTAAAAAGGTACCGTTGGGTACCGGTATCGATTCCCAGGTAAAAAGAAAAATGTTCAGGCTCTGTGTCCCGAAAAGACCCACCACGTAGGCCAGATGCAAGCCGCATTTTACAATAAACCTCTGTGGGGCTGCTACATTTAAAAAAAAATTATAATCGCAAATTTAATTGCAATCGCAATATCTGTCAGAAAAAAAATCGCAATTAGATTATTTCCCAAAATCGTGCAGCCCTAATATATTCCAAATCAAATGAGTGAGATGATACTGTGAATCTACACACACACCTGGGATTCCCCGGGACATTATGTCCAGAACGCCCGCCCGCTCAGTAATCCAGGTAACCGTTGGTAACCACTTTTGAAAGAAAATGTCATGTGTGCAGTGGTAGAGTAGGTAAAACTTCACAGTGTTACTGTCCCACTGTGACTTTGTTTACAAGGTCCAGTAATAAGACAGCAAATTACAAAATGTTTGTTTATATACCTCTCATATATCAACATGTAGCATTCCGGACATTCTGTGCAAAGCCTCTATGGGACCCGGAGTCATTCAGACATAACACTAGTCTTATCATGTCCGGGCCTAGTAGCAATACCCGCTGTGGGTCTGAAAACAAGAAAAAAACTATACATACTACAGTATTCCAACTAAAAGAAGAAACCAATACATTCTACAGTATTCCAACTAAAAGGCACGTGATGCAGTATTTGATTTGGCACAATGTCTTTTAATATTATGTTACATCCTAAAGGCCTATGGTATGTTGAGACATTTATAATATCCTAACGCTCAGGGCACATATTTGACCAACATTACTTGTAGAGTTGATTACTAGCTCTGGGGGAAGCGTTACACACTGTATGTGGTAACAACTTTAATCTGCCACCAACATCTAAAATATCAGGAAAATCTGGAATATGAGTAACACAAGTTGCCTGAGAGAGAGACACAGAGAGAGATAGAGAGAGAGATAGAGAGATAGAGAGAGAGACAGAGAGAGAGAGATACACAGACACATAGAGAGACAGACACAGCGAGAGACATAGACATAGAGACACAGAGATAGAGAGAGAGACACACACACACAGCGACATAGACAGCAAGAGAGATAGTGAGAGAGACAGAGACAGAAAGAGAGATAGTGAGAGAGACAGAGACAGAAAGAGAGACAGACAGAGAGACAG